>NC_090451.1:574077978-574379200 GCF_031143425.1 Pleurodeles waltl
GAAATGCTTCAGGAAGTCCCAAAACTGACCTTTTCCAATTGCTTCATCTTTTAACTCTTTATAACTTGTTGAAGTGAATCATCACTTTTGGAGCTTAAATAATCAGGGTTAGTGCTATTTTCATTATTTCAAAGTTTGAAAGTGTATAGCTTTGAGATTTTATAAAAGTGAAAGAAAATGGCTGATTTGGTAACATTGAGGCCTTAAACACTGTTTGTGCACTGCAGGAAGTGATTTACACATCATTTGGAGTCATTTTGAATTCCAGCAAAAAAGTCAATTTTTTGATGAAAGTCAGTTACCCACGGATTCATGAAATACTTCAGAACGGTCCAAAATGTATGATTTTCAAGTGTTGGCTCTTTTAATTTTTTATGATATGTTGAAGTGAATCATCAAATTTGGGTCTTAAATAAACGTGTTTAGAGACATTGCCATGCTCTCAATTGGGCCAAATGCATAATTTTGAGATTTTATCAAAAGGGAATGAAAATGGCCCTTTTTGTTATAATGAGACCTTAAACATTGAATAAACGTTCCGGAAGTGATTTGAATATCTTTTGGAATCATTTTGGATTCCAGCAAAAAGTAATATTTTTAATGCAAATCTATGACCCACAGACTTAGGAAATGCTTCAGGAAATTCCAAAATGGACCTTTTTCAATTCTTGCATCTTTTAACTCTTTATGACTTGCTGAAGTTATTCGTCACTTTTGGAGCCTAAATAATATAGTTTAGTGCCATTTTCATGATCTCAGAGGTCGAAAGTGTATAGTTTTGAGATTTTATAAAAGTGAAGGAAATTGGTCGATTTGGAAACATTGAGGCCTTAAACAGTGTTTCTGCACTGCAGGAAGTGATTTACACATCATTTGGAGTCATTTTGAATTCCAGCAAAAAAGTCAATTTTTTGATGAAAGTCAGTGACCCACGGATTCATGAAATACTTCAGAACGGTCCAAAATGTATCATTCTCAATTGATGCATTTTTTATTTTTTTAAGATATGTTGAAGTGAATCATCACTTTCGGTGCTTAAATTAGCATGTATAGAGGCATTGCCATGCTCTCAAGGGGCCGAAATGTCTACTTTTTTGATTTTTTAAAAGTGAACGAAAATAGCCAGCTTGGTAACATTGAGGCCTTAAACAGAGTTTGTACACTGCAGGAAGTGATTTAAACATCATTTGGAGTCATTTTGAATTGAAGTCAAAAGGTGACATTTTTGATGAAAATCATTGACCCACGGAATCACGAAATACTTTTGAAAGGTCCAAAATGGAACATGTTCATTTTTTGCATGCCTTAATTCTTTATGAAATGTTGAAGTCAATCCTCACCTTTGGTGGATTAAATAAGCATGTTTAGAGAAATTGCCATGCTATCAGGGGAGCAAAATGCCTAATTTTATGATTTCGTAAAAGTAAATGAAAATGGCCCGCTTGGTAACATTAAGGCCTTAAACACTGTTTATAACCTGCGGGGAGTGAGTTAAACAGCATATAGAGCAATTTGAATTCCATCTAAATGGTCAGATTTTTGATGAAAATCATTGACCCACGGATGCACAAAATACTTCAGAAAGGTCCAAAATGGACCGTTTTCCATTATTGCATCTTTTAATTCTTTATGACGTGTTGAAGTGAATCATCAGATTTGGGTTTTAAATAAACTTGTTCAGAGAATTTGCCATGCTCTCAATGGGGCCAAAATGCCTACTTTTTAGATTTTCAAAAGTGAACAAAAATAGCCCGCTTGGTAACATTGAGACCTTAAACAGAGTTTTTACACTGCAGAAAGTGATTTAAACATCATTTGGAGTCATTTTGAATTGAAGCCAAAAGGTCAAATTTTTGATGAAAATCATTGACCCACGGAATCACTAAGGGCCAGATGTAGCAAAAATCCAAATTGCGAATTGCAATTTGCGAGTCCCTGCGACTCGCAAATTGCAAGTCGCAATTTGGTTTTCAGAAAGGTGTCTCAGACACCTTCTGCAGCTCGCAATGGGGTCGCAAAGACCCACCTCATTAATATTAATGAGATGGGTCGCAGTTTGCGACCCCAAAGCGAGTATGGGCACTCACGGGGATGGTGGCCTGCTGGAGACAGCAGACCACCATGTCTGTGACTGCTTTTTAATAAAGCAGTTTTTTTTTTCTAAGTGCAACCCGTTTTCCTTACATGAAAACGAGCTGCACTTTGAAAAAAAACAAAACCTTTAGTTTCGGATTTTTTCAGAGCAGGTAGTGGTCCATTGGACCACTGCCTGCTCTGAATTTTTTTTTTTCTTTTCCAGTCACAAAGGGGAAGGGGTCCCATGGGGACCCCTTCCCGTTTGCGACTGGGTTACCATCCACTTCAAGTGGATGGTAACTGCGATTCCATTTGCGACCGCTTTTGCGGTCGCAAATGGAATTGAATTGCATTGTGAGTCGCAAATAGGAAGGGAACACCCCTTCCTATTTGCGAGTCGGAAATGCATTTTGCGAGTCGGATCCGACTCGCAAAATGCAATTCTGCATGCCGGAGAGGCTTTTGCGCATCGCAAACGGTGTTTTTCGCTGTTTGCGAGGCGCAAAACCCTTTCTACATCCGGCCCTATATACTTCAGAAAGGTCCAAAATGGAACGTTTTCATTTTTTGCATGTCTTAATTCTTTATGAAATGTTGAAGTCAATCCTCACTTTTGGTGGATTAAATCAGCATGTTTAGAGACATTGCCATGCTCTCAAGGGGACAAAATGCCTAATTTTTTGATTTTGTAAAAGTAAATGAAAATGGCCCGCTTGGTAACATTAAGGCCTTAAGCACTGTTTATACCCTGCGGGGAGTGATTGATTTAAACAGCATTTGAAATAATTTTTAGTTCAAGATAAAGGGTAAGATATTTGATGAAAATCATTGACCCACGGACTCACAAAATGCTTCAGAAAGGTCCAAAATGGACCATTTTCAATTGATGCATCTTTTAGCTCTTTATAACGTGAAGTGAATCTTCAAATTTAGGTCTTAAATAAATGTGTTTAGAGACACTGCTATGCTCTCAATGGGGCCAAAATGCATAGTTTTGAGGTTTTATAAAAGTGAATGAAAATGGCCCTTTTTGTAATAATGAGACCTTAAAAGGTGCTTAAAAGTTCCAGAAGTGATTTAAACATCTTTTGGAGTCATTTTGGATTCAAGCAAAAAGTAATATTTTTAATGCAAATGGATGACCACAGATTTAGGAAATGCTTCAGGAAATTCCAAAATGGACCTTTTTCAATTCTTGCATCTTTTAACTCTTTATGACTTATTGAAGTGAATCATCACTTTTGGAGCTCAAATACTCAGGTTTAGTGCCATTTTCATAATCTCAAAGGTCGAAAGTGTATAGTTTTGAGATTTTATAAAAGTGAAAGACATTGGTTGATTTGGTAACATTGAGGCCTTAAACACTGTTTGTGCATGGCGGGAAGTGATTTAAACATCATTTAGAGTGATTTTGAATTCAAGCTAAAAGGTGACATTTTTTATAAAAATCATCGACCCACGGATTCACGAAATGCTTCAGAAAGGTTCAAAATGCACTATTTTCAATTGTTGCATCTTTTAATTCTGTATGATATGTTGAAGTGAATCATCACTTTTGGGGCTTAAATAAGCATGTTTAGAGACATTGCCATGCTATCAGCGGACCAAGATGCCTAATTTTGTGATTTTGTAAAAGTGAATGAAAATGGCCCACTTGGTAACATTAAGGCCTTAAGCACTGTTTATACCCTGCGGGGAGTGAGTTAAACAGCATTTGGAGTAATTTTGAATTCAATTGAAATGGTCAGATTTTTTATGAAAATCATTGACCCACGGATGCACAAAATACTTCAGAAAGGTCCAAAAGGGAATGTTTTCAATTAATCCATCTTTTAACTCTTCATGACGTGTTGAAGTAAATCATCACATTTGGGTTATAAAAAACTTGTTTAGAGAATTTGCCATGCTCTCAATGGGGCCAAAATGCATAGCTTTGAGATTTTATAAAAGTGAAGATATTAGTCGATTTAGTAATATTAAGGCCTTAAACACTGTTTGTGCATGGCGGGAAGTGATTTAAACATCATTTGGAGCAATTTTGAATTCTAGCTAAAAGGTAAAAAATTTATGAAAATCATTGACCCAAGGACTCACGAAATGCTTCAGAAAGGTCCAAAATGGACTGTTTTCAATTGTTGCATTTTTAAATTCTTTATGATATGTTGAAGTCAAGCCTCACTTTTAGGGCTTGAATAATCAGGTTTAGTGCTATTTTCATGATCTCAAAGTTTGAAAGTGTATAGTTTTGAAATTTTATAAAAGTGAAAGAAAATGGCAGATTTATTAACATTGAGGCCTTAAACACTGTGCACGGCGGAAAGTGATTTAAACATCATTTGGAGCAATTTTGAATTCAAGCTAGAAGGTGACATTTTTTATGAAAATCATTGACCCACGGTTTCACGAAATGCTCCAGAGAGGTCCAAAATGGACCGTTTTCCATTATTGCATCTTTTAATTCTTTATGGCGTGTTGAAGTGAATCATCACATTTGGGTTTTAAATAAACTTGTTCAGAGAATTTGCCATGCTCTCAATGGGGCCAAAATGCATAGTTTTGAGATTTTATAAAAGTGAATGAAAATGTTCCTTTTTGTTATAATGAGACCTTAAACTTTGCTTAAACATTCAGGAAGTGATTTAAACATCTTTTGGAATCATTTTGGATTGAAGCAAAAAGTAATATTTTTAATGCAAATCAATGACCCACGGACTTACGAAATGCTTCAGGAAGTCCCAAAACTGACCTTTTCCAATTGCTTCATCTTTTAACTCTTTATAACTTGTTGAAGTGAATCATCACTTTTGGAGCTTAAATAATCAGGGTTAGTGCTATTTTCATTATTTCAAAGTTTGAAAGTGTATAGCTTTGAGATTTTATAAAAGTGAAAGAAAATGGCTGATTTGGTAACATTGAGGCCTTAAACACTGTTTGTGCACTGCAGGAAGTGATTTACACATCATTTGGAGTCATTTTGAATTCCAGCAAAAAAGTCAATTTTTTGATGAAAGTCAGTTACCCACGGATTCATGAAATACTTCAGAACGGTCCAAAATGTATGATTTTCAAGTGTTGGCTCTTTTAATTTTTTATGATATGTTGAAGTGAATCATCAAATTTGGGTCTTAAATAAACGTGTTTAGAGACATTGCCATGCTCTCAATTGGGCCAAATGCATAATTTTGAGATTTTATCAAAAGGGAATGAAAATGGCCCTTTTTGTTATAATGAGACCTTAAACATTGAATAAACGTTCCGGAAGTGATTTGAATATCTTTTGGAATCATTTTGGATTCCAGCAAAAAGTAATATTTTTAATGCAAATCTATGACCCACAGACTTAGGAAATGCTTCAGGAAATTCCAAAATGGACCTTTTTCAATTCTTGCATCTTTTAACTCTTTATGACTTGCTGAAGTTATTCGTCACTTTTGGAGCCTAAATAATATAGTTTAGTGCCATTTTCATGATCTCAGAGGTCGAAAGTGTATAGTTTTGAGATTTTATAAAAGTGAAGGAAATTGGTCGATTTGGAAACATTGAGGCCTTAAACAGTGTTTCTGCACTGCAGGAAGTGATTTACACATCATTTGGAGTCATTTTGAATTCCAGCAAAAAAGTCAATTTTTTGATGAAAGTCAGTGACCCACGGATTCATGAAATACTTCAGAACGGTCCAAAATGTATCATTCTCAATTGATGCATTTTTTATTTTTTTAAGATATGTTGAAGTGAATCATCACTTTCGGTGCTTAAATTAGCATGTATAGAGGCATTGCCATGCTCTCAAGGGGCCGAAATGTCTACTTTTTTGATTTTTTAAAAGTGAACGAAAATAGCCAGCTTGGTAACATTGAGGCCTTAAACAGAGTTTGTACACTGCAGGAAGTGATTTAAACATCATTTGGAGTCATTTTGAATTGAAGTCAAAAGGTGACATTTTTGATGAAAATCATTGACCCACGGAATCACGAAATACTTTTGAAAGGTCCAAAATGGAACATGTTCATTTTTTGCATGCCTTAATTCTTTATGAAATGTTGAAGTCAATCCTCACCTTTGGTGGATTAAATAAGCATGTTTAGAGAAATTGCCATGCTATCAGGGGAGCAAAATGCCTAATTTTATGATTTCGTAAAGTAAATGAAAATGGCCCGCTTGGTAACATTAAGGCCTTAAACACTGTTTATAACCTGCGGGGAGTGAGTTAAACAGCATATAGAGCAATTTTGAATTCCATCTAAATGGTCAGATTTTTAATGAAAATCATTGACCCACGGATGCACAAAATACTTCAGAAAGGTCCAAAATGGACCGTTTTCCATTATTGCATCTTTTAATTCTTTATGACGTGTTGAAGTGAATCATCAGATTTGGGTTTTAAATAAACTTGTTCAGAGAATTTGCCATGCTCTCAATGGGGCCAAAATGCCTACTTTTTAGATTTTCAAAAGTGAACAAAAATAGCCCGCTTGGTAACATTGAGACCTTAAACAGAGTTTTTTCACTGCAGAAAGTGATTTAAACATCATTTGGAGTCATTTTGAATTGAAGCCAAAAGGTCAAATTTTTGATGAAAATCATTGACCCACGGAATCACTAAGGGCCAGATGTAGCAAAAATCCAAATTGCGAATTGCAATTTGCGAGTCCCTGCGACTCGCAAATTGCAAGTCGCAATTTGTTTTTTCAGAAAGGTGTCTCAGACACCTTCTGCAGCTCGCAATGGGGTCGCAAAGACCCACCTCATTAATATTAATGAGGTGGGTCGCAGTTTGCGACCCCAAAGCGAGTATGGGCACTCACGGGGATGGTGGCCTGCTGGAGACAGCAGACCACCATGTCCGTGACTGCTTTTTAATAAAGCAGTTTTTTTTTTCTAAGTGCAACCCGTTTTCCTTACATGAAAACGAGCTGCACTTTGAAAAAAAAAACGAAACCTTTAGTTTCGGATTTTTTCAGGGCAGGTAGTGGTCCATTGGACCACTGCCTGCTCTGAATTTTTTTTTTCTTTTCCAGTCACAAAGGGGAAGGGGTCCCATGGGGACCCCCTTCCCGTTTGCGTCTGGGTTACCATCCACTTCAAGTGGATGGTAACTGCGATTCCATTTGCGACCGCTTTTGCGGTCGCAAATGGAATTGAATTGCATTGTGAGTCGCAAATAGGAAGGGAACACCCCTTCCTATTTGCAAGTCGGAAATGCATTTTGCGAGTCGGATCCGACTCGCAAAATGCATTTCTGCATGCCGGAGAGGCTTTTGCGCATCGCAAACTGTGTTTTTCGCTGTTTGCGAGGCGCAAAACCCTTTCTACATCCGGCCCTATATACTTCAGAAAGGTCCAAAATGGAACGTTTTCATTTTTTGCATGTCTTAATTCTTTATGAAATGTTGAAGTCAATCCTCACTTTTGGTGGATTAAATCAGCATGTTTAGAGACATTGCCATGCTCTCAAGGGGACAAAATGCCTAATTTTTTGATTTTGTAAAAGTAAATGAAAATGGCCCGCTTGGTAACATTAAGGCCTTAAGCACTGTTTATACCCTGCGGGGAGTGATTGATTTAAAACAGCATTTGAAGTCATTTTTAGTTCAAGATAAAGGGTAAGATATTTGATGAAAATCATTGACCCACGGACTCACAAAATGCTTCAGAAAGGTCCAAAATGAACCGTTTTCAATTGATGCATCTTTTAGCTCTTTATAACGTGAAGTGAATCTTCAAATTTAGGTCTTAAATAAATGTGTTTAGAGACACTGCTATGCTCTCAATGGGGCCAAAATGCATAGTTTTGAGGTTTTATAAAAGTGAATGAAAATGGCCCTTTTTGTAATAATGAGACCTTAAACAGTGCTTAAAAGTTCCAGAAGTGATTTAAACATCTTTTGGAGTCATTTTGGATTCAAGCAAAAAGTAATATTTTTAATGCAAATGGATGACCACAGATTTAGGAAATGCTTCAGGAAATTCCAAAATGGACCTTTTTCAATTCTTGCATCTTTTAACTCTTTATGACTTGTTGAAGTGAATCATCACTTTTGGAGCTCAAATACTCAGGTTTAGTGCCATTTTCATGATCTCAAAGGTCGAAAGTGTATAGTTTTGAGATTTTATAAAAGTGAAAGAAATTGGTTGATTTTGTAACATTGAGGCCTTAAACACTGTTTGTGCATGGCGGGAAGTGACTTAAACATCATTTAGAGTGATTTTGAATTCAAGCTAAAAGGTGACATTTTTTATAAAAATCATCGACCCACGGATTCACGAAATGCTTCAGAAAGGTTCAAAATGCACTATTTTCAATTGTTGCATCTTTTAATTCTTTATGATATGTTGAAGTGAATCATCACTTTTGGGCTTAAATAAGCATGTTTAGAGACATTGCCATGCTATCAGGGGACCAAGATGCCTAATTTTGTGATTTTGTAAAAGTGAATGAAAATGGCCCACTTGGTAACATTAAGGCCTTAAGAACTGTTTATAACCTGCGGGGAGTGAGTTAAACAGCATTTGGAGTAATTTTGAATTCAATTGAAATGGTCAGATTTTTTATGAAAATCATTGACCCACGGATGCACAAAATACTTCAGAAAGGTCCAAAAGGGACCGTTTTCAATTAATCCATCTTTTAACTCTTCATGACGTGTTGAAGTAAATCATCACATTTGGGTTTAAAAAACTTGTTTAGAGAATTTGCCATGCTCTCAATGGGGCCAAAATGCATAGCTTTGAGATTTTATAAAAGTGAAGATATTGGTCGATTTAGTAATATTAAGGCCTTAAACACTGTTTGTGCATGGCGGGAAGTGATTTAAACATCATTTGGAGCAATTTTGAATTCAAACTAAAAGGTAAATTTTTTTATGAAAATCATTGGCCCAAGGACTCACGAAATGCTTCAGAAAGGTCCAAATGGACTGTTTTCAATTGTTGCATTTTTTTATTCTTTATGATATGTTGAAGTCAAGCCTCACTTTTAGGGCTTAAATAATCAGGTTTAGTGCTATTTTCATGATCTCAAAGTTTGAAAGTGTATAGTTTTGAAATGTTATAAAAGTGAAAGAAAATGGCCGATTTGGTAACATTGAGGCCTTAAACACTGTTTGTGCACGGCGGAAAGTGATTTAAACATCATTTGGAGCAATTTTGAATTCAAGCTAGAAGGTGACATTTTTTATGAAAATCATTGACCCACGGTTTCACGAAATGCTCCAGAGAGGTCCAAAATGGACCGTTTTCCATTATTGCATCTTTTAATTCTTTATGGCGTGTTGAAGTGAATCATCACATTTGGGTTTTAAATAAACTTGTTCAGAGAATTTGCCATGCTCTCAATGGGGCCAAAATGCATAGTTTTGAGATTTTATAAAAGTGAATGAAAATGGTCCTTTTTGTTATAATGAGACCTTAAACTTTGCTTAAACATTCCGGAAGTGATTTAAACATCTTTTGGAATCATTTTGGATTGAAGCAAAAAGTTATATTTTTAATGCAAATCAATGACCCACGGACTTACGAAATGCTTCAGGAAGTCCCAAAACTGACCTTTTCCAATTGCTTCATCTTTTAACTCTTTATAACTTGTTGAAGTGAATCATCACTTTTGGAGCTTAAATAATCAGGTTTAGTGCTATTTTCATTATTTCAAAGTTTGAAAGTGTATAGCTTTGAGATTTTATAAAAGTGAAAGAAAATGGCTGATTTGGTAACATTGAGGCCTTAAACACTGTTTGTGCACTGCAGGAAGTGATTTACACATCATTTGGAGTCATTTTGAATTCCAGCAAAAAAGTCAATTTTTTGATGAAAGTCAGTTACCCACGGATTCATGAAATACTTCAGAACGGTCCAAAATGTATGATTTTCAAGTGTTGCCTCTTTTAATTTTTTATGATATGTTGAAGTGAATCATCAAATTTGGGTCTTAAATAAACGTGTTTAGGGACATTGCCATGCTCTCAATTGGGCCAAATGCATAATTTTGAGATTTTATCAAAAGGGAATGAAAATGGCCCTTTTTGTTATAATGAGACCTTAAACATTGAATAAACGTTCCGGAAGTGATTTGAACATCTTTTGGAGTCATTTTGGATTCCAGCAAAAAGTAATATTTTTAATGCAAATCTATGACCCACAGACTTAGGAAATGCTTCAGGAAATTCCAAAATGGACCTTTTTCAATTCTTGCATCTTTTAACTCTTTATGACTTGCTGAAGTTATTTGTCACTTTTGGAGCCTAAATAATATAGTTTAGTGCCATTTTCATGATCTCAGAGGTCGAAAGTGTATAGTTTTGAGATTTTATAAAAGTGAAGGAAATTGGTCGATTTGGAAACATTGAGGCCTTAAACAGTGTTTCTGCACTGCAGGAAGTGATTTACACATCATTTGGAGTCATTTTGAATTCCCGTAAAAAAGTCAATTTTTTGATGAAAGTCAGTGACCCACGGATTCATGAAATACTTCAGAACGGTCCAAAATGTATCATTCTCAATTGATGCATTTTTTATTTTTTTAAGATATGTTGAAGTGAATCATCACTTTCGGTGCTTAAATTAGCATGTATAGAGGCATTGCCATGCTCTCAAGGGGCCAAAATGCCTACTTTTTTGATTTTTTAAAAGTGAACGAAAATAGCCAGCTTGGTAACATTGAGGCCTTAAACAGAGTTTGTACACTGCAGGAAGTGATTTAAACATCATTTGGAGTCATTTTGAATTGAAGTCAAAAGGTGACATTTTTGATGAAAATCATTGACCCACGGAATCACGAAATACTTCTGAAAGGTCCAAAATGGAACATGTTCATTTTTTGCATGCCTTAATTCTTTATGAAATGTTGAAGTCAATCCTCACCTTTGGTGGATTAAATAAGCATGTTTAGAGAAATTGCCATGCTATCAGGGGAGCAAAATGCCTAATTTTATGATTTCGTAAAAGTAAATGAAAATGGCCCGCTTGGTAACATTAAGGCCTTAAACACTGTTTATAACCTGCGGGGAGTGAGTTAAACAGCATATAGAGCAATTTTGAATTCCATCTAAATGGTCAGATTTTTGATGAAAATCATTGACCCACGGATGCACAAAATACTTCAGAAAGGTCCAAAATGGACCGTTTTCCATTATTGCATCTTTTAATTCTTTATGACGTGTTGAAGTGAATCATCAGATTTGGGTTTTAAATAAACTTGTTCAGAGAATTTGCCATGCTCTCAATGGGGCCAAAATGCCTACTTTTTAGATTTTCAAAAGTGAACAAAAATAGCCGCTTGGTAACATTGAGACCTTAAACAGAGTTTTGTTCACTGCAGAAAGTGATTTAAACATCATTTGGAGTCATTTTGAATTGAAGCCAAAAGGTCAAATTTTTGATGAAAATCATTGACCCACGGAATCACTAAGGGCCAGATGTAGCAAAAATCCAAATTGCGAATTGCAATTTGCGAGTCCCTGCGACTCGCAAATTGCAAGTCGCAATTTGTTTTTCAGAAAGGTGTCTCAGACACCTTCTGCAGCTCGCAATGGGGTCGCAAAGACCCACCTCATTAATATTAATGAGGTGGGTCGCAGTTTGCGACCCCAAAGCGAGTATGGGCACTCACGGGGATGGTGGCCTGCTGGAGACAGCAGACCACCATGTCCGTGACTGCTTTTTAATAAAGCAGTTTTTTTTTTCTAAGTGCAACCCGTTTTCCTTACATGAAAACGAGCTGCACTTTGAAAAAAAAAAACGAAACCTTTAGTTTCGGATTTTTTCAGGGCAGGTAGTGGTCCATTGGACCACTGCCTGCTCTGAATTTTTTTTTTCTTTTCCAGTCACAAAGGGGAAGGGGTCCCATGGGGACCCCTTCCCGTTTGCGTCTGGGTTACCATCCACTTCAAGTGGATGGTAACTGCGATTCCATTTGCGACCGCTTTTGCGGTCGCAAATGGAATTGAATTGCATTGTGAGTCGCAAATAGGAAGGGAACACCCCTTCCTATTTGCAAGTCGGAAATGCATTTTGCGAGTCGGATCCGACTCGCAAAATGCATTTCTGCATGCCGGAGAGGCTTTTGCGCATCGCAAACTGTGTTTTTCGCTGTTTGCGAGGCGCAAAACCCTTTCTACATCCGGCCCTATATACTTCAGAAAGGTCCAAAATGGAACGTTTTCATTTTTTGCATGTCTTAATTCTTTATGAAATGTTGAAGTCAATCCTCACTTTTGGTGGATTAAATCAGCATGTTTAGAGACATTGCCATGCTCTCAAGGGGACAAAATGCCTAATTTTTTGATTTTGTAAAAGTAAATGAAAATGGCCCGCTTGGTAACATTAAGGCCTTAAGCACTGTTTATACCCTGCGGGGAGTGATTGATTTAAACAGCATTTGAAGTCATTTTTAGTTCAAGATAAAGGGTAAGATATTTGATGAAAATCATTGACCCACGGACTCACAAAATGCTTCAGAAAGGTCCAAAATGAACCGTTTTCAATTGATGCATCTTTTAGCTCTTTATAACGTGAAGTGAATCTTCAAATTTAGGTCTTAAATAAATGTGTTTAGAGACACTGCTATGCTCTCAATGGGGCCAAAATGCATAGTTTTGAGGTTTTATAAAAGTGAATGAAAATGGCCCTTTTTGTAATAATGAGACCTTAAACAGTGCTTAAAAGTTCCAGAAGTGATTTAAACATCTTTTGGAGTCATTTTGGATTCAAGCAAAAAGTAATATTTTTAATGCAAATGGATGACCACAGATTTAGGAAATGCTTCAGGAAATTCCAAAATGGACCTTTTTCAATTCTTGCATCTTTTAACTCTTTATGACTTGTTGAAGTGAATCATCACTTTTGGAGCTCAAATACTCAGGTTTAGTGCCATTTTCATGATCTCAAAGGTCGAAAGTGTATAGTTTTGAGATTTTATAAAAGTGAAAGAAATTGGTTGATTTTGTAACATTGAGGCCTTAAACACTGTTTGTGCATGGCGGGAAGTGACTTAAACATCATTTAGAGTGATTTTGAATTCAAGCTAAAAGGTGACATTTTTTATAAAAATCATCGACCCACGGATTCACGAAATGCTTCAGAAAGGTTCAAAATGCACTATTTTCAATTGTTGCATCTTTTAATTCTTTATGATATGTTGAAGTGAATCATCACTTTTGGGGCTTAAATAAGCATGTTTAGAGACATTGCCATGCTATCAGGGGACCAAGATGCCTAATTTTGTGATTTTGTAAAAGTGAATGAAAATGGCCCACTTGGTAACATTAAGGCCTTAAGAACTGTTTATAACCTGCGGGGAGTGACGTTAAACAGCATTTGGAGTAATTTTGAATTCAATTGAAATGGTCAGATTTTTTATGAAAATCATTGACCCACGGATGCACAAAATACTTCAGAAAGGTCCAAAAGGGACCGTTTTCAATTAATCCATCTTTTAACTCTTCATGACGTGTTGAAGTAAATCATCACATTTGGGTTTAAAAAACTTGTTTAGAGAATTTGCCATGCTCTCAATGGGGCCAAAATGCATAGCTTTGAGATTTATAAAAGTGAAGATATTGGTCGATTTAGTAATATTAAGGCCTTAAACACTGTTTGTGCATGGCGGGAAGTGATTTAAACATCATTTGGAGCAATTTTGAATTCAAACTAAAAGGTAAATTTTTTTATGAAAATCATTGGCCCAAGGACTCACGAAATGCTTCAGAAAGGTCCAAATGGACTGTTTTCAATTGTTGCATTTTTTTATTCTTTATGATATGTTGAAGTCAAGCCTCACTTTTAGGGCTTAAATAATCAGGTTTAGTGCTATTTTCATGATCTCAAAGTTTGAAAGTGTATAGTTTTGAAATGTTATAAAAGTGAAAGAAAATGGCCGATTTGGTAACATTGAGGCCTTAAACACTGTTTGTGCACGGCGGAAAGTGATTTAAACATCATTTGGAGCAATTTTGAATTCAAGCTAGAAGGTGACATTTTTTATGAAAATCATTGACCCACGGTTTCACGAAATGCTCCAGAGAGGTCCAAAATGGACCGTTTTCCATTATTGCATCTTTTAATTCTTTATGGCGTGTTGAAGTGAATCATCACATTTGGGTTTTAAATAAACTTGTTCAGAGAATTTGCCATGCTCTCAATGGGGCCAAAATGCATAGTTTTGAGATTTTATAAAAGTGAATGAAAATGGTCCTTTTTGTTATAATGAGACCTTAAACTTTGCTTAAACATTCCGGAAGTGATTTAAACATCTTTTTGGAATCATTTTGGATTGAAGCAAAAAGTTATATTTTTAATGCAAATCAATGACCCACGGACTTACGAAATGCTTCAGGAAGTCCCAAACTGACCTTTTCCAATTGCTTCATCTTTTAACTCTTTATAACTTGTTGAAGTGAATCATCACTTTTGGAGCTTAAATAATCAGGTTTAGTGCTATTTTCATTATTTCAAAGTTGAAAGTGTATAGCTTTGAGATTTTATAAAAGTGAAAGAAAATGGCTGATTTGGTAACATTGAGGCCTTAAACACTGTTTGTGCACTGCAGGAAGTGATTTACACATCATTTGGAGTCATTTTGAATTCCAGCAAAAAAGTCAATTTTTTGATGAAAGTCAGTTACCCACGGATTCATGAAATACTTCAGAACGGTCCAAAATGTATGATTTTCAAGTGTTGCCTCTTTTAATTTTTTATGATATGTTGAAGTGAATCATCAAATTTGGGTCTTAAATAAACGTGTTTAGGGACATTGCCATGCTCTCAATTGGGCCAAATGCATAATTTTGAGATTTTATCAAAAGGGAATGAAAATGGCCCTTTTTGTTATAATGAGACCTTAAACATTGAATAAACGTTCCGGAAGTGATTTGAACATCTTTTGGAGTCATTTTGGATTCCAGCAAAAAGTAATATTTTTAATGCAAATCTATGACCCACAGACTTAGGAAATGCTTCAGGAAATTCCAAAATGGACCTTTTTCAATTCTTGCATCTTTTAACTCTTTATGACTTGCTGAAGTTATTTGTCACTTTTGGAGCCTAAATAATATAGTTTAGTGCCATTTTCATGATCTCAGAGGTCGAAAGTGTATAGTTTTGAGATTTTATAAAAGTGAAGGAAATTGGTCGATTTGGAAACATTGAGGCCTTAAACAGTGTTTCTGCACTGCAGGAAGTGATTTACACATCATTTGGAGTCATTTTGAATTCCCGTAAAAAAGTCAATTTTTTGATGAAAGTCAGTGACCCACGGATTCATGAAATACTTCAGAACGGTCCAAAATGTATCATTCTCAATTGATGCATTTTTTATTTTTTTAAGATATGTTGAAGTGAATCATCACTTTCGGTGCTTAAATTAGCATGTATAGAGGCATTGCCATGCTCTCAAGGGGCCAAAATGCCTACTTTTTTGATTTTTTAAAAGTGAACGAAAATAGCCAGCTTGGTAACATTGAGGCCTTAAACAGAGTTTGTACACTGCAGGAAGTGATTTAAACATCATTTGGAGTCATTTTGAATTGAAGTCAAAAGGTGACATTTTTGATGAAAATCATTGACCCACGGAATCACGAAATACTTCTGAAAGGTCCAAAATGGAACATGTTCATTTTTTGCATGCCTTAATTCTTTATGAAATGTTGAAGTCAATCCTCACCTTTGGTGGATTAAATAAGCATGTTTAGAGAAATTGCCATGCTATCAGGGGAGCAAAATGCCTAATTTTATGATTTCGTAAAAGTAAATGAAAATGGCCCACTTGGTAACATTAAGGCCTTAAACACTGTTTATAACCTGCGTGGAGTGAGTTAAACAGCATATAGAGCAATTTTTGAATTCCATCTAAATGGTCAGATTTTTGATGAAAATCACTGACCCACGGATGCACAAAATGCTTCAGAAAGGTCCAAAATGGACTGTTTTCCATTATTGCATCTTTTAATTCTTTATGACGTGTTGAAGTGAATCATCAGATTTGGGTTTTAAATAAACTTGTTCAGAGAATTTGCCATGCTCTCAATGGGGCCAAAATGCCTACTTTTTAGATTTTCAAAAGTGAACAAAAATAGCCCGCTTGGTAACATTGAGACCTTAAACAGAGTTTTTACACTGCAGAAAGTGATTTAAACATCATTTGGAGTCATTTTGAATTGAAGCCAAAAGGTCAAATTTTTGATGAAAATCATTGACCCACGGAATCACTAAGGGCCAGATGTAGCAAAAATCCAAATTGCGAATTGCAATTTGCGAGTCCCTGCGACTCGCAAATTGCAAGTCGCAATTTGGTTTTCAGAAAGGTGTCTCAGACACCTTCTGCCGCTCGCAATGGGGTCGCAAAGACCCACCTCATTAATATTAATGAGGTGGGTCGCAGTTTGCGACCCCAAAGCGAGTATGGGCACTCACGGGGATGGTGGCCTGCTGGAGACAGCAGACCACCATGTCCGTGACTGCTTTTTAATAAAGAGTTTTTTTTTTCTAAGTGCAACCCGTTTTTCTTACATGAAAACGAGCTGCACTTTGAAAAAAAAAACGAAACCTTTAGTTTCGGATTTTTTCAGGGCAGGTAGTGGTCCATTGGACCACTGCCTGCTCTGATTTTTTTTTTTCTTTTCCAGTCACAAAGGGGAAGGGGTCCCATGGGGACCCCTTCCCGTTTGCGACTGGGTTACCATCCACTTCAAGTGGATGGTAACTGCGATTCCATTTGCGACCGCTTTTGCGGTCGCAAATGGAATTGAATTGCATTGTGAGTCGCAAATAGGAAGGGAACACCCCTTCCTATTTGCAAGTCGGAAATGCATTTTGCGAGTCGGATCCGACTCGCAAAATGCATTTCTGCATGCCGGAGAGGCTTTTGCGCATCGCAAACGGTGTTTTTCGCTGTTTGCGAGGCGCAAAACCCTTTCTACATCCGGCCCTATATACTTCAGAAAGGTCCAAAATGGAACGTTTTCATTTTTTGCATGTCTTAATTCTTTATGAAATGTTGAAGTCAATCCTCACTTTTGGTGGATTAAATCAGCATGTTTAGAGACACTGCCATGCTCTCAAGGGGACAAAATGCCTAATTTTTTGATTTTGTAAAAGTAAATTAAAATGGCCCGCTTGGAAACATTAAGGGCCGTATTTATACTCCGTTTGCGCCGAATTTGCGTCGTTTTTTTCGACGCAAATTCGACGCTAAACTAACGCCAACTAACGCCATATTTATACTATGGCGTTAGAGGCGTATAGCGCCAAAGTTCCCGGAATGTGCGTCATTTTTTAGCGTGAACCCCTTCCTTGCGTTAATGATATGCAAGGGAGGCGTTCCCGTCTAAAAAATGACTCCCAGGCCTTTACGTGGTATTTATACTCCCGGGCAAAAGAGACGCCCGGGAGTGGGCGTGGCTAAAAACGGCGCATTTGCGCCGCTTTTTAACGCCTGGGTCAGGCATGGCGTTAAGGGACAAGTGGGCTCAAAATGAGCCCAGAGTGCCCTCCCCTGCCCCCAGGGACCCCCCCTGCCACCCTTGCCCACCCCAGGAGGACACCCAAGGCTGGAGGGACCCACCCCAGGGACATTCAGGTAAGTTCAGGTAAGTATTTTTTTATTTTTTTTTTATAATTTTTTTTGGCATAGGGGGGCCTGATTTGTGCCCCCCTACATGCCACTATGCCCAATGACCATGCCCAGGGGACAGAAGTCCCCTGGGCATGGCCACTGGGCAAGGGGGCATGACTCCTATCTTTACAGTGATAGGAGTCATGTTGATGGGGGATGGGCGTCGAAAAAAAATGGCGCAAGTCGGGTTACGACGATTTTTTCGACGTAACCTGACTTGCCCCATTTTAAGACGCCCATGCGCCATTTTCCCCCTACGCCGGCGCTGCCTGGTGTACGTGGTTTTTCTCGCGCACACCAGGCAGCGCCGGTCTGCTTGCGCCGGCTAACGCCATTCAATAAATACGGCGCCCGCATGGCGCTTCAGAATGGCGTTAGCCGGCGCAAAACTTTTTGACGCTAAACTGCGTTAGCGCAGTTTAGCGTCAAAAAGTATAAATATGGGCCTAAGGCCTTAAGCACTGTTTATACCCTGTGGGGAGTGATTGATTTAAACAGCATTTGAAGTAATTTTTAGTTCAAGATAAAGGGTAAGATATTTGATAAAAATCATTGACCCACGGACTCACAAAATGCTTCAGAAAGGTCCAAAATGGACCGTTTTCAATTGATGCATCTTTTAGCTCTTTATAACGTGAAGTGAATCTTCAAATTTAGGTCTTAAATAAATGTGTTTAGAGACACTGCTATGCTCTCAATGGGGCCAAAATGCATAGTTTTGAGGTTTTATAAAAGTGAATGAAAATGGCCCTTTTTGTAATAATGAGACCTTAAACAGTGCTTAAAAGTTCCAGAAGTGATTTAAACATCTTTTGGAGTCATTTTGGATTCAAGCAAAAAGTAATATTTTTAATGCAAATGGATGACCACAGATTTAGGAAATGCTTCAGGAAATTCCAAAATGGACCTTTTTCAATTCTTGCATCTTTTAACTCTTTATGACTTGTTGAAGTGAATCATCACTTTTGGAGCTCAAATACTCAGGTTTAGTGCCATTTTCATGATCTCAAAGGTCGAAAGTGTATAGTTTTGAGATTTTATAAAAGTGAAAGAAATTGGTTGATTTGGTAACATTGAGGCCTTAAACACTGTTTGTGCATGGCGGGAAGTGATTTAAACATCATTTAGAGTGATTTTGAATTCAAGCTAAAAGGTGACATTTTTTATAAAAATCATTGACCCACGGATTCACGAAATGCTTCAGAAAGGTTCAAAATGCACTATTTTCAATTGTTGCATCTTTTAATTCTTTATGATATGTTGAAGTGAATCATCACTTTTGGGGCTTAAATAAGCATGTTTAGAGACATTGCCATGCAATCAGGGGACCAAGATGCCTAATTTTGTGATTTTTTAAAAGTGAATGAAAATGGCCCACTTGGTAACATTAAGGCCTTAAGCACTGTTTATACCCTGCGGGGAGTGAGTTAAACAGCATTTGGAGTAATTTTGAATTCAATTGAAATGGTCAGATTTTTTATGAAAATCATTGACCCACGGATACACAAAATACTTCAGAAAGGTCCAAAAGGGACCGTTTTCAATTAATCCATCTTTTAACTCTTCATGACGTGTTGAAGTAAATCTTCACATTTGGGTTATAAAAAACTTGTTTAGAGAATTTGCCATGCTCTCAATGGGGCCAAAATGCATAGCTTTGAGATTTTATAAAAGTGAAGATATTGGTCGATTTAGTAATATTAAGGCCTTAAACACTGTTTGTGCATGGCGGGAAGTGATTTAAACATCATTTGGAGCAATTTTGAATTCCATGTAAATGGTCAGATTTTTGATGAAAATCATTGACCCACGGATGCACAAAATGCTTCAGAAAGGTCCAAAATGGACCGTTTTCCATTATTGCATCTTTTAATTCTTTATGACGTGTTGAAGTGAATCATCAGATTTGGGTTTTAAATAAACTTGTTCAGAGAATTTGCCATGCTCTCAATGGGGCCAAAATGCCTACTTTTTAGATTTTCAAAAGTGAACAAAAATAGCCCGCTTGGTAACATTGAGACCTTAAACAGAATTTTTACACTGCAGAAAGTGATTTAAACATCATTTGGAGTCATTTTGAATTGAAGCCAAAAGGTCAAATTTTTGATGAAAATCATTGACCCACGGAATCACTAAGGGCCAGATGTAGCAAAAATCCAAATTGCGAATTGCAATTTGCGAGTCACTGCGATTTGCAGATTGCAAGTCGCAATTTGGTTTTCAGAAAGGTGTCTCAGACACCTTCTGCAGCTCGCAATAGGGTCTCGAAGACCCACCTCATTAATATTAATGAGGTGGGTCGCAGTTTGCGACCCCAAAGCGAGTATGGGCACTCACGGGGATGGTGGCCTGCTGGAGACAGCAGACCACCATGTCCGTGACTGCTTTGTAATAAAGCAGTTTTTTTTCTAAGTGCAACCCGTTTTCCTTACAGGAAAACGAGCTGCACTTTGAAAAAAAAAACGAAACCTTTAGTTTTGGATTTTTTCAGGGCAGGTAGTGGTCCATTGGACCACTGCCTGATCTGAATTTTTTTTTTTTTTCCAGTCACAAAGGGGAAGGGGTCCCATGGGGCCCCCTTCCGTTTGCGACTGGGTTACCATCCACTTCAAGTGAATGGTAACTGCGATTCCATTTGCGACCGCTTTTGCGGTCGCAAATGGAATTGAATTGCATTGTGAGTCGCAAATAGGAAGGGAACACCCCTTCCTATTTGCGAGTCGGAAATGCATTTTGCGAGTCGGATCCGACTCGCAAAATGCATTTCTGCATGCCGGAGAGGCTTTTGCGCATCGCAAACGGTGTTTTTCGCTGTTTGCGAGGCGCAAAACCCTTTCTACATCCGGCCCTATATACTTTAGAAAGGTCCAAAATGGAACGTTTTCATTTTTTGCATGTCTTAATTCTTTATGAAATGTTGAAGTCAATCCTCACTTTTGGTGGATTAAATCAGCATGTTTAGAGACATTGCCATGCTCTCAAGGGGACAAAATGCCTAATTTTTTGATTTTGTAAAAGTAAATGAAAATGGCCCGCTTGGTAACATTACGGCCTTAAGCACTGTTTATACCCTGCGGGGAGTGATTGATTTAAACAGCATTTGAAGTAATTTTTAGTTCAAGATAAAGGGTAAGATATTTGATGAAAATCATTGACCCACTGACTCACAAAATGCTTCAGAAAGGTCCAAAATGGACCGTTTTCAATTGATGCATCTTTTAGCTCTTTATAACGTGAAGTGAATCTTCAAATTTAGGTCTTAAATAAATGTGTTTAGAGACACTGCTATGCTCTCAATGGGGCCAAAATGCATAGTTTTGAGGTTTTATAAAAGTGAATGAAAATGGCCCTTTTTGTAATAATGAGACCTTAAACAGTGCTTAAAAGTTCCAGAAGTGATTTAAACATCTTTTGGAGTCATTTTGGATTCAAGCAAAAAGTAATATTTTTAATGCAAATGGATGACCACAGATTTAGGAAATGCTTCAGGAAATTCCAAAATGGACCTTTTTCAATTCTTGCATCTTTTAACTCTTTATGACTCATCTTTATGACTTATGACTCAGTGATGAATCATCACTTTTGGAGCTCAAATACTCAGGTTTAGTGCCATTTTCATGATCTCAAAGGTCGAAAGTGTATAGTTTTGAGATTTTATAAAAGTGAAAGAAATTGGTTGATTTGGTAACATTGAGGCCTTAAACACTGTTTGTGCATGGCGGGAAGTGACTTAAACATCATTTAGAGTGATTTTGAATTCAAGCTAAAAGGTGACATTTTTTATAAAAATCATCGACCCACGGATTCACGAAATGCTTCAGAAAGGTTCAAAATGCACTATTTTCAATTGTTGCATCTTTTAATTCTTTATGATATGTTGAAGTGAATCATCACTTTTGGGGCTTAAATAAGCATGTTTAGAGACATTGCCATGCTATCAGGGGATTAAGATGCCTAATTTTGTGATTTTGTAAAAGTGAATGAAAATGGCCCACTTGGTAACATTAAGGCCTTAAGCACTGTTTATACCCTGCGGGGAGTGAGTTAAACAGCATTTGGAGTAATTTTGAATTCAATTGAAATGGTCAGATTTTTTATGAAAATCATTGACCCACGGATGCACAAAATACTTCAGAAAGGTCCAAAAGGGACCGTTTTCAATTAATCCATCTTTTAACTCTTCATGATGTGTTGAAGTAAATCATCACATTTGGGTTATAAAAAACTTGTTTAGAGAATTTGCCATGCTCTCAATGGGGCCAAAATGCATAGCTTTGAGATTTTATAAAAGTGGAGATATTGGTCGATTTAGTAATATTAAGGCCTTAAACACTGTTTGTGCATGGCGGGAAGTGATTTTAACATCATTTGGAGCAATTTTGAATTCAAACTAAAAGGTAAAAAATTTTATGAAAATCATTGACCCAAGGACTCACGAAATGCTTCAGAAAGGTCCAAAATGGACTGTTTTCAATTGTTGCATTTTTTTATTCTTTATGATATGTTGAAGTCAAGCCTCACTTTTAGGGCTTAAATAATCAGGTTTAGTGCTATTTTCATGATCTCAAAGTTTGAAAGTGTATAGTTTTGAAATTTTATAAAAGTGAAAGCTAGAAGGTGACATTTTTTATGAAAATCATTGACCCACGGTTTCACGAAATGCTCCAGAGAGGTCCAAAATGGACCGTTTTCCATTATTGCATCTTTTAATTCTTTATGGCGTGTTGAAGTGAATCATCACATTTGGGTTTTAAATAAACTTGTTCAGAGAATTTGCCATGCTCTCAATGGGGCCAAAATGCATAGTTTTGAGATTTTATAAAAGTGAATGAAATGGTCCTTTTTGTTATAATGAGACCTTAAACTTTGCTTAAACATTCCGGAAGTGATTTAAACATCTTTTGGAATCATTTTGGATTGAAGCAAAAAGTAATATTTTTAATGCAAATCAATGACCCACGGACTTACGAAATGCTTCAGGAAGTCCCAAAACTGACCTTTTCCAATTGCTTCATCTTTTAACTCTTTATAACTTGTTGAAGTGAATCATCACTTTTGGAGCTTAAATAATCAGGTTTAGTGCTATTTTCATTATTTCAAAGTTTGAAAGTGTATAGCTTTGAGATTTTATAAAAGTGAAAGAATATGGCTGATTTGGTAACATTGAGGCCTTAAACACTGTTTGTGCACTGCAGGAAGTGATTTACACATCATTTGGAGTCATTTTGAATTCCAGCAAAAAAGTCAATTTTTTGATGAAAGTCAGTTACCCACGGATTCATGAAATACTTCAGAACGGTCCAAAATGTATGATTTTCAAGTGTTGCCTCTTTTAATTTTTTATGATATGTTGAAGTGAATCATCAAATTGGGTCTTAAGTAAACGTGTTTAGAGACATTGCCATGCTCTCAATTGGGCCAAATGCATAATTTTGAGATTTTATCAAAAGGGAATGAAAATGGCCCTTTTTGTTATAATGAGACCTTAAACATTGAATAAACGTTCCGGAAGTGATTTGAACATCTTTTGGTTTTCAGAAAGGTGTCTCAGACACCTTCTGCAGCTCGCAATGGGGTCGCAAAGACCCACCTCATTAATATTAATGTGGTGGGTCGCAGTTTGCGACCCCAAAGCGAGTATGGGCACTCACGGGGATGGTGGCCTGCTGGAGACAGCAGACCACCATGTCCGTGACTGCTTTTTAATAGAGCAGTTTTTTTTTTCTAAGTGCAACCCGTTTTCCTTACATGAAAACGAGCTGCACTTTGAAAAAAAAAACGAAACCTTTAGTTTCTGATTTTTTCAGGGCAGGTAGTGGTCCATTGGACCACTGCCTGCTCTGAATTTTTTTTTTCTTTTCCAGTCACAAAGGGGAAGGGGTCCCATGGGGACCCCTTCCCGTTTGCGACTGGGTTACCATCCACTTCAAGTGGATGGTAACTGCGATTCCATTTGCGACCGCTTTTGCGGTCGCAAATGGAATTGAATTGCATTGTGAGTCGCAAATAGGAAGGGAACACCCCTTCCTATTTGCAAGTCGGAAATGCATTTTGCGAGTCGGATCCGACTCGCAAAATGCATTTCTGCATGCCGGAGAGGCTTTTTGCGCATCGCAAACGGTGTTTTTCGCTGTTTGCGAGGCGCAAAACCCTTTCTACATCCGGCCCTATATACGTCAGAAAGGTCCAAAATGGAACGTTTTCATTTTTGCATGTCTTAATTCTTTATGAAATGTTGAAGTCAATCCTCACTTTTGGTGGATTAAATCAGCATGTTTAGAGACACTGCCATGCTCTCAAGGGGACAAAATGCCTAATTTTTTGATTTTGTAAAAGTAAATGAAAATGGCCCGCTTGGTAACATTAAGGCCTTAAGCACTGTTTATACCCTGTGGGGAGTGATTGATTTAAACAGCATTTGAAGTAATTTTTAGTTCAAGGTAAAGGGTAAGATATTTGATGAAAATCATTGACCCACGGACTCACAAAATGCTTCAGAAAGGTCCAAAATGGACCGTTTTCAATTGATGCATCTTTTAGCTCTTTATAACGTGAAGTGAATCTTCAAATTTAGGTCTTAAATAAATGTGTTTAGAGACACTGCTATGCTCTCAATGGGGCCAAAATGCATTGTTTTGAGGTTTTATAAAAGTGAATGAAAATGGCCCTTTTTGTAATAATGAGACCTTAAACAGTGCTTAAAAGTTCCAGAAGTGATTTAAACATCTTTTGGAGTCATTTTGGATTCAAGCAAAAAGTAATATTTTTAATGCAAATGGATGACCACAGATTTAGGAAATGCTTCAGGAAATTCCAAAATGGACCTTTTTCAATTCTTGCATCTTTTAACTCTTTATGACTCATCTTTATGACTTATGACTCAGTGATGAATCATCACTTTTGGAGCTCAAATACTCAGGTTTAGTGCCATTTTCATGATCTCAAAGGTCGAAAGTGTATAGTTTTGAGATTTTATAAAAGTGAAAGAAATTGGTTGATTTGGTAACATTGAGGCCTTAAACACTGTTTGTGCATGGCGGGAAGTGACTTAAACATCATTTAGAGTGATTTTGAATTCAAGCTAAAAGGTGACATTTTTTATAAAAATCATCGACCCACGGATTCACGAAATGCTTCAGAAAGGTTCAAAATGCACTATTTTCAATTGTTGCATCTTTTAATTCTTTATGATATGTTGAAGTGAATCATCACTTTTGGGGCTTAAATAAGCATGTTTAGAGACATTGCCATGCTATCAGGGGATTAAGATGCCTAATTTTGTGATTTTGTAAAAGTGAATGAAAATGGCCCACTTGGTAACATTAAGGCCTTAAGCACTGTTTATACCCTGCGGGGAGTGAGTTAAACAGCATTTGGAGTAATTTTGAATTCAATTGAAATGGTCAGATTTTTTATGAAAATCATTGACCCACGGATGCACAAAAATACTTCAGAAAGGTCCAAAAGGGACCGTTTTCAATTAATCCATCTTTTAACTCTTCATGATGTGTTGAAGTAAATCATCACATTTGGGTTATAAAAAACTTGTTTAGAGAATTTGCCATGCTCTCAATGGGGCCAAAATGCATAGCTTTGAGATTTTATAAAAGTGGAGATATTGGTCGATTTAGTAATATTAAGGCCTTAAACACTGTTTGTGCATGGCGGGAAGTGATTTTAACATCATTTGGAGCAATTTTGAATTCAAACTAAAAGGTAAAAAATTTTATGAAAATCATTGACCCAAGGACTCACGAAATGCTTCAGAAAGGTCCAAAATGGACTGTTTTCAATTGTTGCATTTTTTTTATTCTTTATGATATGTTGAAGTCAAGCCTCACTTTTAGGGCTTAAATAATCAGGTTTAGTGCTATTTTCATGATCTCAAAGTTTGAAAGTGTATAGTTTTGAAATTTTATAAAAGTGAAAGCTAGAAGGTGACATTTTTTATGAAAATCATTGACCCACGGTTTCACGAAATGCTCCAGAGAGGTCCAAAATGGACCGTTTTCCATTATTGCATCTTTTAATTCTTTATGGCGTGTTGAAGTGAATCATCACATTTGGGTTTTAAATAAACTTGTTCAGAGAATTTGCCATGCTCTCAATGGGGCCAAAATGCATAGTTTTGAGATTTTATAAAAGTGAATGAAATGGTCCTTTTTGTTATAATGAGACCTTAAACTTTGCTTAAACATTCCGGAAGTGATTTAAACATCTTTTGGAATCATTTTGGATTGAAGCAAAAAGTAATATTTTTAATGCAAATCAATGACCCACGGACTTACGAAATGCTTCAGGAAGTCCCAAAACTGACCTTTTCCAATTGCTTCATCTTTTAACTCTTTATAACTTGTTGAAGTGAATCATCACTTTTGGAGCTTAAATAATCAGGTTTAGTGCTATTTTCATTATTTCAAAGTTTGAAAGTGTATAGCTTTGAGATTTTATAAAAGTGAAAGAATATGGCTGATTTGGTAACATTGAGGCCTTAAACACTGTTTGTGCACTGCAGGAAGTGATTTACACATCATTTGGAGTCATTTTGAATTCCAGCAAAAAAGTCAATTTTTTGATGAAAGTCAGTTACCCACGGATTCATGAAATACTTCAGAACGGTCCAAAATGTATGATTTTCAAGTGTTGCCTCTTTTAATTTTTTATGATATGTTGAAGTGAATCATCAAATTGGGTCTTAAGTAAACGTGTTTAGAGACATTGCCATGCTCTCAATTGGGCCAAATGCATAATTTTGAGATTTTATCAAAAGGGAATGAAAATGGCCCTTTTTGTTATAATGAGACCTTAAACATTGAATAAACGTTCCGGAAGTGATTTGAACATCTTTTGGAGTCATTTTGGATTCCAGCAAAAAGTAATATTTTTAATGCAAATCTATGACCCACAGACTTAGGAAATGCTTCAGGAAATTCCAAAATGGACCTTTTTCAATTCTTGCATCTTTTAACTCTTTATGACTTGCTGAATTTATTCGTCACTTTTGGAGCCTAAATAATATAGGTTAGTGCCATTTTCATGATCTCAGAGGTCGAAAGAGTATAGTTTTGAGATTTTATAAAAGTGAAGGAAATTGGTCGATTTGGAAACATTGAGGCCTTAAACAGTGTTTCTGCACTGCAGGAAGTGATTTACACATCATTTGGAGTCATTTTGAATTCCAGCAAAAAAGTCAATTTGTTGATGAAAGTCAGTGACCCACGGATTCATGAAATACTTCAGAACGGTCCAAAATGTATCATTCTCAATTGATGCATTTTTTATTTTTTTAAGATATGTTGAAGTGAATCATCACTTTCGGTGCTTAAATTAGCATGTATAGAGGCATTGCCATGCTCTCAAGGGGCCAAAATGCCTACTTTTTTGATTTTTTAAAAGTAAACGAAAATAGCCAGCTTGGTAACATTGAGGCCTTAAACAGAGTTTGTACACTGCAGGAAGTGATTTAAACATCATTTGGAGTCATTTTGAATTGAAGTCAAAAGGTGACATTTTTGATGAAAATCATTGACCCACGGAATCACGAAATACTTCTGAAAGGTCCAAAATGGAACATGTTCATTTTTTGCATGCCTTAATTCTTTATGAAATGTTGAAGTCAATCCTCACCTTTGGTGGATTAAATAAGCATGTTTAGAGAAATTGCCATGCTATCAGGGGAGCAAAATGCCTAATTTTATGATTTCGTAAAAGTAAATGAAAATGGCCCGCTTGGTAACATTAAGGCCTTAAACACTGTTTATAACCTGCGTGGAGTGAGTTAAACAGCATTTAGAGCAATTTTGAATTCCATCTAAATGGTCAGATTTTTGATGAAAATCACTGACCCACGGATGCACAAAATGCTTCAGAAAGGTCCAAAATGGACTGTTTTCCATTATTGCATCTTTTAATTCTTTATGACGTGTTGAAGTGAATCATCAGATTTGGGTTTTAAATAAACTTGTTCAGAGAATTTGCCATGCTCTCAATGGGGCCAAAATGCCTACTTTTTAGATTTTCAAAAGTGAACAAAAATTGCCCGCTTGGTAACATAGAGACCTTAAACAGAGTTTTTACTCTGCAGAAAGTGATTTAAACATCATTTGGAGTCATTTTGAATTGAAGCCAAAAGGTCAAATTTTTGATGAAAATCATTGACCCACGGAATCACTAAGGGCCAGATGTAGCAAAAATCCAAATTGCGAATTGCAATTTGCGAGTCCCTGCGACTCGCAAATTGCAAGTCGCAATTTGGTTTTCAGAAAGGTGTCTCAGACACCTTCTGCAGCTCGCAATGGGGTCGCAAAGACCCACCTCATTAATATTAATGTGGTGGGTCGCAGTTTGCGACCCCAAAGCGAGTATGGGCACTCACGGGGATGGTGGCCTGCTGGAGACAGCAGACCACCATGTCCGTGACTGCTTTTTAATAGAGCAGTTTTTTTTTTCTAAGTGCAACCCGTTTTCCTTACATGAAAACGAGCTGCACTTTGAAAAAAAAAACGAAACCTTTAGTTTCTGATTTTTTCAGGGCAGGTAGTGGTCCATTGGACCACTGCCTGCTCTGAATTTTTTTTTTCTTTTCCAGTCACAAAGGGGAAGGGGTCCCATGGGGACCCCTTCCCGTTTGCGACTGGGTTACCATCCACTTCAAGTGGATGGTAACTGCGATTCCATTTGCGACCGCTTTTGCGGTCGCAAATGGAATTGAATTGCATTGTGAGTCGCAAATAGGAAGGGAACACCCCTTCCTATTTGCAAGTCGGAAATGCATTTTGCGAGTCGGATCCGACTCGCAAAATGCATTTCTGCATGCCGGAGAGGCTTTTGCGCATCGCAAACGGTGTTTTTCGCTGTTTGCGAGGCGCAAAACCCTTTCTACATCCGGCCCTATATACGTCAGAAAGGTCCAAAATGGAACGTTTTCATTTTTTGCATGTCTTAATTCTTTATGAAATGTTGAAGTCAATCCTCACTTTTGGTGGATTAAATCAGCATGTTTAGAGACACTGCCATGCTCTCAAGGGGACAAAATGCCTAATTTTTTGATTTTGTAAAAGTAAATGAAAATGGCCCGCTTGGTAACATTAAGGCCTTAAGCACTGTTTATACCCTGTGGGGAGTGATTGATTTAAACAGCATTTGAAGTAATTTTTAGTTCAAGGTAAAGGGTAAGATATTTGATGAAAATCATTGACCCACGGACTCACAAAATGCTTCAGAAAGGTCCAAAATGGACCGTTTTCAATTGATGCATCTTTTAGCTCTTTATAACGTGAAGTGAATCTTCAAATTTAGGTCTTAAATAAATGTGTTTAGAGACACTGCTATGCTCTCAATGGGGCCAAAATGCATTGTTTTGAGGTTTTATAAAAGTGAATGAAAATGGCCCTTTTTGTAATAATGAGACCTTAAACAGTGCTTAAAAGTTCCAGAAGTGATTTAAACATCTTTTGGAGTCATTTTGGATTCAAGCAAAAAGTAATATTTTTAATGCAAATGGATGACCACAGATTTAGGAAATGCTTCAGGAAATTCCAAAATGGACCTTTTTCAATTCTTGCATCTTTTAACTCTTTATGACTTGTTGAAGTGAATCATCACTTTAGGAGCTCAAATACTCAGGTTTAGTGCCATTTTCATGATCTCAAAGGTCGAAAGTGTATAGTTTTGAGATTTTATAAAAGTGAAAGAAATTGGTTGATTTGGTAACATTGAGGCCTTAAACACTGTTTGTGCATGGCGGGAAGTGATTTAAACATCATTTAGAGTGATTTTGAATTCAAGCTAAAAGGTGACATTTTTTATAAAAATCATTGACCCACGGATTCACGAAATGCTTCAGAAAGGTTCAAAATGCACTATTTTCAATTGTTGCATCTTTTAATTCTTTATGATATGTTGAAGTGAATCATCACTTTTGGGGCTTAAATAAGCATGTTTAGAGACATTGCCATGCAATCAGGGGACCAAGATGCCTAATTTTGTGATTTTTTAAAAGTGAATGAAAATGGCCCACTTGGTAACATTAAGGCCTTAAGCACTGTTTATACCCTGCGGGGAGTGAGTTAAACAGCATTTGGAGTAATTTTGAATTCAATTGAAATAGTCAGATTTTTTATGAAAATCATTGACCCACGGATGCACAAAATACTTCAGAAAGGTCCAAAAGGGACCGTTTTCAATTAATCCATCTTTTAACTCTTCATGACGTGTTGAAGTAAATCATCACATTTGGGTTATAAAAAACTTGTTTAGAGAATTTGCCATGCTCTCAATGGGGCCAAAATGCATAGCTTTGAGATTTTATAAAAGTGAAGATATTGGTCGATTTAGTAATATTAAGGCCTTAAACACTGTTTGTGCATGGCGGGAAGTGATTTAAACATCATTTGGAGCAATTTTGAATTCCATGTAAATGGTCAGATTTTTGATGAAAATCATTGACGCACGGATGCACAAAATGCTTCAGAAAGGTCCAAAATGGACCGTTTTCCATTATTGCATCTTTTAATTCTTTATGACGTGTTGAAGTGAATCATCAGATTTGGGTTTTAAATAAACTTGTTCAGAGAATTTGCCATGCTCTCAATGGGGCCAAAATGCCTACTTTTTAGATTTTCAAAAGTGAACAAAAATAGCCCGCTTGGTAACATTGAGACCTTAAACAGAATTTTTACACTGCAGAAAGTGATTTAAACATCATTTGGAGTCATTTTGAATTGAAGCCAAAAGGTCAAATTTTTGATGAAAATCATTGACCCACGGAATCACTAAGGGCCAGATGTAGCAAAAATCCAAATTGCGAATTGCAATTTGCGAGTCCCTGCGACTCGCAGATTGCAAGTCGCAATTTGGTTTTCAGAAAGGTGTCTCAGACACCTTCTGCAGCTCGCAATAGGGTCTCGAAGACCCACCTCATTAATATTAATGAGGTGGGTCGCAGTTTGCGACCCCAAAGCGAGTATGGGCACTCACGGGGATGGTGGCCTGCTGGAGACAGCAGACCACCATGTCCGTGACTGCTTTTTAATAAAGCAGTTTTTTTTTTCTAAGTGCAACCCGTTTTCCTTACATGAAAACGAGCTGCACTTTGAAAAAAAACAAAACCTTTAGTTTCGGATTTTTTCAGGGCAGGTAGTGGTCCATTGGACCACTGCCTGCTCTGATTTTTTTTTTTTTTTCCAGTCACAAAGGGGAAGGGGTCCCATGGGGCCCCCTTCCGTTTGCGACTGGGTTACCATCCACTTCAAGTGAATGGTAACTGCGATTCCATTTGCGACCGCTTTTGCGGTCGCAAATGGAATTGAATTGCATTGTGAGTCGCAAATAGGAAGGGAACACCCCTTCCTATTTGCGAGTCGGAAATGCATTTTGCGAGTCGGATCCGACTCGCAAAATGCATTTCTGCATGCCGGAGAGGCTTTTGCGCATCGCAAACGGTGTTTTTCGCTGTTTGCGAGGCGCAAAACCCTTTCTACATCCGGCCCCTATATATTTTAGAAAGGTCCAAAATGGAACGTTTTCATTTTTTGCATGTCTTAATTCTTTATGAAATGTTGAAGTCAATCCTCACTTTTGGTGGATTAAATCAGCATGTTTAGAGACATTGCCATGCTCTCAAGGGGACAAAATGCCTAATTTTTTGATTTTGTAAAAGTAAATGAAAATGGCCCGCTTGGTAACATTACGGCCTTAAGCACTGTTTATACCCTGCGGGGAGTGATTGATTTAAACAGCATTTGAAGTAATTTTTAGTTCAAGATAAAGGGTAAGATATTTGATGAAAATCATTGACCCACTGACTCACAAAATGCTTCAGAAAGGTCCAAAATGGACCGTTTTCAATTGATGCATCTTTTAGCTCTTTATAACGTGAAGTGAATCTTCAAATTTAGGTCTTAAATAAATGTGTTTAGAGACACTGCTATGCTCTCAATGGGGCCAAAATGCATAGTTTTGAGGTTTTATAAAAGTGAATGAAAATGGCCCTTTTTGTAATAATGAGACCTTAAACAGTGCTTAAAAGTTCCAGAAGTGATTTAAACATCTTTTGGAGTCATTTTGGATTCAAGCAAAAAGTAATATTTTTAATGCAAATGGATGACCACAGATTTAGGAAATGCTTCAGGAAATTCCAAAATGGACCTTTTTCAATTCTTGCATCTTTTAACTCTTTATGACTTGTTGAAGTGAATCATCACTTTTGGAGCTCAAATACTCAGGTTTAGTGCCATTTTCATGATCTCAAAGGTCGAAAGTGTATAGTTTTGAGATTTTATAAAAGTGAAAGAAATTGGTTGATTTGGTAACATTGAGGCCTTAAACACTGTTTGTGCATGGCGGGAAGTGACTTAAACATCATTTAGAGTGATTTTGAATTCAAGCTAAAAGGTGACATTTTTTATAAAAATCATCGACCCACGGATTCACGAAATGCTTCAGAAAGGTTCAAAATGCACTATTTTCAATTGTTGCATCTTTTAATTCTTTATGATATGTTGAAGTGAATCATCACTTTTGGGGCTTAAATAAGCATGTTTAGAGACATTGCCATGCTATCAGGGGACCAAGATGCCTAATTTTGTCATTTTGTAAAAGTGAATGAAAATGGCCCACTTGGTAACATTAAGGCCTTAAGCACTGTTTATACCCTGTGGGGAGTGAGTTAAACAGCATTTGGAGTAATTTTGAAATCAATTGAAATGGTCAGATTTTTTATGAAAATCATTGACCCACGGATGCACAAAATACTTCAGAAAGGTCCAAAAGGGACCGTTTTCAATTAATCCATCTTTTAACTCTTCATGACGTGTTGAAGTAAATCATCACATTTGGGTTATAAAAAACTTGTTTAGAGAATTTGCCATGCTCTCAATGGGGCCAAAATGCATAGCTTTGAGATTTTATAAAAGTGAAGATATTGGTCGATTTAGTAATATTAAGGCCTTAAACACTGTTTGTGCATGGCGGGAAGTGATTTAAACATCATTTGGAGCAATTTTGAATTCAAGCTAAAAGGTAATTTTTTTAATGAAAATCATTGACCCAAGGACTCACGAAATGCTTCAGAAAGGTCCAAAATGGACTGTTTTCAATTGTTGCATTTTTTTATTCTTTATGATATGTTGAAGTCAAGCCTCACTTTGAGGGCTTAAATAATCAGGTTTAGTGCTATTTTCATGATCTCAAAGTTTGAAAGTGTATAGTTTTGAAATTTTATAAAAGTGAAAGAAAATGGCCGATTTGGTAACATTGAGGCCTTAAACACTGTTTGTGCACGGCGGAAAGTGATTTAAACATCATTTGGAGCAATTTTGAATTCAAGCTAGAAGGTGAAATTTTATATGAAAATCATTGACCCACGGTTTCACTAAATGCTCCAGAGAGGTCCAAAATGGACCGTTTTCCATTATTGCATCTTTTAATTCTTTATGGCGTGTTGAAGTGAATCTTCACATTTGGGTTTTAAATAAACTTGTTCAGAGAATTTGCCATGCTCTCAATGGGGCCAAAATGCATAGTTTTGAGATTTTATAAAAGTGAATGAAAATGGTCCTTTTTGTTATAATGAGACCTTAAACTTTGCTTAAACATTCCGGAAGTGATTTAAACATCTTTTGGAATCATTTTGGATTGAAGCAAAAAGTAATATTTTTAATGCAAATCAATGACCCACGGACTTACGAAATGCTTCAGGAAGTCCCAAAATTGACCTTTTCCAATTGCTTCATCTTTTAACTCTTTATAACTTGTTGAAGTGAATCATCACTTTTGGAGCTTAAATAATCAGGTTTAGTGCTATTTTCATTATTTCAAAGTTTGAAAGTGTATAGCTTTGAGATTTTATAAAAGTGAAAGAAAATGGCTGATTTGGTAACATTGAGGCCTTAAACACTGTTTGTGCACTGCAGGAAGTGATTTACACATCATTTGGAGTCATTTTGAATTCTAGCAAAAAAGTCAATTTTTTTATGAAAGTCAGTTACCCACGGATTCATGAAATACTTCAGAACGGTCCAAAATGTATGATTTTCAAGTGTTGCCTCTTTTAATTTTTTATGATATGTTGAAGTGAATCATCAAATTTGGGTCTTAAATAAACGTGTTTAGAGACATTGCCATGCTCTCAATTGGGCCAAATGCATAATTTTGAGATTTTATCAAAAGGGAATGAAAATGGCCCTTTTTGTTATAATGAGACCTTAAACATTGAATAAACGTTCCGGAAGTGATGTGAACATCTTTTGGAGTCATTTTGGATTCCAGCAAAAAGTAATATTTTTAATGCAAATCTATGACCCACAGACTTAGGAAATGCTTCAGGAAAATCCAAAATGGACCTTTTTAAATTCTTGCATCTTTTAACTCTTATGACTTGCTGAAGTTATTTGTCACTTTTGGAGCCTAAATAATATAGTTTAGTGCCATTTTCATGATCTCAGAGGTCGAAAGTGTATAGTTTTGAGATTTTATAAAAGTGAAGGAAATTGGTCGATTTGGAAACATTGAGGCCTTAAACAGTGTTTCTGCACTGCAGGAAGTGATTTACACATCATTTGGAGTCATTTTGAATTCCAGCAAAAAAGTCAATTTGTTGATGAAAGTCAGTGACCCACGGATTCATGAAATACCTCAGAACGGTCCCAAAATGTATCATTCTTAATTGATGCATTTTTTTTTTTTTTAAGATATGTTGAAGTGAATCATCACTTTCGGTGCTTAAATTAGCATGTATAGAGGCATTGCCATGCTCTCAAAGGGCCAAAATGCCTACTTTTTTTATTTTTTAAAAGTGAACGAAAATAGCCAGCTTGGTAACATTGAGGCCTTAAACAGAGTTTGTACACTGCAGGAAGTGATTTAAACATCATTTGGAATCATTTTGAATTGAAGTCAAAAGGTGACATTTTTGATGAAAATCATTGACCCACGGAATCACGAAATACTTCTGAAAGGTCCAAAATGGAACATGTTCATATTTTGCATGCCTTAATTCTTTATGAAATGTTGAAGTCAATCCTCACCTTTGGTGGATTAAATAAGCATGTTTAGAGAAATTGCCATGCTATCAGGGGAGTAAAATGCCTAATTTTATGATTTCGTAAAAGTAAATGAAAATGGCCCGCTTGGTAACATTAAGGCCTTAAACACTGTTTATAACCTGCGGGGAGTGAGTTAAACAGCATTTAGAGCAATTTTGAATTCCATCTAAATGGTCAGATTTTTGATGAAAATCATTGACCCCACGGATGCACAAAATGCTTCAGAAAGGTCCAAAATGGACCGTTTTCCATTATTGCATCTTTTAATTCTTTATGACGTGTTGAACTGAATCATCAGATTTGGGTTTTAAATAAACTTGTTCAGATAATTTGCCATGCTCTCAATGGGGCCAAAATGCCTACTTTTTAGATTTTCAAAAGTGAACAAAAATAGCCCGCTTGGTAACATTGAGACCTTAAACAGAGTTTTTACACTGCAGAAAGTGATCTAAACATCATTGGAGTCATTTTGAATTGAAGCCAAAAGGTCAAATTTTTGATGAAAATCATTGACCCACGGAATCACTAAGGGCCAGATGTAGCAAAAATCCAAATTGCGAATTGCAATTTGCGAGTCCCTGCGACTCGCAAATTGCAAGTCGCAATTTGGTTTTCAGAAAGGTGTCTCAGACACCTTCTGCAGCTCGCAATGGGGTCGCAGAGACCCACCTCATTAATATTAATGAGGTGGGTCGCAGTTTGCGACCCCAAAGCGAGTATGGGCACTCACGGGGATGGTGGCCTGCTGGAGACAGCAGACCACCATGTCCGTGACTGCTTTTTAATAAAGCAGTTTTTTTTTTCTAAGTGCAACCCGTTTTCCTTACATGAAAACGAGCTGCACTTTGAAAAAAAAAAACGAAACCTTTAGTTTCGGATTTTTTCAGGGCAGGTAGTGGTCCATTGGACCACTACCAGCTCTGAATTTTTTTTTCTTTTCCAGTCACAAAGGGGAAGGGGTCCCATGGGGACCCCTTCCCGTTTGCGACTGGGTTACCATCCACTTCAAGTGGATGGTAACTGCGATTCCATTTGCGACCCGCTTTTGCGGTCGCAAATGGAATTGAATTGCATTGTGAGTCGCAAATAGGAAGGGAACACCCCTTCCTATTTGCAAGTCGGAAATGCATTTTGCGAGTCGGATCCGACTCGCAAAATGCATTTCTGCATGCCGGAGAGGCTTTTGCGCATCGCAAACTGTGTTTTTCACTGTTTGCGAGGCGCAAACCCCTTTTCTACATCCGGCCCTATATACTTCAGAAAGGTCCAAAATGGAACGTTTTCATTTTTTGCATGTCTTAATTCTTTATGAAATGTTGAAGTCAATCCTCACTTTTGGTGGATTAAATCAGCATGTTTAGAGACATTGCCATGCTCTCAAGGGGACAAAATGCCTAATTTTTTGATTTTGTAAAAGTAAATGAAAATGGCCCGCTTGGTAACATTAAGGCCTTAAGCACTGTTTATACCCTGCAGGGAGTGATTGATTTAAACAGCATTTGAAGTAATTTTTAGTTCAAGGTAAAGGGTAAGATATTTGATGAAAATCATTGACCCACGGACTCACAAAATGCTTCAGAAAGGTCCAAAATGGACCGTTTTCAATTGATGCATCTTTTAGCTCTTTATAACGTGAAGTGAATCTTCAAATGTAGGTCTTAAATAAATGTGTTTAGAGACACTGCTATGTTCTCAATGGGGCCAAAATGCATAGTTTTGAGGTTTTATAAAAGTGAATGAAAATGGCCCTTTTTGTAATAATGAGACCTTAAACAGTGCTTAAAAGTTCCAGAAGTGATTTAAACATCTTTTGGAGTCATTTTGGATTCAAGCAAAAAGTAATATTTTTAATGCAAATGGATGACCACAGATTTAGGAAATGCTTCAGGAAATTCCAAAATGGACCTTTTTTCAATTCTTGCATCTTTTAACTCTTTATGACTTGTTGAAGTGAATCATCACTTTTGGAGCTCAAATACTCAGGTTTAGTGCCATTTTCATGATCTCAAAGGTCGAAAGTGTATAGTTTTGAGATTTTATAAAAGTGAAAGAAATTGGTTGATTTGGTAACATTGAGGCCTTAAACACTGTTTGTGCATGGCGGGAAGTGATTTAAACATCATTTAGAGTGATTTTGAATTCAAGCTAAAAGGTGACATTTTTTATAAAAATCATCGACCCACGGATTCACGAAATGCTTCAGAAAGGCTCAAAATGCACTATTTTCAATTGTTGCATCTTTTAATTCTTTATGATATGTTGAAGTGAATCATCACTTTTGGGGCTTAAATAAGCATGTTTAGAGACATTGTCATGCTATCAGGGGACCAAGATGCCTAATTTTGCGATTTTGTAAAAGTGAATGAAAATGGCCCACTTGGTAACATTAAGGCCTTAAGCACTGTTTATACCCTGCGGGGAGTGAGTTAAACAGCATTTGGAGTAATTTTGAATTCAATTGAAATGGTCAGATTTTTTATGAAAATCATTGACCCACGGATGCACAAAATACTTCAGAAAGGTCCAAAAGGGACCGGTTACAATTAATCCATCTTTTAACTCTTCATGACGTGTTGAAGTAAATCATCACATTTGGGTTATAAAAAACTTGTTTAGAGAATTTGCCATGCTCTCAATGGGGCCAAAATGCATAGCTTTGAGATTTTATAAAAGTAAAGATATTGGTCGATTTAGTAATATTAAGGCCTTAAACACTGTTTGTGCATGGCGGGAAGTGATTTAAACATCATTTGGAGCAATTTTGAATTCAAGCTAAAAGGTAAAAAAAATTATCAAAATCAATGACCCAAGGACTCACGAAATGCTTCAGAAAGGTCCAAAATGGACTGTTTTAAATTATTGCATTTTTTTATTCTTTATGATATGTTGGAGTCAAGCCTCACTTTTGGAGCTTAAATAATCAGGTTTAGTGCTATTTTCATGGTCTCAAAGTTCGAAAGTGTATTCTTTATGATATGTTGACGTAAATCATCACTTTTGGGGCTTAAATAAGCATGTTTAGAGACATTGTCATGCTATCAGGGGAGCAAAATGCCTAATTTTGTGATTTTCTAAAAGTGAATGAAAATGGCCAGCTTGGTAACATTAAAGCCTTAAGCACTGTTTATACCCCGCGGGGAGTGAGATAAACAGCATTTAGAGCAATTTTGAATTCAATCTAAATGGTCAGATTTTTGATGAAAATCATTGACCCGCGGATGCACAAAATGCTTCAGAAAGATCCAAAATGGACCGTTTTCCATTATTGCATCTTTTAATTCTTTATGACGTGTTGAAGTGAATCATCACATTTGGGTTTTAAATAAACCTGTTTAGAGAATTTGCCATGCTTTCAATGGGGCCAAAATGCATAGTTGTGAGATTTTATAAAAGTGAATTAAAATGTTCCTTCTTCTTATAATGAGACCTAAAAAATTGCTTAAACATTCCAGAAGTGATTTAAATATCTTTTGGAGTCATTTTGGATTGAAGCAAAAAGTAATATTTTTAATGCAAATCAATGACCCACAGACTTATGAAATGCTTCAGGGAGTTCCAAAACTGACCTTTTCCAATTGCTGCATCTTTTAACTCTTTATGACTTGCTGAAGTGAATCGTTCCGGAAGTGGTTTGAACATCTTTTGGAGTCGATTTGGATTCAAGCAAAAAGTAATATTTTTAAGGCAAATCTATGACCCACAGACTTAGGAAATGCTTCAGGAAATTTCAAAATGGACCTTTTTCAATTCTTGCATCTTTTAACTCTTTATGACTTGCTGAAGTTATTCGTCACTTTTGGAGCCTAAATAATATGGTTTAGTGCCATTTTCATGGTCTCAAAGGTCGAAAGTGGACCGTTTTCCCTTAGCGCATATTTTAACTCTTTACAACATGTTGAAGTGAATCATTTGCCATGCTCCAAATTGGGCCAACATGCATAGTTTTAAGATTTTATGAAAGTGAATGAAAATATCCTTTTTTGTAATAATGACGCCTTAAACAGTGCTTAAATGTTCCAGAAGTGATTTAAACATCTTTTGGAGTCATTTTGGATTCATGCAAAATGTAATATTTTAATGAAAAACGATGACCCATGGACTTACGAAATGCTTCAGGAAGTTCCTAAATGGACCTTTTTCAATTGTAGCATTTTTAACTAAATATGACTTGATGAAGTGAATCTTCACTTTTGGATCTTAAATGATCATGTTTAGTGCCATTTTCATGACCTCAAAGTTCGAAAGTGTATAGTTTTGAGATTTTATAGAAGTGAAAGAAAATGCCCGATTTGATAACATTGAGGGGGTCATTCCGACCCCGGCGGGCGGCAGGCACCGCCCACTGGGCGGAAACCGCCCAAACACCGCCCCGCGGTCAAATGACCGCGGGGAGCATTCCAACTTTCCCGCTGGGCCGGCGGGCGATCTTCAAAAGATCGCCCGCTTGCCCAGCGGGAAAGCCCCAGAAAGAAAATCTTAATGGGGCCCTGTTAGGGGGCCCCTGCAGTGCCCATGCCAGTGGCATGGGCACTGCAGGGGCCCCCAGGGGCCCCACGACACCCGTTCCCGCCAGCCTCTTCGCCAGGAACAGGCTGGCGGGAAGGGGGTCGGAATCCCCATGGCTGCGCTGCATGCTGCGCCGCCATGGAGGATTCCCTGGGGCAGGGGAAAACCAGCGGGAAACCGCCGGTTCCCCTTTTCTGACCGCGGCTTTAACGCCGCGGTCAGAATTGCCCCGGAAGCACCGCCAGCCTGTTGGCAGTGCTTCCTCTGCCCTCTGCCCTGGCGGTTAGAAACCGCCAGGGGTCAGAATGAGGGCCTGAGTCCTTAAACACTGTTTGTGCACTGCGGGAAGTTATTTAAACATCATTTGGAGTCGTTTTGAATTCAAGCTAAAAGGTGACTTTTTTAATGAAAATCATTGGCCCACGGACTCACAAAATGCTTCTGAAAGGTCCAAAATGGACTCTTTTCAATTGTTGCATTTTTTAATTCCTTCTGATATGTTGAAGTGAATCATCACTTTTGTAGCTTAAATAATCAGGTTTAGTGCCATTTTCATGATCTCAAAGTTTGAAAGTGTATAGTTCTGAGATTTTATAAAACAGCATTAAACAGTGCTTCTGCACTACTGGAAGTGATTTACACATCATTTGGAGTCATTTTGAATTCCAGCAAAAAAGAAAAATTTTTTATGAAAGTCATTGACCGACGGATTCACGAAATGCTTCAGAACGGTCCAAAATGGATCATTTTTAAATTTTGCATCTTTTATTTTTTTATGATATATTGAAGTGAATCATCACTTTTGGAGCTTAAATAAGCGTGTTTAGAGACATTGTCGTGCTCTCAAGGGGCCAAAATGACTATTTTTTTGAATTTTTATAAGTGAATGAAAATAGCCCGCTTGGTAACATTAAGGGGCATATTTATACTCTGTTTGCGCCGGAATTGCGTTGTTTTTTTTTACGCAATTCCGACGCAAAACTAACTCCATATTTATACTTTGGCGTTAGACGCGTCTAGCGCCAAAGTCCATGGAGTTTGCGTAATTTTTTAGCGTGGACACCTACTTTGCGTTAATGATATGCAAGGTAGGCGTTCCCGTCTAAAAAAGTGACTCCGAGGCATGTGCGCCGTATTTACACTCCTGGGCAAAAATCACGCCCGGGAGTGGGCGGGTCAAAAAAAATGACGTCCAGCCGCTTTTGCGTCGTTTTTTAGCGCCTGGTCAGGGCAGGCGTTAAGGGACCTGTGGGCTCGGAAGGAGCCCAGAGGTGCCCTCCCATGCCCCCAAGGACACCCCCTGTCACCCTTGCCCACCCCAGGAGGACGCCTAAGGATGGAGGGACCCATCCCAGGGAACATAAGGTAAGTTTTTTTTTTTTTTTTTGTGGCATAGGGGGGCCTGATTTGTGCCCCCCTACATGCCATTATGCCCAATGACCATGCCCAGGGGACAGAAGTCCCCTGGGCATGGCCATTGGGCAAGGGGGCATGACTCCTGTCTTTGCTAAGACAGGAGTCATTTCAATGGGTGTTGGGAGTCAAAAAAAATGGCGCAAATCGGGTTGATGTGATAATTTTGCCTCAGCCTGACTTGCCCCATTTCTTGGCGCCCAAGCTCCATATTCCCCTACGCCGGCGCTGCCTGGTGTTCGTCATTTTTTTTGACGCACACCAGGCTGCGCCGCCGGCTAACGCCGGCTAACGTCATTGAATAAATACGGCACCCGCATGGTGCTTCAGAATGGCGTTAGCCGGCATTAGAATTTTTGACGCACAACTGCGTTGGCGCAGTTGTGCGTCGAAAAGTATAAATATGGCCCTAAGGCCTTAAACAGTGTTTATATCCTACGGGGAGTGATTGAAACAGCATTTGAAGTCATTTTGAATTCAAGCTAAATGGTCAGATTGTTGATGAAAATCATTGACCCACGGACTCACAATATGCTACAGGAAGGTCCAGAATGGACAGTTTTCAATTGTTGCATCTTTTAACTCTTTATGATGTGTTGAAGTGAATCATCTCTTTTGGGTCTGAAATAAACATCTTTAGAGACAATGCCATGCTCTCAATGGGGCCAACATGCATAGTTTTAAGATTTTATGAAAGTGAATGAAAATATCCTTTTTTGTAATAATGAGGCCTTAAACAGTGCTTAAATGTTCCAGAAGTGATTTAAACATCTTTTGGAGTCATTTTGGATTCATGCAAAATGTAATATTTTAATGAAAAACGATGACCCATGGACTTACGAAATGCTTCAGGAAGTTCCTAAATGGACCTTTTTCAATTGTAGCATTTTTAACTAAATATGACTTGCTGAAGTGAATCATCACTTTTGGATCTTAAATGATCATGTTTCATGCCATATTGTTGATCTCAAAAATGGTAAGTGTATAGTTTTGAGATTTTATGAAAGTCAAAGAAAATGGCCAATTTGGTAACATTGATGCCTTAAACAGTGTTTGTGCACTGCGGGAAGTGATTTAAACATCATTTGAAGTCATTTTAAATTCAAGCTAAAACATCAAGGCCCATATTTATACTTTTTGACGCTAAACTGCGCTAACGCAGTTTAGCGTCAAAAAGTTTTGCGCCGGCTAACGCCATTCTGAAGCGCCATGCGGGCGCCGTATTTATTGAATGGCGTTAGCCGGCGCAAGCAGACCGGCGCTGCCTGGTGTGCGCGAGAAAAACCACGTACACCAGGCAGCGCCGGCGTAGGGGGAAAATGGCGCATGGGCGTCTTAAAATGGGGCAAGTCAGGTTACGTCGAAAAAATCATCGTAACCCGACTTGCGCCATTTATTTTCGACGCCCATCCCCCATCAACATGACTCCTATCATTGTAAAGATAGGAGTCATGCCCCCTTGCCCAATGGCCATGCCCAGGGGACTTCTGTCCCCTGGGCATGGTCATTGGGCATAGTGGCATGTAGGGGGGCACAAATCAGGCCCCCCTATGCCAAAAAAAATTATTAAAAAAAAAAAAAAAATACTTACCTGAACTTACCTGAATGTCCCTGGGGTGGGTCCCTCCAGCCTTGGGTGTCCTCCTGGGGTGGGCAAGGGTGGCAGGGGGGGTCCCTGGGGGCAGGGGGAGGGCACTCTGGGCTCATTTTGAGCCCACTTGTCCCTTAACGCCATGCCTGACCCAGGCGTTAAAAAGCGGCGCAAATGCGCCGTTTTTTAGCCACGCCCACTCCCGGGCGTCTCTTTTGCCCGGGAGTATAAATACCACGTAAAGGCCTGGGAGTCATTTTTTAGACGGGAACGCCTCCCTTGCATATCATTAACGCAAGGAAGTGGTTCACGCTAAAAAATGACGCACATTCCGGGAACTTTGGCGCTATACGCCTCTAACGCCATAGTATAAATATGGCGTTAGTTGGCGTTAGTTTAGCGTCGAATTTGCGTCGAAAAAAACGACGCCAATTCGGCGCAAACGGAGTATAAATACGGCCCCAAATTTTTGATGTAAATCTTTGACCCACTGACTCACGAAATGCTTCAGAAATTTCCAAAATGGACTGTTTTAAATTTTTACATCTTTTAATTCTTTATGATATGTTGAAGTGAATCATCACTTCTGGGGCATAAATAACTATGATTAGAGACATCGCCATGCTCTTAGGGGACACAAATGGCGAATTTTTTGATTTTGTAAAAGTGAAGGAAAATTGCCCACTTTGTAACATTAAGGACTTAAAAACTGGTTATACCCTGCAGGGAGTGATTTAATCAGCATTTGAAGTCATTTCAGAAGGATCCCAAATGGACCGTTTTCTTTTGTTGCATGTTTTACTTCTTTATCAAATGTTGAAGCGAATCATCACTTTTGTTGCTTAAATAAGCATGTTTAGAGACATTGCCATGCTCTCAGGGGGCCAAAATGCCTAATTTTGTGATTTTGTAAAAGTGAATGAAAATGGCCCGCTTGGTATCATTAAGGGCTTCAGCATTTTTATACCCCGCAGGGAGTGATTTAAACAGTATTTGGAGTAATATTGAATTCATGCTAAATGATCAGAATTTTGATGAAAATCTTGACCCACGGACTCACGTCATGCTTCAGAAAGGTCCAAAATGGACCATTTTATTTGTTGCATCTTTTAACTCTTTATGACGTGTTGAAATAAATTATCAGATATGGGTCTTAATTAAATTTGCTTATAGACATTCCCATGCTCTCAATGGGGCCAAAATGCATAGTTTTGAGATTTTATAAAAGTGAATGAAAATGGCCCTTTTTGTAATAATGAGGCCTTAAACAGTGCTTACACATCCTGGAAGTGATTTAAACATCTTTTGAGTCATTTTGGATTCAAGCAAATGTATGATTTGTAATGAAAATTGGTGACACACAGACTTAAGAAATGCTTCAGGTAGTTAGTAAATCGTCCTTTTTCAACTGTTGTATCTTTTAACTCTTTATGACTTGCTGAAGTGAATCATCACTTTTGGAGCTGAAATGATAACTTTTTTGCCATTTTCATAATCTCAAAGGTTGAAAGTGTATAGTTTTGAGATTTTATAAAAGTGGTTTGCTGCACTTGAGAGGGCCTGTAAAGTTCAGAGGGTCCCTCTTGTACAGTGGACTGCTATCTTTTGGTTATCCTTCTCTGGCAAAGGGCAGACAGACATCTCATTGTCAGAGAGAATGATGTAGATAATTATCAGGTTCTTAAAAATGCACTCTTAGATGGTCTGGGCTTATCCAATGAACAGTACAGACTTAAGTTCAGAGAGACCAAAAGGGAGTCATCACGGGACTGGACAGCCTTTGTAGACTGTTCTGTTAAGGCCCTAGAAGGTTGGTTAAATGGCAGTAAGGTAACTGACTATGAAAGCCCATATAACTTGATTCTGAGAGAACATATTTTGAATAATTGTGTGTCTGACTTGTTACATCAGTATCTTGTGGACTCAGATCTGACCTCTCACCAAGAATTGGGAAAGAAGGCAGACAAATGGGTCAGAACAAGGGTGAAGAGAAAGGTTCATACAGGGGGTGACAAAGACATCAAAAAGAAAGATGGTGAAAAATCTCAGGACAAGCATTGGGATAAAGGTAAACACAAAGTTCCTTCTTCAGGTCGAAAACACTCCTCTGGGGATAAGGATAAAACCTCTTCATCTTTTTCAAACTCTTCACACAATCAGAAAAAGCCTTGGTGTTATGTGTGTAGAAATAAAGGCTATTGGCCAGGGGGTAAGTCCTGCACAGGTAAAGCCCCTGAGCCTACCAGCACTAAGACATCAGACTCTAGTGCCCCTAGCAGTAGTGGTAATAGTGGGTGGACTACTGACAATAGACAAACTAAAGGTATAGTTGGGTTCACTTTTGGGACCATAATAGAAACTGGGGTAGACAGTGTCAAGACAGTTTCTGTCACACCTGGTGGCATTGACCTTGCCACCTTGGCTGCTTGTCCCCTTCACATGGATAAGTACAGGCAGTCAATCTTAATAAATGGTGTTGAGGCCCAGGCCTACAGGGACACAGGTGCCAGTATCATTTTGGTGACTGAAATCCTGGTGTCACCTGCACAACACCTCCTTGGACAGAAGTATCAAGTTACTGATGTCAATAACTCCACTCAGTCTCTCCCCTTAGCTGTAGTTCAACTTATTTAGGGTGGAGTGACTGGCCCTAAGCAGGTGGTGGTATCAACTAGCTTACCTGTAGAGTGTCTCTTAGGGAATGACCAAGAGGCCTCAGGTTGGACTGAGATAGAGTTTAGGACCCATGTATCCATGCTGGCTATCCCTGAGGAATTGCTTCCTCTCATTTCTGGGGAAATGAAAAAGTAAAGGAGAGAAAAATGCCTGGAATCTCAGGATCCCTCTCCCCAACAGGTAAGAAGGGTATCAAAGTATCCCTTCCCCACCCTGCCACTAGGGATACCATTCCTGTGGTGGGAGAAACCTCTCCTGGGGTGGAACCTGTACCAAAGGAGCCCTCAGCTTCCACAGCTGGACTCCCAGAGGTAAAAGTACCTATCTGTGGAATTACTAATCCAGATGTGCACAATTGCACTATTTTAGTAAATATGGAGCATCCCACCAGCCCTCCCAGAGAAACTTTAGAGCAGCAGCTCTGCACTGCCTCTAAACACTTAGGACAGCAGCCCTGTCCTAGTGTGGAGCATATAGGCCAGCAGCCCTGCCCTGATCCAAGTCAAGAGAAACAGCAAACATATTATTTCTTACAGTCATAGGGGCAAAGTTTTTGCCCAGCAATGGCTTTATTGATACAGCGTCCCTGTCTAGCATTTATTGCATTTGACATAGGCCCAGTGGACCATTCCCACTGCCCAGCTTTAAAACATACTAATAGGAACTCTGAGAATTTACACTCACACTAATGGTTAGGTAAAAATCCCTAAACAGGGTGGTTTACATCCCCACAGGGAAATAACCATATAGTGGATGACAAAGGGAGTAACCACTCTATTGCTGATCTACTCTCCACTTATCACCACTTAGACAATAAGGTCTCAACTGGCCAAGGTTAGCCTTATTGTCCTTTGTTGGGGGGGGGGGGTTGTGTGAGAAAGTAGCCTCTTTCTAGCATGGTTACCCCCACTTTTGGCCTGTTTGTGTGTGTCAGTGTGTTTTTACTGTGTCACTGGGATCCTGCTAGCCAGGACCACAGTGCTCATGGATGAAAACCTATATGTCACTGTGTTTTGCCTGTCTTACTGGGATCCTGCTGGCCAGGACCCCAGTGCTCATAGTTTATGGCCTAATGTGTGTGTCTGTATAGTGTTTGACTGTCACTGAGGCTCTGCTAATCAGAACCTCAGTTCTTATGCTCTCTCTGCTTTTAAATGTGTTACTGTAGGCTAGTGACTTCATTTACCAATTTCAATTGGCACACTGGACCCCCCCCCTATAAGTCCCTAGTATATGGTACCTTGGTACCCAGGGCATTTGGGTTTCAGGAGATCCATATGGGCTGCAGCATTTCTTTTGCCACCCATAGGGAGCTCAGACAAACCCTTGCACAGGCCTGACTTTGCAGCCTACGTGAAATAACACACATGTTATTTCACAGACATTTTCACTGCACTTAAGTAACTTATAAGTCACCTATATGTCTAACCTTCACTTGCTGAAAGTTAGGCTCAAAGTTACTAAGTGTGAGGGCACCCTTGCACTAGCAAAGGTGTCCCCAAATAGTTTAGGACCATTTCCCGGGACTTTGTGAGTGCGGGGATGCCATTACAGGTGTGCACTACATATAGGTCAATACCTATATGTAGCTTCACAATGGTAACTCAGAATATGGCCATGTAATATGTCTAAGATCATGGAACTGTCCCCCCATTCTAAATCTGGGATTGGGGAGCCAACTCCATGCATCCTGGGAGTTCCAATATGGACTCCCAGTACTGCCAAACCAGCTCTCTGAGGCTTGCACTGAAGCTACAGCTGCTGCCATCTCACAGACAGGATTCTGCCCTCATGGGGTCTGGGCAGCTCAGTCCCAGGAAGGCAGAACAAAGCATTTCCTCTGAGAGCAGGGTGTTACACCCTCTCCCTTTGGAAATAGGTGTTACAGGCTGGGGAGGTGTAGCCTCCCCTAGCCTTTGGAAATGCTTTGAAGGGCACAGATGGTTCGATCCTTGCATAAGCCAGTCTACACCGGTTCAAGGACCCCTTGTCCCCTGCTCTGGCGCGAAACTGGACAAAGGAAGGGGACTGACCAATCCCCTGTGCATCACCACCCTAGGGGTGGTGCCCAGAGTATCTCCAGTGTGCCCCAGACTTCAGCCATTTTGCTTTGCAAGGTGTGGGGGCACTTTGGAGGGCTCTTAGTGGCCATTGCCAGCAGGTGACGTCAGAGATCCCCCCTGATAGGTCCATACCTGATAAGGTAGCCAATCCTATTTAGGGTCTCTCCTATGGGTTCGTTTCAGATTTTGCTTGCAAGTTTCCAGCAGGAATCCTCTGCAACTACTACTTCATCCTCTGACCTCAGATCAACTGCAGCCTGCTCCAGGAACCACTGTAACTGCAACAAAGTATCCACAAGGGATACTTTTCCTCTGCAACTTCAGTTCCAGCAAAGCAACTGCAACAGTTTCCATGGTGTGCACGCTCTGAGGACTACCTGTCTTCATCCTGTACCAGAAGGCCCGAAGAAATCTCCCGAGGGGTGACGGAGTCTCTCCCCTGCTCTAGCAGGCACCTTCTAAGATGACTACCGGTACCCTTGGACTCCTCTCACAGCAATGAGTGTGCTCCTAAGGACATAGAGGTTGGACCCCATTGACATAGACTGTCCTGAGGTCCTGCTGGCGCAATTTGGAAAAGGTAAGATCCTGCCTTCCCTGAGAGCAACTGTACCCCTGGGTAAAAAATCTACTTCACCTCCTGAGGTCTCTGTGCTCTATTTGCAAAATTCCTTCGTGCACAGCCTGGGCCATATACCCAGCACTCCATTCTGTGACGCTCAACTCGCTGAGTTGCTCTCCGGCGGCGTGGGACCTTCCTTTGTTGTGCTGCACCAACCGTGTTTTGCATCTTCTTTGTCCCTGTGTCCTGGAACTCCTGCGGGTGCTGCCTGGCATCCTGTGGACTTCATAAAATGCTGAGAGACCCATCTTCCTCCTCACACAGAGTTCAGGTCCCTCCGGGGTCCAGCCGGTGCCATTTTAATGCAAAACGCAGATTTGTCATAACCAAGACTTGTTGGCAACTTCCAACACTAAATCACATCTGCGTCCATCTTCACGTCGTGAGACATCCTTTGCATCATGCAGGAACCCACTGGCATCTTCCTAGGGTGTATTCCTGCAGCTTTCAACTAACCAGGGACTCTTCTTTTGCACCCTCTCCTGGGTTGGCAGGGGCTACTGTCCTTCCTGGAACGTCTTTCGACTTCTGGACTTGGTCGCCTTCTTTTGCAGGTCTTAAAGTCCAGGAATCCAGCAGTTGTTGTTTGTAGACTTGGTTGGTTACTGCAAAATCCCAATCATCAGGTGTTGTGTGTCCTAAGGAAACTTGCAGTAATTTACTCCTGCTTTTCTGGGCTCTGGGGTGGGGTTATTATTGACCTTTACTGTATTTTTACTCTCCCAGTGATTCTGCACACACTACACTTGTCTAGGGGAGAATTTGTGATTCGCATTCCACTTTCTTAGTATATGGTTTGTGTTGCCCCTAGACCTATTCTATCCCATTGCATTCCATAGCATTTCCTATTGTTTGCACTATTCTATGATTAATTACTTGTCTAATTTTGGTGTCTAGTGTATTTATTGTGTATAATACTTACCTCTAGAAGGAGTATTGTCTCTAAGATATTTTTGGTACTGTGTCACCCAAATAAATACCTTTATTTTTGGTAACACTGAGTATTGTCTTTTTTTTGTATAAGTACTGTGTAACTACAAGTGGTATTGCATGAGCTGTGCATGTCTCCTAGTTCAGCCTAAGCTGCTCTGCTATAGCTACCTCTATCAGCCTAAACTCCTAAAACACTGCTACTTCACTAATAAGGGATAGCTGGACCTGGTGTAAGGTGTAAGTACCCAAGGTACCCACTACAAACCAGGCCAGCCTCCTACAAGCCTTCCCCCCCAGCCCCAGGGACCACAACCATACTGGGGCATTGATCTCATTATGTGCGTGTGCTGTCCTGTTCCCCCACAGCCCCGGGGACTACCACCTCACTGGGGCATTGATGAAATTGTGTACGGGGGCATGCGCCCCTCTGCAGCCCTGGGGACCACAACCTCCCAGGGCAACCTGAAAAAAATAGAAACGTGGTCCGTTTCTGACCCCCTGCAGCCCTGGAGATCACCACCTCCCCGGTACTATACTTGTTGTAGTGGAGCCACACGGACCCCTTGAGGAGCCAGAAGTTAAAGTTTTGCCAAAGCAAACACAGAACTGTTGTAAAAAGCAGCTGCCTGCTTGCAGTACCAAAGGGGTTGTACGAGAGGCCTTGAGACTCCCCACATGGTCCCAAATAACCCATAAAGGGCATCTAATAAGATCAAATTAAAAAAATGTTAGCTACCACGGGGGAGGCCTTGAGGCTCCCCCCGAAGTCCCAGATAGCCCGTAAAGAACATCCAATAAAATAAATTAAAAAATGAGACCACTGGAGAGGCCTTGTGGCTTCCTCACAGTCCCGGATAGCCCATAAAGGGCTAAAAACAATAATTTAAAAAAATGAATAACTGAAATGTGAAAGTCACAGACCTTCACATTGAGAGTTGGAGGTCAGGTGTATCCCTAGTTATTTTTCTCTTTAATTTTTTTATAAATTAAAATGTTTAAGGCTTATACTAAAATGTGATCTCACTCTTTTTAAATGACAAATACATTTTTCTTTTCAATTTGTGCAAAAGTATTTCATTCTAAATATATCATCCATCAAAGATTAAAAAAATTCTATCTCTTTCCCTCTCACCTCTTTCTCTCTCTCAATCTTTTCATCTCTTTCTCATACTCACACACACACTCAGACACTTACGCACCCACTCAGAGACCCAAACAGACACTCACACACCCACTTACAGACCCACTCAGGCCCTCATGCACCCAGTCACAGCTCCAGTCAGAAACGTGCGCACGCAATCACAGACCCATTTAGACCCTTATGCACCTACTCACAGACCCACTCAGACTCTCACACAATCACTCACAGACCCACTAACACCCTCATGCACCCACTCACAGGCCCACGCACACACTGGCACACCTACTAAAACACTGATGTATGCGCTCTCACACCCAGACAGACACTCTCACAGCAACTTTCACCGCCAGATAACCCTCTCACACCTACTCTCACACCCAGAGTGGGTGCTGCCAACTACTGCCATGCACGGCCAAAGTGCCGTGCACAGCATGAGGTTGGGTGGTTAGGAGGCTTGGTTGCAGGGTCTGGGTGTAGGCCAGGACTTGCAGGTGATCTCCTCTGCGCACAGGCAAAGGCCGTGCATGGTGCAAGGTAGGGTGCTTATAGGAAGTTTATCAAAGGGCCTGGCCGCAGGCCAGGCCCTGTGTCCAACCACCTTTGTGCACAGCCAAAGGCCAGAGTGGCAGTGATTGGATTAATGTAGAGTAATGAAAACTACTATAAGTATAAAAAAATGACATTCACAAAAAAAGACAAAGGCTACAGGGGTGTTATAGTTAGGGAAAAGAATAAAAAAAAAAAAATAGACATTCCCCGAAAAAAGCAAACATTACAGGGACGTTATAGTTAGGTTAACATTTTAAATGTACAAAACCATAAAAATTGAACAGTCATAGTTAGAGTTATCGCAAGTAAGCATAACTCGTGCCCTGAGGTAACTATAACTCACACCCTTGTCATGCTCTGCTAATAATCCCACAAATTACGGCACTCATGATATCTTTGACAACATTATTGATAATATCACTGTAATATTTGCAGTAACACTTTTGGTAGTGGCGCGAATGGTTTTGTATGTTTAAAATGTGAGCCTAACTAGAAAAAGAGGGGTCTGAAGACGTGTTTTCCCCATTCATCTTTCCATTGGGATTTTGAACAGCAATATCGCCCAAACTACTGGACAGAATTGCACCAAATTTGGCAGACATGTAGCTCTTGGTCCAGAAAGAGCCCTTTTGTTATTTGGTGTAAATCTGATCAGTAGTTTTTGAGAATGTAAAGAAAACCCAAATTTGTACATATAGGGATGTGGTTCTGTTTCCGGTTACTGCACGGTGTGCCGCGGCTCCTCGCCATAGAACGCTGTACTGTGATTGGTTGGCCGCAACTTGTGGAGCATGGTGCAACCCCCATCTTATTAACCGCTGCAAGTTCCCAAGTGATGGAAATAGGGGCTGTAAACAATAGAAGGGGTAAGGTTTGAGTTACTCTGACCCCATGAGGTTGATTAATGTGTGTCTGAGGAACCCTTTATGAATTTAAAAAGGTTAAAAACCTTTCTTTTGTTCAAGATCGTGGAGTTGTGGCTCCGTTGCAGCGCCCAGCCACCCAGTGAGACAGGCCCCAACCAACTCCCACTACGCACATCTAAAGGGCTGTGTGCAGCATTGGGTTGGGTGGTTAGGGGGCTTGGCCGCAGGGTCTGTGGCCAACTGCCACCAAGCACAGCCAAAGGCCATGTGAGGCAGTGGTTGGATTAATGTATAGTAATAACTTTATGTTAAAAAAAACCATAGAAATTCACTGAAAAAAAGCAAAGGTTAAAGGGACGTTATAGTTAGCACATAGAATTTAAAAAACATAGAAATTCACTTAGAAAAAACAAATGTTACTGGGACATCATAGGTAGTCTTACATTTTAAATGCACTAGTTATAGTTAGAGTTATCTCAAGTAAATATAATTCATGTCCTAGGTAACCATAACTCGCGCCCTTGCCATGCCCTGCTAATTACTCCACAAATTACTGCGCTCATGACATCTTTGATATCTTCAATGATAATATCACTGTAACATCTGCAGTAAAATTATTGATCAGATAACTGTGCATGGTGGGTGCATGAGTGCCAGCTCCCTCTGCAGCCCCATCCCAGATATGGGTGGGCCCCAGGACACTTTCTCTTTCTTGGCCAGGCCACAGGGAATGGGATCCCAGGACCAAAATCAGCCTGGCGAGTGGGGCCTAATGATGGATATATGCTGGGCCCCAGGTGATGGGATCTGCAGGCTGAAATCACCCATAGGAGGGGGACTCTGTGCCCCTCTCCCCCTTTGGAATACGATTGGCCTCTGGAAGATGGGGTCAAAATCAATCCAAGGATGGGGTTGCATGTCCTACACCCCCATAAATTTAATGTTGGGCCCAGGGGATGAGTTCACATATCCACTCCCCTAAAAACAAAATACCAGGCCCCATGGGATGGGGTTCCCAGGGTCAAAATTGGGCAGGGACCACTTGGCCCCTAACCCACAAAATGAGCTGGTTCCAGGGGTTGGGGTCCCCTGGGCTGAAATTGGCCCAGGGAAGGCAGCTATGTGCCCCTCCTCACTAAATATGGTGCTGGGGGATGGGATTCAGGGGCCAAAATCAGTCTGGGGAGGGCCCCAAATGCCCCCCTCCCCCTGAAATATGTTGCAGGGGCCTAGGTGATGGTTTTCCTCTGTACAAAAGAGGCCCAAGGAGGAGGTCTTGTGCCCTCCTACTCCTTAAAAATGCACTGGGCTGTAGTGGATAAGGTTCCCAGGGCCAAAGATGTCCCAGGGAGTGGATCTGAGGGTTGGCTGCCTTGTGGCCAACCCCTGCTGATTATGGCCAAAGGCCTTGCATGGTGCGGGGTTGGCTGCATGCAGGGGTGGACTGCATGCATGGGGTTGGTGATAGGCACTGCGGCCAAGTACCTGCCGCACACAGCCAATGGCCACAGCAGTGCTTTGCATGTGCTAAACAACCCCCCACCACAACCCAGGGGCGGGTCTGATATAATTTCCAGGGTTGGTTGGATTAACATATGGTAATTAAGTATTCCTTTACGTAAAAAAACACCTAGATAATTCACTGAAAAAAAACAAAGGTTACAGGGACATTATAGTTAGGAAATAGTATTTAAAAAACTGGATATTCACTGAAAGCAAAGGTTACAGAGACGTTATAGTTAGCTTCAGATTTTACACACATAAAACCATAAAAATTCAGCAGTCATAGTTACCTCAAGAAACTATAACGTGTGCCCTAAGGTAACTATAACTCACGCTTTCGCCATGCATTGCTAATTACCCCACATATTACATCAATTCATGACACGGTCTATGATATCATTGATAGTATCACTGCAACATTAGCAGTAAAATTGTTAGGAAAACTGTGATTGGTGGGGGTGTGTGTTATAGTTACCTTAGGGCACGAGTTATAGTTATTACAATTCCTAACTATGATGTCACCAAAACCTTTGTCTTTCAGCGAATTTCTAGGTTTTTTGTCTATACTTCATTACCATATGTAAATCCAACCCCATGCCATGTAGAGCCTTTGGTCGTGCCAGAATTCGTTTTGGCTACAGGGCTTGTTCTGTGATTAGGCCCTATGTCCAAGCGCTGAATGGAATCCAACTCCATGTCACACACAGTCTTTGGCTCATGGTCAGGCCTTGCCTCCAACCCTTTGCAGACAACAAACCACATTCAATACACAGCGTGGTGTGCGGTTGGTCTTTCAGTTCCTTGCCACACTTAGACAGATTTACTGACTTTGTCAAAGAGTCACACCACCAAAATATAAAAAGTTGGTCTCTTGGATTTATCAAAGGGTGAGCATATGAATATATAAAAAGTAGATCAAGCTCCAAAAATCACCAATATTTTTAATCAAATGTATATTGTGGTAATTCGCAGAGGGCAGTGTTTAATAATAGTGATTATCATAAAACTGCTCAATACAGTTTTGAGAAAAAAACATGCCTCTGACTCTTTCTTTTAGCATAGTTTCTATGATTGTATTTTGTTGAAAATGTTAAAAGAAAAGCTTAAAAACATTGCTTTGCTTAATAAAATCAACATGTCTCTGAGTCATTCTTTAAAAAATGTTCAGCCCACAAAATGCAACCACAAAAACAACCACTGGAGGGTCTTGACTCCAGCTAAAGAACATAGGCCCATATTTATGGAAAGTTAGCATTGCCTTAGCATCATTTATTTGTTTTACGCTAAAGCCCTGCTAACTTAACTCCATATTTATATTTTGACGCTAGACTTGTCTAGGGTCAAAATATTTGAGTTAGTGCCATTTGAAGGATGCGCCAACCCACCTTGCGTCTCATTGTGACAATGAGATGCAAGGTAGGCGATCCCAGCCCAAAAATGACGCTAGCCCTCTAGCTCCATATATATCTCCGAACGCAAAAACGACGCATACCAGGGAAGAGGACCGCAAAAATTATGCTAAGTCCGATTAGCATCAAAATGTAATGCCTGCCCAGACCAGGCATTAAAAAGAGGCCCACACACCACCACTCAAAAAAAATACACAGAAAGAGCATTTGTAACCTCCAGGACAACATGGAACTGATACTGCTCCAGCTTGGCACATGCTGCAGATATCACTGAAGACAGCAGATCCCTCCACCACAACTATAGCAATCCCAAGCACCAGCACAGCAGCCACAAAGGCAGCGCAGAGGCAGGAGAGGGTCTTCCGACAGCTGACAATCATCCTTGGCCGTAGGGAACAAGGTGTCATCAGGATGTACCGAATGAACCAGGAGACCATTGTATTCCTGTTGTATCACATTGCGCCACACATCACAGCAAGGGTGCAAACTCCTACAACTATTCCATCCATGATAAAACTGGTATGTCACAGCTATCCTTCTTGGTCTTCCTACCTAAGGTCCTGGACGCAATCATACACCTCACACCCCAAATACCCAGATACTGCAGCAGGAGACCAAACAAGGTTTCTACCAAATTGCTGGGTTCCCGCATGTGCTGGGAGCAATGGACTGCACCCATGTCCAACTGGTGCCACCTGCAGCAACTGAACATCTAGATAGGAATCGCAAGCACATCTATTCGATCAATCAATGTGCAGGCCATTGCGGACCACTTTGTGCTCTTCATTAACATCCTAGAAAAATATCCCAGCAGCGTTGATAATGCCTACATATTCTGTAATTCCACTATCAATGAGCGGTTCCAGGATGGGCAATTTGGTAGATAAACTACCATAATAATCATTACACACACAACACACCAACCATGTAGGACAACCAAGACATACACCACACGAAATACACATGGGAAGGGGAACACAGATGTACAGGCAACAACACATATGCAACATGCCACACTACACCACAATCGTTGCACATCATAAACACATAGACCCACGTATACATAACACATCCACAACCTGACTGGCACACCACGTGTGGCCAGGTGAAGCAATGTCCCCTTTGCATACAGAAGCTGCCCACAAACCACTACAAGTCTCCACTTGTTGACATCTAAACACAAATCCCACACACATTACACCAAACAAAGAGCTCAGCTATGTCAATGGCATAGGCCATGGCCATTTAAAGAAAGTCACACATAGGCACAGACCCACATAAATAATGGTGTGCAAGCCTCCGGCAGCACCATCTCAAATGCCACCCAAGTGGTACCATTGCCAACTACATATAATCTATACATACCTGTAGTGTACACATTCATCTGTCTGCTGCATTCTGTTGCACACATAGGAATGCAAATCAACTTGCCATGAATGACCATGGGGCAGAATAATGAGAAATGGGGCAGTACTTGCTCCAGTGCCACCTCACGTGTGCCCCTTAGCGCTCCCTAACACCACCATGTCTGTTATGTATACTAGAAACAGTCAACCATGGTGCAGAGTTTGTGCAAAACTGTAAAGATCAAGGATGGCATAGTAGGACTCATCAGGAGTATAGTGGACAAACCTGACCTTACATGCACCGTACATAGGCACCCATGTGAAAAATAGATGTGCCCCCTCCCAAAGCCTGCACTGTGCATGTGCTGAAAGTATCTGTGATAAATCATGTATTGGAAGCTAGGAGATACTACTGCACCAAATTAGATCATCCTACAAATGTGTGATACACACCCTCGAACAATTGATGGCTGGCATAACCATCATCTGCCACAAAGGGTCCCTAAGTGTCGCACTGCATGTGTAGTGCTACATGGTAGCGGGGACGGCATAGTTTAGCTTTGTAGAGCTATCATGGTGTCTCTACATCTGACACCATTGTGGTGCAAGGAGGTGGTAGGTTCCATCCAACAATAGGACACTACCTCAAGTATGGACTACACAACACATCTTTGCAATGGTTTAACCATCAGTTTGGAATCAATATGAAAAGTCCCAGGTCCCTGAGTCACTACCCAAGATTGTCATGTCTATCAACACAGACCTATGAAACCATTAAAAAAAACAGGAACACACTATACCACAAGCAAGTCTGAGTCACCACTCCACCTACCACTAACAACTGCCATGGTATATTCCAAACCACTATCAAGCTTTACCAACACATCTTCTCTCACTCCTTTGCAGCCAATCAAGGTTACAGCATTCAGCCTTTGTAATTTACTCCATTTGCCAATCCCACAATGGTAGAAGAGTGTACATTTAACAAAGGGTACAGAAGAACACCCAATGTGGTGGAGAGGATATTTGGGCTTCTGAAGTCAAGGTTCAGGTGCATGGCCCTGCAAGAGGAAGCCTCTTGTATGCTCCACCACCAGTGTGTAAAATCATACTGGCATGTGAAATCCTCCATAACATATGTATAAAAACAAATGTTATCTGGAATGAACAGGTTGACGTCCCCAACGAGTAGGAGGAGGTTGATGATGGAGCAGCTCATTTGGAGGGGGAACAATAGAACATTGCTGCAGGACTTCATAGGAGACTCCGTATAGTACAGAACTTTTATACATTGTTATTGGACTATCATCATACCATTGTAAATAGCACAAATAAAAACTTTGCACCTGAATCTCCGTGGTCTACTCATTCTCCACTACATATACCATTGGAATGTAACTCAAACTTCAGGGAGCAGGTAAGAAACACAATAGTTACAAGTATGGTAGCAACATAGTTAGTGATGTATGTTTCACATATCATTGACACACAATTCACAGGTATATGACTCCTGAAGGACTAGATCGATGCACCACAACCTATATCGTGTAGTCATATGGGCAAGGTGCTAATTCCTAGCCCTTTCCCCACATCAACACCACGCCTACCAGGATGTATGAAAGCGGGGCACACTTATGGTAGGGCCTTAGGGCCAGGAGTACACTCGACACGGCAGACAGCTCCACCAGCCTGCCTCCGTGCCCCTGACCCCGCCTTTACTGCAGCAGGAAGTTCGAGGCCCTCCACCACCCACAGGCACCCGCCTGCGCCTCATCCCTGGTACCTAGTGGTAGGCATATCTAGCATGCTTTGTACTTTGTATTTCGTTTTTGTAATTTGTATTTTGTTTTCGTAATTTGTATTTCGTTTTATGCGCTGTTTTTTACTCTACCTGTGCCCATTTTCTGCTTCGCTTCGTTTTTACTCTCTGTAAATTTGCCAGTTTCCAAATCCAGCTCTTGCTGGTTCTCCCAACCTTGCTGCTGCATCCCCTACGGCCCGCCCCCCCTCGCGCCCCCATTGGCCAATCTCTCCCGCCTCCCAGCTCCCCTTCTTAATGGTGGCCTTTGCGCGGCCGCACCGCTAGCGCGCCAAAGGCGCACCAGAGGCAAGCCCGTCTGCGCCCGTCCATGCCTGGACCGTGCCCTAGGCCCATCTCCCTGGTCCATGCTCCTCCAGCGCCCCCAAGCACCACTACTCCTCCACAGAGCTTCTAGCTCTCAACCCCGGACGGCACACAACCTGCACCCAGGCTAACCCCAGACACACCCACGGACCTTTCACATGCCACTTCTCCTGCACTCACACCAACAAGCACCACAACAACACCAAACACCCCAATCACCACAACAACACCAAACACCCCAATCACCCCAACCACACCAAACACCCCAATCACCTCAACTGCATCCCCCTTAACACCAGCTCCATCCACAAGCATGGCATAGAACTTTGGGACCTACGCACAACAAACGACATCACCTTCCTCACTGAAACATGGATGAACTCCTCATCGGAACCCGACATCGCCATAGCCATCCCAGAAGGATACTAAATCACCAGTAGAGACTGTATTAACAAACCAGGAGGAGGAATCACTGTAATACACAGATATTCCATCAAGATTTCCACCAACACCAACGACACCCTAGACACCGCAGAGCACCTACACTTTCAGGTACACATCAATGCCAACACCACCCTCAGAGTGTAGGAGGCTGGACTGGCTTGTAGTGAGTACCAAGGGGTACTTGCACCTTGCACCAGGCCCAGTTATCCCTTATTAGTGTATAGGGTGTCTAGCAGCTTAGGCTGATAGATAATGGTAGCTTAGCAGAGCAGCTTAGGCTGAACTAGGAGACGTGTGAAGCTACTACAGTACCACTTAGTGTCATATGCACAATATCATAAGAAAACACAATACACAGTTATACTAAAAATAAAGGTACTTTATTTTTATGACAATATGCCAAAGTATCTTAGAGGGTACCCTCAGTGAGAGGATAGGAAATATACACAAGATATATATACACAATAGCAAAAATATGCAGTATAGTCTTAGAAAACAGTGCAAACAATGTATAGTTACAATAGGATGCAATGGGGAAACATAGGGATAGGGGCAACACAAACCATATACTCCAAAAGTGGAATGCGAACCACGAATAGACCCCAAACCTATGTGACCTTGTAGAGGGTCGCTGGGACTATTAGAAAATAGTGAGAGTTAGGAAAATAACCCTCCCCAAGACCCTGAAAAGTGAGTGCAAAGTGCACTAAAGTTCCCCTAAGGACAAAATAGTCGTGTTAGAGGGAAAATGCAAGGAAAACACAAATCAGCAATGCAACAACGATGGACTCCTGACTGAGGGTACCTGTGGAACAAGGGGACCAAGTCCAAAAGTCACAAGCAACTCGGAGATGGGCAGATGCCCAAGAAATGCCAGCGTTTGGTGCAAAGAAGCTCTTACTAGGCTGAAGAACTGTGAATACTGCAGGAACGACAAGGGCTAGAGACTTCCCCTTTGGAGGATGGATCCCCCACGCCTTGGAGAGTCGTGCAGAAGTGTTTTCCCGCCGGATGGACGCCAACAAGCCTTGCTACATGCAAATCGTGCGTTTGGCGTTTTTGGATGCTGCTGGGGCCCAGGAGGGACCAGGAGGTCGCAAATTGGACCTGCAGAGAGAGGGGACGTCGAGCAAGACAAAGAGCCCTCACTGAAGCAGGTAGCACCCGGAGAAGTGCCAGAAACAGGCACTACGAGGATGCGTGAAACGGTGCTCGCCGAAGTTGCACAAAGGAGTCCCACGTCGCCGGAGACCAACTTAGAAAGTCGTGCAATGCAGGTTAGAGTGCCGTGGACCCAGGCTTGGCTGTGCACGAAGGATTTCCGCCGGAAGTGCACAGGGGCCAGAGTAGCTTGCAAAGTCGCGGTTCCCAGCAATGCAGCCCAGCGAGGTGAGGCAAGGACTTACCTCCACCAAACTTGGGCTGAAGAGTCACTGGACTGTGGGGGTCACTTGGACGGTGTCGCTGGATTCGAGGGACCTCGCTCGTCGTGCTGAGAGGAGACCCAAGGGACCGGTAATGCAGCTTTTTGGTGCCTGCGGTTGCAGGGGGAAGATTCCGTCGACCCACGGGAGATTTCTTCGGAGCTTCTGGTGCAGAGAGGAGGCAGGCTACCCCCACAGCATGCACAAGCAGGAAAACAGTCGAGAAGGCGGCAGGATCAGCGTTACAGAGTTGCAGTAGTCGTCTTTGCTACTATGTTGCAGGTTTGCAGGCTTCCAGCGCGGTCAGCGGTCGTTTCCTTATCAGAAGGTGAAGAGGGAGATGCAGAGGAACTCGGCTGAGCTCATGCATTCGTTATCTAAAGTTTCCCCAGAGACAGAGACCCTAAATAGCCAGAAAAGAGGGTTTGGCTACCTAGGAGAGAGGATAGGCTACTAACACCTGAAGGAGCCTATCAGCAGGAGTCTCTGACGTCACCTGGTGGCACTGGCCACTCAGAGCAGTCCAGTGTGCCAGCAGCACCTCTGTTTCCAAGATGGCAGAGGTCTGGAGCACACTGGAGGAGCTCTGGACACCTCCCAGGGGAGGTGCAGGTCAGGGGAGTGGTCACTCCCCTTTCCTTTGTCCAGTTTCGCGCCAGAGCAGGGGCTAAGGGGTCCCTGAACCGGTGTAGACTGGCTTATGCAGAATTGGGCACCTCTGTGCCCAACAAAGCATTTCCAGAGGCTGGGGGAGGCTACTCCTCCCCTGCCTTCACACCATTTTCCAAAGGGAGAGGGTGTCACACCCTCTCTCAGAGGAAGTTTTTGTTCTGCCATCCTGGGCCAGGCCTGGCTGGACCCCAGGAGGGCAGCTGCCTGTCTGAGGGGTTGGCAGCAGCAGCAGCTGCAGTGAAACCCCAGGAAGGGCAGTCTGGCAGTACCAGGGTCTGTGCTACAGACCACTGGGATCATGGGATTGTGCCAACTATGCCAGGATGGCATAGAGGGGGCAATTCCATGATCATAGACATGTTACATGGCCATATTCGGAGTTACCATTGTGAAGCTACATATAGGTAGTGACCTATATGTAGTGCACGCGTGTAATGGTGTCCCCGCACTCACAAAGTTCAGGGAATTGGCTCTGAACAATGTGGGGGCACCTTGGCTAGTGCCAGGGTGCCCTCACACTAAGTAACTTTGCACCCAACCTTTACCAGGTAAAGGTTAGACATATAGGTGACTTATAAGTTACTTAAGTGCAGTGTAAAATGGCTGTGAAATAACGTGGACGTTATTTCACTCAGGCTGCAGTGGCAGGCCTGTGTAAGAATTGTCAGAGCTCCCTATGGGTGGCAAAAGAAATGCTGCAGCCCATAGGGATCTCCTGGAACCCCAATACCCTGGGTACCTCAGTACCATATACTAGGGAATTATAAGGGTGTTCCAGTAAGCCAATGTAAATTGGTAAAAATGGTCACTAGCCTGTTAGTGACAATTTGAAAGTAATGAGAGAGCATAACCACTGAGGTTCTGGTTAGCAGAGCCTCAGTGAGACAGTTAGGCACCACACAGGGAACACATACATGCACACCTATGAGCACTGGGGTCCTGTGTGACAGGGTCCCAGTGACACATACATACAGGCCACAACCTTATGAGCCCTGGGGTCCTGACTAGCAGGGCCCCAGTGACACATAACAAACATACTGAAAACATAGTGTTTTCACTATGAGCACTGGGGCCTAGCCATCAGGATCCCAGTGAGACAGTGAAAACAGTGACAAACATCCTGACATACACTCACAAACAGGCCAAAAGTGGGGGTAACAAGGCTAGAAAGAGGCTACTTTCTCACACAACCCCCCCCCAAACGAAGGACAATAAGGCTAACCTTGGCCAGTTGAGACTTTATTGTCTAAGTGGTGATAAGTAGAGAGTAGCTCTGCAATAGACTGGTTACTCCCTTTATCATCCACTATATGGTTACTTCCCTGTGGGGATGTAATCCACCCTGTTTGAAGTTTTTTAGCTAAGCAATAATGTGAAGATGTATTTTCAGAGTTTCTATCAGTAAGTTTTAGTTTAGAGCAGTGGGAATTGTCCACTGAACCTATTTGTAGTGATGGAAATGCCAGACAGGGATGCTGTCTCAGAAAAGCCATAGCTGGGCAAAAACTTTGTCCATATGGCTGGAAGAGAGAATAGGGATGCTGTTTCTCTTGGGTTGGAGCAGGGCAGGGATGCTGTCCTATGAGCTCCACACTAGGGCAGGGATGCTGTCCTAAGTGTTGTGAGGTAGTGCAGGGTTTCTGCACTAAAGTTTCTCTGGGAGGGTTGGAGGGATGCTCCATGTTAACTAAAATGGTGCTCTTTTTCTCACCAATGTTAGTTATCCCACAGAGAGGTACTTCCACCTCAGGGAGTCCAGCTTTGCCAGCTGATGATTCCCTTGGAACAGGTGCCACCCCAGGAGAGGTTTCTCCCACCACAGGAATAGTATCCTGAATGGTAGGGTGGTTAGGGGATACTGTGATACCCTTTTTACCTGTTGATGGAGAGGGATCCTGAGTTTTCAGGCCTTCTCTCCTATGCTTTTTCATTTCACTTGAAATGAGAGGGAACAATTCCTCAGGGATGCCCAGCATGGCTGCATGGGCATAAAACTCTACATCAGCCCAACCTGAGGCCTCTAGGTCATTACCTAAGAGACAGTCTAGAGGTAAGCTAGGTGATACCACCACCTGCTTAGGGCCAGTAACTCCACCCCAACTAAACTGAATTATAGCTAAGGGAAGAAACTTAGTGGAGTTATGGACATCAATAATCTTATACTGTTGTCCAATGATGTGTTGTTCAGGAGGCACTAGGTTTTCAGTCACCAAAGTGAAACTGGCACCTGTATCCCTGTAGGCCAAGGCCTCAACACCATTTATTGAAACTGTCTGCCTGTACTTATCCATTGTAAGGGGACAAGCAGCCAGTGTGGCAAGGCCAATGCCACTAGGTGTGACAGAAACTGTCTTGGGACTGATTACATCAGTTTCCACTATGGACCCATAAGTGAACCCAACTACACCCTTTGCTTGACTGGTGCCAGCAGTCCCACCACTAGTACCACTACTGCTAGGGGCACTAGAGCTTGATGTATTAGTGGTGGTAGGCTCAGGGGGTTTACCTGGACAGGACTTATCCCCTGGCCTATGGCCTCTGTTTTTACACACAAAGCACCAAGGCTTTTTAATGTGTGCAGGTTGGGAAGAAGAGGAAGAATTTGTTTTATCCCCACCCTCTGAAGAGTGTTTAAGATTTGAAGTGGGATCTTTGGTTTTACCCTTATCCCCATGCTTATCTTGAGATTTTTCACCATCTTTCTTCTTATTGCCATCTTTGTCACCCCCTGTATGAACTTTTCTGTTCACCCTTGTTCTGACCCATTTGTCTGCCTTCTTTCCCAATTCATGGGGAGAGGTCAGATCAGAGTCTACCAGGTATTGGTGCAACAAATCAGACACACAATTATTAAGTATATGCTCTCTCAGGATTGTGTTATACAGGCTTTCATAATCAGTAACTTTACTGCCATGTAACCACCCCTCCAAGGCCTTCACTGAATGGTCAATGAAATCAACCCAGTCTTGTGAAGACTCCTTTTTGGTCTCTCTGAACTTTATCCTGTACTGTTCAGTGGTTAAGCCATAACCATCCAGGAGTGCATTCTTAAGAACTTGGAAATTATTGGCATCATTTTCTTTCACTGTAAGGAGCCTATCCCTACCTTTTCCACTAAATGTTAGCCATAGGATAGCAGCCCACTGCTTTTGAGGGACATCCTGTACAGCACAGGCCCTCTCAAGTGCAGCAAACCACTTGTTAATGTCATCCCCCTCCTTATAAGGGGGAACTATCTTGTGCAGATTCCTGGAATCATGCTCTTTTGCAGGATGACTATGGGGAATACTGCTGCTGCCACCATGGGTATCTAAACCCAACTTCTGTCTTTCCCTCTCTATTTCTAAAGACTGTCTATCCAAATCCAGCTGTTGCTTCTTGAGCTTCAGTCTGGTTTGTTCCACTCTCAATCTATTGAGCTCCCTTTCTAACAATCTGTCATCAGGGTGGGTGGGAGGGACATTTCTAGATACAGAGGTATGATGGGAATGAACAGAAGGAGACCTGTCCCTTACAGAGGGCACCCTAACAGCTTGGCTACCAGTATAATGTGAGAGCACACCATTAGTATGGTGTGATTCAACCTCTGTACCAACTATGCTAGACTGTCTAGTAATGGGCAGGCTGAGAAGTTTCTTTCCTGAACCTTTTCCTGGGGGAGTCCCTGGATCAGATTGAGAACCATTAGCTACTTTTTCTACAGATTGGGCACTTATGGCCTTATCCTGTACTCTAAGCATATTAATTAACAGTTCTAAGGAAGGATTCTTCCCTACACTCAAACCTCTCTCTATGCAGAGACTCCTTGCTCCTTTCCAGCTAAGGTGATCATATGCAAGTTTGGACAGTTCAACTTTTTGGCCTGTGCCAGACATTTTTTTAGAGAGAGTTAAAGTGATAGAAAAAGAGAAAAAAGTTTTCAGAACTTTTTGGAAAGACAGAAAAAACTTTTTAAACTTTTAAGAACTTTTTGAAAGTTTAGAAGTACTTTTCAGCACTTAGAAAAGAGTGAAAAGAGGAAATGCAAAACTTTTTGGCTATGTGTATATACACTGACCTTGTTTTGTATATTTTTCTCCTATGAAAAGTACAATGACAAGAGTGGTAAGTAGTCTCAAGCACTTATCCCACCACTGCACAACCAATGTAGGAGGCTGGACTGGCTTGTAGTGAGTACCAAGGGGTACTTGCACCTTGCACCAGGCCCAGTTATCCCTTATTAGTGTATAGGGTGTCTAGCAGCTTAGGCTGATAGATAATGGTAGCTTAGCAGAGCAGCTTAGGCTGAACTAGGAGACGTGTGAAGCTACTACAGTACCACTTAGTGTCATATGCACAATATCATAAGAAAACACAATACACAGTTATACTAAAAATAAAGGTACTTTATTTTTATGACAATATGCCAAAGTATCTTAGAGGGTACCCTCAGTGAGAGGATAGGAAATATGCACAAGATATATATACACAATAGCAAAAATATGCAGTATAGTCTTAGAAAACAGTGCAAACAATGTATAGTTACAATAGGATGCAATGGGGAAACATAGGGATAGGGGCAACACAAACCATATACTCCAAAAGTGGAATGCGAACCACGAATGGACCCCAAACCTATGTGACCTTGTAGAGGGTCGCTGGGACTATTAGAAAATAGTGAGAGTTAGGAAAATAACCCTCCCCAAGACCCTGAAAAGTGAGTGCAAAGTGCACTAAAGTTCCCCTAAGGACAAAATAGTCGTGTTAGAGGGAAAATGCAAGGAAAACACAAATCAGCAATGCAACAACGATGGACTCCTGACTGAGGGTACCTGTGGAACAAGGGGACCAAGTCCAAAAGTCACAAGCAACTCGGAGATGGGCAGATGCCCAAGAAATGCCAGCGGTTGGTGCAAAGAAGCTCTTACTAGGCTGAAGAACTGTGAATACTGCAGGAACGACAAGGGCTAGAGACTTTCCCTTTGGAGGATGGATCCCACACGCCTTGGAGAGTCGTGCAGAAGTGTTTTTCCGCCGGATGGACGCCAACAAGCCTTGCTACACGCAAATCGTGCGTTTGGCGTTTTTGGATGCTGCTGGGGCCCAGGAGGGACCAGGAGGTCGCAAATTGGACCTGCAGAGAGAGGGGACGTCGAGCAAGACAAAGAGCCCTCACTGAAGCAGGTAGCACCCGGAGAAGTGCCAGAAACCGGCACTACGAGGATGCGTGAAACGGTGCTCGCCGAAGTTGCACAAAGGAGTCCCACGTCGCCGGAGACCAACTTAGAAAGTCGTGCAATGCAGGTTAGAGTGCCGTGGACCCAGGCTTGGCTGTGCACGAAGGATTTCCGCCGGAAGTGCACAGGGGCCAGAGTAGCTTGCAAAGTCGCGGTTCCCAGCAATGCAGCCCAGCGAGGTGAGGCAAGGACTTACCTCCACCAAACTTGGGCTGAAGAGTCACTGGACTGTGGGGGTCACTTGGACGGTGTCGCTGGATTCGAGGGACCTCGCTCGTCGTGCTGAGAGGAGACCCAAGGGACCGGTAATGCAGCTTTTTGGTGCCTGCGGTTGCAGGGGGAAGATTCCGTCGACCCACGGGAGATTTCTTCGGAGCTTCTGGTGCAGAGAGGAGGCAGGCTACCCCCACAGCAATGCACAAGCAGGGAAAACAGTCGAGAAGGCGGCAGGATCAGCGTTACAGAGTTGCAGGTAGTCGTCTTTGCTACTATGTTGCAGGTTTGCAGGCTTCCAGCGCGGTCAGCGGTCGTTTCCTTATCAGAAGGTGAAGAGGGAGATGCAGAGGAAACTCGGCTGAGCTCATGCATTCGTTATCTAAAGTTTCCCCAGAGACAGAGACCCTAAATAGCCAGAAAAGAGGGTTTGGCTACCTAGGAGAGAGGATAGGCTTACTAACACCTGAAGGAGCCTATCAGCAGGAGTCTCTGACGTCCACCTGGTGGCACTGGCCACTCAGAGCAGTCCAGTGTGCCAGCAGCACCTCTGGTTTCCAAGATGGCAGAGGTCTGGAGCACACTGGAGGAGCTCTGGACACCTCCCAGAGGAGGTGCAGGTCAGGGGAGTGGGTCACTCCCCTTTTCCTTTGTCCAGTTTCGCGCCCAGAGCAGGGGCTAAGGGGGTCCCTGAACCGGTGTAGACTGGCTTATGCAGAATTGGGCACCTCTGTGCCCAACAAAGCATTTCCAGAGGCTGGGGGAGGCTACTCCTCCCCTGCCTTCACACCATTTTTCCAAAGGGAGAGGGTGTCACACCCTCTCTCAGAGGAAGTTTTTGTTCTGCCATCCTGGGCCAGGCCTGGCTGGACCCCAGGAGGGCAGCTGCCTGTCTGAGGGGTTGGCAGCAGCAGCAGCTGCAGTGAAACCCCAGGAAGGGCAGTCTGGCAGTACCAGGGTTTGTGCTACAGACCACTGGGATCATGGGATTGTGCCAACTATGCCAGGATGGCATAGAGGGGGCAATTCCATGATCATAGACATGTTACATGGCCATATTCGGAGTTACCATTGTGAAGCTACATTTAGGTAGTGACCTATATGTAGTGCACGCAGTGTAATGGTGTCCCCGCACTCACAAAGTTCAGGGAATTGGCTCTGAACAATGTGGGGGCACCTTGGCTAGTGCCAGGGTGCCCCTCACACTAAGTAACTTTGCACCCACCTTTACCAGGTAAAGGTTTACATATAGGTGACTTATAAGTTACTTAAGTGCAGTGTAAAATGGCTGTGAAATAACGTGGACGTTATTTCACTCAGGCTGCAGTGGCAGGCCTGTGTAAGAATTGTCAGAGCTCCCTATGGGTGGCAAAAGAAATGCTGCAGCCCATAGGGATCTCCTGGAACCCCAATACCCTGGGTACCTCAGTACCATATACTAGGGAATTATAAGGGTGTTCCAGTAAGCCAATGTAAATTGGTAAAAATGGTCACTAGCCTGTTAGTGACAATTTGAAAGTAATGAGAGAGCATAACCACTGAGGTTCTGGTTAGCAGAGCCTCAGTGAGACAGTTAGGCACCACACAGGGAACACATACATGCACACCTATGAGCACTGGGGTCCTGTGTGACAGGGTCCCAGTGACACATACATACAGGCCACAACCTTATGAGCCCTGGGGTCCTGACTAGCAGGGCCCCAGTGACACATAACAAACATACTGAAAACATAGTGTTTTCACTATGAGCACTGGGGCCTAGCCATCAGGATCCCAGTGAGACAGTGAAAACAGTGACAAACATCCTGACATACACTCACAAACAGGCCAAAAGTGGGGGTAACAAGGCTAGAAAGAGGCTACTTTCTCACACAACCCCTCCCCAAACGAAGGACAATAAGGCTAACCTTGGCCAGTTGAGACTTTATTGTCTAAGTGGTGATAAGTAGAGAGTAGCTCTGCAATAGACTGGTTACTCCCTTTATCATCCACTATATGGTTACTTCCCTGTGGGGATGTAATCCACCCTGTTTGAAGTTTTTTAGCTAAGCAATAATGTGAAGATGTATTTTCAGAGTTTCTATCAGTAAGTTTTAGTTTAGAGCAGTGGGAATTGTCCACTGAACCTATTTGTAGTGATGGAAATGCCAGACAGGGATGCTGTCTCAGAAAAGCCATAGCTGGGCAAAAACTTTGTCCATATGGCTGGAAGAGAGAATAGGGATGCTGTTTCTCTTGGGTTGGAGCAGGGCAGGGATGCTGTCCTATGAGCTCCACACTAGGGCAGGGATGCTGTCCTAAGTGTTGTGAGGTAGTGCAGGGTTTCTGCACTAAAGTTTCTCTGGGAGGGTTGGAGGGATGCTCCATGTTAACTAAAATGGTGCTCTTTTTCTCACCAATGTTAGTTATCCCACAGAGAGGTACTTCCACCTCAGGGAGTCCAGCTTTGCCAGCTGATGATTCCCTTGGAACAGGTGCCACCCCAGGAGAGGTTTCTCCCACCACAGGAATAGTATCCTGAATGGTAGGGTGGTTAGGGGATACTGTGATACCCTTTTTACCTGTTGATGGAGAGGGATCCTGAGTTTTCAGGCCTTCTCTCCTTTGCTTTTTCATTTCACTTGAAATGAGAGGGAACAATTCCTCAGGGATGCCCAGCATGGCTGCATGGGCATAAAACTCTACATCAGCCCAACCTGAGGCCTCTAGGTCATTACCTAAGAGACAGTCTAGAGGTAAGCTAGGTGATACCACCACCTGCTTAGGGCCAGTAACTCCACCCCAACTAAACTGAATTATAGCTAAGGGAAGAAACTTAGTGGAGTTATGGACATCAATAATCTTATACTGTTGTCCAATGATGTGTTGTTCAGGAGGCACTAGGTTTTCAGTCACCAAAGTGAAACTGGCACCTGTGTCCCTGTAGGCCAAGGCCTCAACACCATTTATTGAAACTGTCTGCCTGTACTTATCCATTGTAAGGGGACAAGCAGCCAGTGTGGCAAGGCCAATGCCACTAGGTGTGACAGAAACTGTCTTGGGACTGATTACATCAGTTTCCACTATGGACCCATAAGTGAACCCAACTACACCCTTTGCTTGACTGTTGCCAGCAGTCCCACCACTAGTACCACTACTGCTAGGGGCACTAGAGCTTGATGTATTAGTGGTGGTAGGCTCAGGGGGTTTACCTGGACAGGACTTATCCCCTGGCCTATGGCCTCTGTTTTTACACACAAAGCACCAAGGCTTTTTAATGTGTGCAGGTTGGGAAGAAGAGGAAGAATTTGTTTTATCCCCACCCTCTGAAGAGTGTTTAAGATTTGAAGTGGGATCTTTGGTTTTACCCTTATCCCCATGCTTATCTTGAGATTTTTCACCATCTTTCTTCTTATTGCCATCTTTGTCACCCCCTGTATGAACTTTTCTGTTCACCCTTGTTCTGACCCATTTGTCTGCCTTCTTTCCCAATTCTTGGGGAGAGGTCAGATCAGAGTCTACCAGGTATTGGTGCAACAAATCAGACACACAATTATTAAGTATATGCTCTCTCAGGATTGTGTTATACAGGCTTTCATAATCAGTAACTTTACTGCCATGTAACCACCCCTCCAAGGCCTTCACTGAATGGTCAATGAAATCAACCCAGTCTTGTGAAGACTCCTTTTTGGTCTCTCTGAACTTTATCCTGTACTGTTCAGTGGTTAAGCCATAACCATCCAGGAGTGCATTCTTAAGAACTTGGAAATTATTGGCATCATTTTCTTTCACTGTAAGGAGCCTATCCCTACCTTTTCCACTAAATGTTAGCCATAGGATAGCAGCCCACTGCTTTTGAGGGACATCCTGTACAGCACAGGCCCTCTCAAGTGCAGCAAACCACTTGTTAATGTCATCCCCCTCCTTATAAGGGGGAACTATCTTGTGCAGATTCCTGGAATCATGCTCTTTTGCAGGATGACTATGGGGAATACTGCTGCTGCCACCATGGGTATCTAAACCCAACTTCTGTCTTTCCCTCTCTATTTCTAAAGACTGTCTATCCAAATCCAGCTGTTGCTTCTTGAGCTTCAGTCTGGTTTGTTCCACTCTCAATCTATTGAGCTCCCTTTCTAACAATCTGTCATCAGGGTGGGTGGGAGGGACATTTCTAGATACAGAGGTATGATGGGAATGAACAGAAGGAGACCTGTCCCTTACAGAGGGCACCCTAACAGCTTGGCTACCAGTATAATGTGAGAGCACACCATTAGTATGGTGTGATTCAACCTCTGTACCAACTATGCTAGACTGTCTAGTAATGGGCAGGCTGAGAAGTTTCTTTCCTGAACCTTTTCCTGGGGGAGTCCCTGGATCAGATTGAGAACCATTAGCTACTTTTTCTACAGATTGGGCACTTATGGCCTTATCCTGTACTCTAAGCATATTAGTTAACAGTTCTAAGGAAGGATTCTTCCCTACACTCAAACCTCTCTCTATGCAGAGACTCCTTGCTCCTTTCCAGCTAAGGTGATCATATGCAAGTTTGGACAGTTCAACTTTTTGGCCTGTGCCAGACATTTTTTTAGAGAGAGTTAAAGTGATAGAAAAAGAGAAAAAAGTTTTCAGAACTTTTTGGAAAGACAGAAAAAACTTTTTAAACTTTTAAGAACTTTTTGAAAGTTTAGAAGTACTTTTCAGCACTTAGAAAAGAGTGAAAAGAGGAAATGCAAAACTTTTTGGCTATGTGTATATACACTGACCTTGTTTTGTATATTTTTCTCCTATGAAAAGTACAATGACAAGAGTGGTAAGTAGTCTCAAGCACTTATCCCACCACTGCACAACCAATGTAGGAGGCTGGACTGGCTTGTAGTGAGTACCAAGGGGTACTTGCACCTTGCACCAGGCCCAGTTATCCCTTATTAGTGTATAGGGTGTCTAGCAGCTTAGGCTGATAGATAATGGTAGCTTAGCAGAGCAGCTTAGGCTGAACTAGGAGACGTGTGAAGCTACTACAGTACCACTTAGTGTCATATGCACAATATCATAAGAAAACACAATACACAGTTATACTAAAAATAAAGGTACTTTATTTTTATGACAATATGCCAAAGTATCTTAGAGGGTACCCTCAGTGAGAGGATAGGAAATATGCACAAGATATATATACACAATAGCAAAAATATGCAGTATAGTCTTAGAAAACAGTGCAAACAATGTATAGTTACAATAGGATGCAATGGGGAAACATAGGGATAGGGGCAACACAAACCATATACTCCAAAAGTGGAATGCGAACCACGAATGGACCCCAAACCTATGTGACCTTGTAGAGGGTCGCTGGGACTATTAGAAAATAGTGAGAGTTAGGAAAATAACCCTCCCCAAGACCCTGAAAAGTGAGTGCAAAGTGCACTAAAGTTCCCCTAAGGACAAAATAGTCGTGTTAGAGGGAAAATGCAAGGAAAACACAAATCAGCAATGCAACAACGATGGACTCCTGACTGAGGGTACCTGTGGAACAAGGGGACCAAGTCCAAAAGTCACAAGCAACTCGGAGATGGGCAGATGCCCAAGAAATGCCAGCGGTTGGTGCAAAGAAGCTCTTACTAGGCTGAAGAACTGTGAATACTGCAGGAACGACAAGGGCTAGAGACTTCCCCTTTGGAGGATGGATCCCCCACGCCTTGGAGAGTCGTGCAGAAGTGTTTTCCCGCCGGATGGACGCCAACAAGCCTTGCTACACGCAAATCGTGCGTTTGGCGTTTTTGGATGCTGCTGGGGCCCAGGAGGGACCAGGAGGTCGCAAATTGGACCTGCAGAGAGAGGGGACGTCGAGCAAGACAAAGAGCCCTCACTGAAGCAGGTAGCACCCGGAGAAGTGCCAGAAACAGGCACTACAAGGATGCGTGAAACGGTGCTCGCCGAAGTTGCACAAAGGAGTCCCACGTCGCCGGAGACCAACTTAGAAAGTCGTGCAATGCAGGTTAGAGTGCCGTGGACCCAGGCTTGGCTGTGCACGAAGGATTTCTGCCGGAAGTGCACAGGGGCCAGAGTAGCTTGCAAAGTCGCGGTTCCCAGCAATGCAGCCCAGCGAGGTGAGGCAAGGACTTACCTCCACCAAACTTGGGCTGAAGAGTCACTGGACTGTGGGGGTCACTTGGACGGTGTCGCTGGATTCGAGGGACCTCGCTCGTCGTGCTGAGAGGAGACCCAAGGGACCGGTAATGCAGCTTTTTGGTGCCTGCGGTTGCAGGGGGAAGATTCCGTCGACCCACGGGAGATTTCTTCGGAGCTTCTGGTGCAGAGAGGAGGCAGGCTACCCCCACAGCATGCACAAGCAGGAAAACAGTCGAGAAGGCGGCAGGATCAGCGTTACAGAGTTGCAGTAGTCGTCTTTGCTACTATGTTGCAGGTTTGCAGGCTTCCAGCGCGGTCAGAGGTCGTTTCCTTATCAGAAGGTGAAGAGGGAGATGCAGAGGAACTCGGCTGAGCTCATGCATTCGTTATCTAAAGTTTCCCCAGAGACAGAGACCCTAAATAGCCAGAAAAGAGGGTTTGGCTACCTAGGAGAGAGGATAGGCTACTAACACCTGAAGGAGCCTATCAGCAGGAGTCTCTGACGTCACCTGGTGGCACTGGCCACTCAGAGCAGTCCAGTGTGCCAGCAGCACCTCTGTTTCCAAGATGGCAGAGGTCTGGAGCACACTGGAGGAGCTCTGGACACCTCCCAGGGGAGGTGCAGGTCAGGGGAGTGGTCACTCCCCTTTCCTTTGTCCAGTTTCGCGCCAGAGCAGGGGCTAAGGGGTCCCTGAACCGGTGTAGACTGGCTTATGCAGAATTGGGCACCTCTGTGCCCAACAAAGCATTTCCAGAGGCTGGGGGAGGCTACTCCTCCCCTGCCTTCACACCATTTTCCAAAGGGAGAGGGTGTCACACCCTCTCTCAGAGGAAGTTCTTTGTTCTGCCATCCTGGGCCAGGCCTGGCTGGACCCCAGGAGGGCAGCTGCCTGTCTGAGGGGTTGGCAGCAGCTGCAGTGAAACCCCAGGAAGGGCAGTCTGGCAGTACCAGGGTCTGTGCTACAGACCACTGGGATCATGGGATTGTGCCAACTATGCCAGGATGGCATAGAGGGGGCAATTCCATGATCATAGACATGTTACATGGCCATATTCGGAGTTACCATTGTGAAGCTACATATAGGTAGTGACCTATATGTAGTGCACGCGTGTAATGGTGTCCCCGCACTCACAAAGTTCAGGGAATTGGCTCTGAACAATGTGGGGGCACCTTGGCTAGTGCCAGGGTGCCCTCACACTAAGTAACTTTGCACCCAACCTTTACCAGGTAAAGGTTAGACATATAGGTGACTTATAAGTTACTTAAGTGCAGTGTAAAATGGCTGTGAAATAACGTGGACGTTATTTCACTCAGGCTGCAGTGGCAGGCCTGTGTAAGAATTGTCAGAGCTCCCTATGGGTGGCAAAAGAAATGCTGCAGCCCATAGGGATCTCCTGGAACCCCAATACCCTGGGTACCTCAGTACCATATACTAGGGAATTATAAGGGTGTTCCAGTAAGCCAATGTAAATTGGTAAAAATGGTCACTAGCCTGTTAGTGACAATTTGAAAGTAATGAGAGAGCATAACCACTGAGGTTCTGGTTAGCAGAGCCTCAGTGAGACAGTTAGGCACCACACAGGGAACACATACATGCACACCTATGAGCACTGGGGTCCTGTGTGACAGGGTCCCAGTGACACATACATACAGGCCACAACCTTATGAGCCCTGGGGTCCTGACTAGCAGGGCCCCAGTGACACATAACAAACATACTGAAAACATAGTGTTTTCACTATGAGCACTGGGGCCTAGCCATCAGGATCCCAGTGAGACAGTGAAAACAGTGACAAACATCCTGACATACACTCACAAACAGGCCAAAAGTGGGGGTAACAAGGCTAGAAAGAGGCTACTTTCTCACTCAGAGGAACCCTCATCTACAGACCACCAGGACCCCGCCCCCCATTTTGTGACACCATCGCCAACACTATCAGCTCCCACGCCCTCGCCTCCACTGACTACCTACTCCTCAGTGACCTAAACAATCACCTGGAGACCACCCATGACTGCAACTCCACTGCCTTGCTGGACAACCTCTCAAACCTCGGCCTCAAGCAACTGTTCACCTCTCCCACCCACTCAGCCAGGCACACATTAGACACCATCTTTTCCTCCAGCAGCCACATCGCCCACACCACCGAACTCCACTGGATTGACCACCACTACGTCCACTTCTCCTTCCTGAAGCCCACCACCAACAACATCCTACCCCCTAACGCAAATGGAACAAGATCTCCAAAGAACAACTGATCTCCACCCTTGCACAAGCTCCACCTCCCAGTACCAACGACCCCAACGCCACCGCCCTCAACCTCACACGATGGCTAGAAGCATGCGCAGACTCCCTCGCCCCACTCAAAATAACCAACAACACCCGCACCAACAAGACAGCCCGCTGGTTCACCACAGAACTTCAGTCTTCAAAACGAGAATGACGAAAAACTGAGAAAACCTGGCGCCAAGAACCCTCAGTGAGCAACTTCTCTGCCCTCAAATCAGCCATGCGCAAACATCACCAGGTCATCCGGACCACCAAACAATCCTTTTACAAAGAACGCATAGACAACAATGCACACAACAGCAAGGAACTTTTTGCCATCATTAAAGAACTCACCAAACCCAAATCCTGCCCCATCGACCCTCCACACTCCCAAGACCTCTGCAGCTCCCTCTCCAACTACTTCCACCGCAAGATGGCAGACATACATGACAGTTTCATATCATCATCACCCACCATCACCACCACCGACACAGCCAGCACCACAGCACCCTGCCGCACCAGCATACTGAACACCTGGACCCCCACCAGCGATGGAGAAACCGGAAAAACTATGAGCTCCATCCACTCAGGCTCCCCAACAGACCCTTGCCCCTACCACATCTTCAAAAAGGCCTTCCCCAGCTCCGGGACGTCATCAACAGCTCCTTCGAGACCACAACCTTCCCAGATATTTGGAAACACGCCAAGTCAACGCTCTTCTCAAAAAACCCAAAGCAGCCCTTGAAGACCTCTCAAACTACTGACCTATCTCTCTACTCCTCTTCCCCGCGAAGGTCATAGAGAAGATAGTAAACAAACAACTGTCTTGCTTCCTGGAAGACAACAACATACTCAACGTCTCCCAATCTGGATTTCGCAAAAACCACAGCACCGAGACCGCCATCATCGCCTGCACACACAACATCAGGACCAGATTGGACAAACACGAAACCGTCGCCCTCATCCTCCTAGACCTCTCTGCAGCTTTCGACATCGTATGGCACCAAACCCTTTGCACATGCCTTTTCGACGCCGGAATTCGCCACAAAGCTGTGGATTGGCTCACATCCTTCCCCTCCGAAAGAACCCAAAGAGTTCGCCTCCCTCCTTTCCGGTCTACAGCCACCAAGACCATCTGTGGGGTCCCCCAAGGATCCCCCCACAGCCCCACCCTTATTAATATCTACATGGCTCCACTCGTAGTATCATCCGCCCCCACGGCCTCACCATCATTTCATACGCTGACAACACCCTGCTCATCATCTCCCTCACGAGGAACCCATCTACCACCAAGAATAACCTACACGCCGGACTCCTCACCATTGCTAACTGGATGACAGCAAGCCACCTCAAATTGAACTCAGAAAAAAACTAGATCATCATCTTTGGTCCCAACAAGACAGCATGGAACGACTCTTGGTGGCCTACCACCCTAGGACCACCCCCAGCGCCCACCACCCATACATGCAATCTTGGCATCATACTGGACTTATCTCTCTCCATGACTCAGCAAATCAACGCCATATCATCCTCCTGCTTCAACACCCACCGCATGCTATGCAAGACTTTCAAATGGATTCCTTTAGAAACAAGAAGAACGGTCACCCGTGCCCTCAAAAGCAGCAGACTGGACTACGGCAACGCCCTCTACGCAGGGACCACAGCCAAGCTTCAGCGAAAACTCCAGGGCATCCAGAACGCAGCTGCACGGCTCATCCTCAACCTCCCTCACCATGAACACATCTCGAAACACCTCAGATCCCTACACTGGCTGCCCATCAACAAAAGGATCATTTTCAAAATCCTTGTCCACGCTCACAAAGCCTTCCACTACACCGGACTGGCCTACCTCAATGAAAGAATCAACTTCCACAACCCAACTTGACAGCTCCGCTCCACCGACCTCGCCCTCGCAACAGTCCCCCACATCTAACACACCACCTACAGCGGCAGATCCTTCTCCCACCTCACCGCCAAAACCTGGAACTCCCTCCCCACCAACCTACGCAAGACCCAGGACCTCCTAACTTTCAGAAAGCACCACAAAACATGGCTTTTTGAGCAGTAATCCCCCCCACCCCCAGCGCCTTGAGATCCCACTGGGTGAGTAGTGCGCTAAGAAATTTGATTGATTGATTGATTGATTGATTGAATGATTGAATGGTGTTTAAGTAATGTAGGAAATTAACACGGTCACATCTCGGGGTGATTGCTGCTTTGCCTGCACAGTGTATGTGTGACAAGGGGGGACATCATTGGTAACTGTGGACCTTCAGTAATTGTACAGGGACTGTAACCAATGTTAAAGGCAGAGCCTGCACAGTGTATCCATGGGATTATGTCCTGGCACTGCCATTGGGCACAACCCTGACACATGGTGGCTGTACCTCACTTATGGCACACACACGTTGGCTGTGTAGTGCGCTATGGGTTGCCAGACAAATAAAGCAGCTATGGTTGCTGGATCTCTATCCAAACACAAGACCCATTGTCAGGATCTAAGACTTAAATGGGACAATGAACCACCAAATAATTGTCTGGGTGGAATGTAGGCAGAGAATGTTACACTCCCTATGTACATAAAATAAATAGTTTTCACACAAATCTACTGTCTTGACACATGCCTACAGCAATTCCAGATAAACATGTGAAGACTGTTGTACGGGTGTACTGTATGTCCTAGGTAGCAAAGGGTTTGCTAGCACCAACAATGCTTGACACGTGCCAGCATGGTTATCTAGTAAGCTCTGTATAATAATATCATGCAGCACATATCAATACACACCACTCATTGTCACTCACATACCAGAACAAATGCAAAGTAACAACAGTTACAAATTATCCCATACATGTTTTGGGCTCCAACATGGCAATCAGGTGTGGAATGTGCAACTATGTCCAGCAGTGATCAAAAATGTCAGAGACACATCAAAAAAATAAATGGGAGTAGACGTAGCCATATATGTTGCATTTGGTTAATGAAAAAAAAACAGCACTGAGATGATTTCACACCTCAACATCATTCAGTCATGGTAAGAGTTACCTAGGTTGTGGCATGCTGGAAGAAATGCATACCCATGTTCAATGGAAGATATGCATGGACAGCTGTGAGATACCCACAGGTACTTGCAAATATAACATGGGAGGTCACTTGGAGACAACACAAGTGCTGTGGCAGGAGTAATGTCATGTGTGCGTGTCACTCATTACATCTCACAAATACTGTCAATGGGAAAGTAACTATCATGTAGCCAGTAGTAGAAGATGTGTACATCTACAATTTACCCAACTGACATGTTACATCCTGTCCATGTATGAGCAGACAATGCTGCTGTAGAAGATGTGTACAAAGTGCAAGCAGCCTAAATAATGGGAACAATGTAGGAGAAAATATACACCTTACAAGTAATGTGGTAAAAGATAAAGAAGGAACACGCATAGACCAATACTGACTGTGCAACACAGTAATGTCTGCATGTGAAAATCCAACAAATGTACAGAGAGAGTGGCCAGATCAGTACGTTACCCAGTCATGTTTGCCACTACTACAAACTGGTAGTTGCCCATTGCATGCCAAGATGACAGGAGGCAGTGACAGATAACACCATTTGTACCCTGGCACATTCCCACAATAGAAGTCACAACAGATATACAACCCCTAACCAAGCTGCCCATGGAAATTACTAAGGGCATCAAATTACGTGACATTCTACACATGCAAGTACCCAGTCCTCTGTACATGAGAGGGGAAGGCTGACATCAAGTAAAATGTGATATCCTGATATGTTTGATCACAATTCTGTATGCATCTGTCCGCAGGGAGGTATGCATTGTTCTGCTGAGTAGCAATCATGAGGAGGCTAGATCCCTACTCAAAATGCCCTAAAACCATTGCTCTGGCAACATAAACTTATGACATTGACAGGGGCCTGATGCATGTGCACAGTGGCCTGACTAAACTGGAGCTCTGTAAACCTGCCCCTACACATGCAACCATGGGTTTGTGTTGTCATACAAACTTCCACAGTAGTGATGAAGAGTAGGCTGCCAACTTTGCCAGACTGCAACACTGCTACACAGTGGTATGCCATTGTATGTGACAGTCATAACAAACATGATGTAGACAAAAGTGAGTGCCTGGTTGGTGGCATGCACACATCTCAGCACACGTGTACCACTGAAATAGCTTAAGCATGGTAATTTGTATAGGATTCTGAACAAAAGGCAACCTACCACAAATATATGGAAGGGCATAGGTATCACAAGATCACTGACTGAAAGAAATGACCTTCACATGTGTTCCGACATACTAAAACATAGGTGCCACTGACATAACTGCAAAGGCATTTGTCAAAGTACAACATGTGTCCATGCAGGAAGATAGTTATGTGAGGTTTCATATCCCATGAACACACCACTGTGGTAATATGTTACTGAAATGACACTACACATACCTTTACACACACACACAGCATAGAGCAACCTCCAGTGACCATGTGTACATACCATCTCCTACAACAAAGATGCATGGAGAACTATATGTCACACGTTTAGTAGAGCATCATGAAGGCAAAATCAACAACACACCACAGAGTGGACACACATGAACAGGGGTAACGTGATGTCAACCCAGTCCTAGTCCACTGCATCCTCTGAGTACAAATTGTCATGGCTGTCACATGCCTTACCATGTGTTGGACATAGGCCATCACATATTTTGTGGTGTCGATATGTGTACATTTGTACATCAGATATAACAATGTAGTATTCCTACAAATAAGTGTTCAAACACATATGTGCACTCATAGTTCGCATCTGCTAACATGTATGTGGACACAGTGTAGCCACACATGCACATATGCAAAAGGTATGAGTAATTGCATACAGCAGACTCATAAATAAACCTATAGGTTTAACACACCAATGTCACCGTAAAGATATGACTGGATAGTTACACACAGGTAGCCATACCATAATTACAACATTGTTGCATAGCCCATGTGACACAGTATGTGAATCTGGACGCACTCAATGCCTACATAGCAAAATTCCACGCATTCCCATCACGCGTAAAAACATTATGCAAATGGCTCAAATCTACACTCTGCAACATCAGAAAAATGACACCTGGCCCAGAGCGTCTATCACACATCCGCAGACCTTTTCGCGCACCATGAGGAAAAATCAGCGCATGAACGTTATGCATCAAAAATCTAGACACAAATGCCTAAACTTCATACCTATCTCCACGGATAAAAGATGCCTGGACCCTGACCATCTATCGTAATTCCACAGGTCTTTAGACACACAATGGGGAAAACTTTGACGCATGACGCATGCATCAAAAATGTACATGCATTAGTATTTACCATACTTTTCTCCTAAGCTAACAGATGCCTAGTCCCCGAGCGTCTATCGCATGTCCACAGGCCTTTTGATGCACAGTGGGAAAATATCAAAGCATGACCATCATGCCCAACCCACCCATCAAAAAATTAACCACCATTCCGCCGCCAGTTCCGGTGCGGGAGCCACCGCCACAGAAAGCCAGGCGGAAATGAACCAAATATAAGGAACCGGAGTCCCACAGAATATGCTGCGGCAGCCATGGATAGAGAGCTGCAGATCATGCCAGCCCTGCTCCTTGCCATATGCCTACACGACCGAGACCACAGACGAAGACGACAATGTTAAGTACCGCAACCTACAACACAAGGGAGGAAAGGGCACAGTTACATACCTACCCACTCCACCCATCCGGCAACGCCCCCAACCCTTCCCAGCAGCACAAGTCATAAACCCCACAGCAAGAGGTACTTACCCGAAACAAGGCTAATGCAACTTGACCATAGTATATACAAAAGTCCCACACCCATAAAAAAGTAAAACAAATCACTAGGGTGTAATGGTGTGCAGCCCAAACACAGGCCACACAGAAACTTTAATAAGAAGCTCACTGAGCCAAACAGTGCAAACAGGGCCAATGGCCAGTCCGTAATAACACAATTGTCATGGGCCACAACGGTCCCCACCTGACTCCCATAAGTGCTGCGTACTCCACATTATGGGGCACCATATGGGGATCCAGGCACCTCACGGAAGGGGGGTAGGGGGTGGTCGGGATGGGGATTTTCGACAGGGGTGGGTCTTTGACTTTCTTGTGGAGGATGGAGGGGGGTGGGCTTCTCCTTTGAAGGGGGTGGGGGCTGTTTGGCTCGGGTGGAGCAAGATGGCCTAGGCTCTGTCCGGGCCTTCTTCTTCTCTGGGGAAGGGGCACGGGAATGTGAAGGGCGGGCCGGGGTGGGCTGTGATGTGGAAGGGGCAGAAAGGGCAAGGAGGTGGGCATGTTTGGGGACAAGACGGGGTGGGCCAGTGGGTTGGAAGAGGTCAGCACAGGAGAGGAAAAGTTTCTTGGGAGCAATTGGGTGGGCATGGATGAGGGCGTGGGAGTGGAGGCAGAGGTAGTGGATGTATGGGGTGTAGGGATACGTGTAGAGGGTGCAGGTGACTGCTCAGTATGCTGTGGTGTGGTGGATGTCTGATGAGTGGGTGTCTTGGTGCGTTTTTGTGTCTTGGGAGGTGGGGGGTGGACACAGTGGGAGAAGACAGACAGCTAGTGTGGATATATGTTGTGTGGGTGTCTGCAAGTCTGGTGAGTGTGCTGCATGTGTCAGCTACAGTAGAGGTGGTGAGTGCAGGTGTGGTGTATGGGGTGCATCTGCTATTGTGGTGAGTGCAAGAAGAGGAGCAGTAACAGTGAGTGAAGGTGCAGTGCATGAGGGTGTGGATGTAGAGGGGCAGACAGGGAGGCGGAAGAGGTGAGCACACTGGGGGAAGTGGACGTTGTTGTGTGTGCAGGTGTCTGTTGGCAGTGTGAATGCTTGTGTTGGCATGTGTGGTGCTTGTGTTTAGAAGTGTGTTTAGAAGTGTGCTTCTTGTGTGTTGATGTGCCTGTCAGCGTGTCTGAATGTGTACTTTGGATGGTTGAAGGGAGTGGGGTGCTGGAAGGGGTAGAGGAGGTTGGAGGGGGGACGGAATGGCCAGGGAAACTGGCTGCCGTCCGAGAGGAGGCCAAAGCCTCAAAAGATCTCTATAGGGCAGACACGGCACCGTGAAGGCCATCCAGACAGGCATTTGTCTGCTGCACCTCTGATGCTAGCCCCTGGATGGCATTGACGATGGTTGTCTGCCCTACAGAGATGGTTCTCAGGAGGTCCATAGCCTCCTCTGTGAGGGCAGCAGGGCTGACTGGGGCAGGGGAGAAGGTGCCTGAGGCGAAGGAGACGCCCACATTTCTGGGTGGGCGGGCACGGGCAACTAGGTGGGGAGCAGAGGGGAGGGCGGTGATGGTATGGGGGGTGGTGGAAGATCTCCCGGTAGCGGTGTGTGCAATAGGGTCTGCCACCGCCGGGGGACCCCTATCGGAGGAGGTCTCAGAGTCACTACCTCCTGTGGTAGTAGCCTCCCCGATGGAAGTCCCCTCGCCCTCCCACCCACTGTTCCCCTGGGCGTCCGTTGTCTCTGCCTCAGAGGATCTGTGGACCACTGCCTCCCCACGTCCCAGTGCCTCAGCTCCTTCGCCTGATGTTGATGCTGTACCAAGCCAACACAAGAGAACAGGGATGGGGAGACAAAACAGGAGAGACACTTGTAAATAGCTGAATGCAGGTACAAAATGGCCAGAGATACACCCACCCAGCAAACACACCCAACAGGCAGCACCGTACACAATGACCATGGCCATGCCCCTGACTACTGAGCAGAATATAGCTCTACACCCATCCCCTGAAATACTTTAGGAGCAGAAGTAGGTGAAACCTGACAGGGACACTCCTATATCCTTTGGGGAACATACAGTAGATGGACACCCGACAAATTCCCTACCTCTAATTAGCATGAGCCCTATTGCACACCCAAACATCCTTCAAGACTGAAGTATGGTCAATGAGTGCTCACCCCCTTGTGACTGCTGTGCAGCCTTCAAGCACCCATCCAGGTCTGGGTACGCCACCTCCAGGATCCGTCGCATGAGAGGGGTCAGTGCCCGACGGGCACCCCTTCCACGTTGGGAGGACTTCCCCAGCTGGGCTTCACTGATCTTTCGTGCCCAGCGCCGCAGGTCCTCCCACCTCTTTCGACAGTGGGTGCTCTGCCGGTTGTAGACCCCCAGGGTCTGCACCTCCTTGGTGATGGCATTCCAATGTGCCCTCTTCTGTTGGGCACTGACCTAGAAGGGCGACACAGAAATGGAACACAGAGGTCAGGCACTTGCACAATAGGAACAGCTGGCTAATCATCCACTATGGGATGGACAGTACTCTCAGACATACAGGACAGTTGCACACAGCATGCCATGCACCATGGACCATGCGGGCTCAGAGGTGCACACATATGTCCAATCAACACCATCCATTACACACACAGTGCCCTCCAAACCCAGACTCACCTATACCTCTGGCCGTCCATGCAGTTTCGTGCACAGGGGCAGGACCCCATCCACTAGCTTCTCCAGTTCTTCCTGGGTGAAGGCCGGGGCCCTTTCCCCTGCACCATGTGGCACATCCATAGCCAGAGGCAGGCCACAGCAGTACACAGAGTGGAGTACCTGTCCGCACAAGATCAGGGAGTCAAGTGATCAAACGATGATGAACGCGCGTACATTCCACGCAGTATGCACCGTCACCGCTGGCCGCGATCATGATACACCAGGATTCACCATTGGCATCCATGTTAGCTAATGAAGGTGTGAACAGCGGTCAACACCGCATTACGCTGTGACGTCAACTGCTAGCGGTATGAGGTCACTTCCACAACAAAGGGGCAGATCTACAGTGGGCAGACATTTTGCCATCACTTACGCATCTATAATTTCTTACTACTCACAAATGCTGCCCTACTAGCCACATGAAGCACCTAGGCCTCTGTCCATTCCGTATAGTAGCACACATGAATTACTCTGTTCCCACCTTGTGATGTACATGTATATCTGTTGGGTAGCAGTTATTGTCAATACACTACAATGAACAATGCAGTGCACAAATGATGAGAAGTGTGCCTATGAATGTGTCTTCATCACTCCTTTTTGTAACCCCTCGTAGGTACCAACGCTTGTGGCAAGGAAGGGCACCATCAGTGTATAGACCACTTGTGGATATGGGGACCATGGTGGAGCGTCAGATCATAATCACTTACAGACTCGCACGTGCAATTATTCAGGACCTTTGTGCATTACTGGATCCTGCACTAACTCCGGGAAATGGTAATCAGCTGTGAGAAAGTAGCCTCATTCTAGCCTTGTTACCCCCACTTTTGGCCTGTTTGTGAGTATATGCCAGGGTGTTTTCACTGTCTCACTGGGATCCTGCTAGCCAGGGCCCAGTGCTCATAGTGAAAACCCTATGTTGTCAGTATGTTTGTTATGTGTCACTGGGACCCTGCTAGCCAGGACCCCAGTGCTCATAGGTTTGTGACCTATATGCATGTGTTCCCTGTGTGATGCCTAACTGTCTCACTGAGGCTCTGCTAACCAGAACCTCAGTGGTTATGCTCTCTCTGCCTTACAAATTGTCACTAACAGGCTAGTGACCAATTTCACCAATTCACATTGGCATACAGGTACACCCATATAATTCCCTAGTATATGGTACTGAGGTACCCAGGGTATTGGGGTTCTAAGAGATCCCTATGGGCTGCAGCATTTCTTTTGCCACCCATAGGGAGATCTGACAATTCTTACACAGGCCTGCCAGTGCAGCCTGAGTGAAATAACGTCCACGTCACAGCCATTTACCGTCACAATGGTAACTCCGAACATGGCCATGTAACATGTCTAAGATCATGGAATTGTCACCCCAATGCCATTCTGGCATAGGTGTGAAGGCTGGGGAGGAGTAGCCTCCCCCAGCCTCTGGAAATGCTTTGATGGGCACAGATGCTGCCCATCTCTGTATAAGCCAGTCTACACCGGTTTAGGGATCCCCCAGCCCTGCTCTGGCGTGAAACTGGACAAAGGAAAGGGGAGTGACCACTCCCCTGACCTGCACCTCCCAGGGGAGGTGCCCAGAGCTCCTCCAGTGTGCCCCAGACCTCTGCCATCTTGGAAACAGAGGTGTTGCTGGCACACTGGACTGCTCTGAGCCACCAGTGCCAGCAGGTGATGTCAGAGACTCCTTCTGATAGGCTCTTACCTTTCTTACTAGCCTATCCTCCTTCCTAGGTAGCCAAACCTCCTTTTCTGGCTATTTAGGGTCTCTGCTTTGGGGAATTCTTCAGATACCGAATGCAAGAGCACATCAAAGTTCCTCTGCATCTCCCTCTTCACCTTCTGCCAAAGGATCGACCGCTGACTGCTCAGGACGCCTGCAAAACCGCAACAAAGTAGCAAAGACGACTACTGCAACCTTGTATCGCTTCATCCTGCTGGCTTTCTCGCCTGTTTCCTGGTGGTGCCTGCCTCCTTCTTGCACCAGGAGCTCTGAAGAAATCTCCCGTGGGTCGACAGAATCTTCCCCCTGCAACCGCAGGCAACAAAAGACTGCATCACCAGTCCTCTGGGTCCCCTCTCAGCACGACGAGCGTGGTCCCTGGAACTCAGCAACTCTGTCCAAGTGACTCCCACAGTCGAGTGACTCTTCAGTCCAAGTTTGGTGGAGGTAAGTCCTTGCCCCCCCACGCTAGACTGCATTGCTGGGTACCGCGTGATTTGCAGCTGCTCCGGCTCCTGTGCACTCTTCCAGGATTTCCTTCATGCACAGCCAAGCCTGGGTCCCTGACACTCTAACCTGCAGTGTACAAACTTCTGAGTTGTCCTCCGGCATCGTGGGACTCCCTTTTCTGACTTCGGGTGGACTCCAGTTCACTCCTCTTCTAAGTGCCTGATCCGGTACTTCTGTGGGTGCTGCCTGCTTCCGTGAGGGCTCCCTGACTAGCTGGGTTCCTCCTCTGTCTCCTCATCCAAGTGGCGCCATCCTGGTCCCTCCTGGGCCACAGCAGCATCCAAAAACCCTAACCGCAACCCTTGCAGCTAGCAAGGCTTGTTTGCGGTCTTTCTGCTCTGCAAGCTTCTTCACGACGTGGGACATCCATCCTCCAAAGGGGAAGTTCCTAGTCCTCTTCGTTCTTGCAGAACACAAAGCTTGTTCCATCCGGTGGCAGCATCTTTGCACCCCCAGCTGGCATTTCCTGGGCATCTGCCCACTCTCAACACTGTTGCGACTCTTGGACTTGGTCCCCTTGTCTTACAGGTACTCAGGTCCAGAAATCCACTGTTGTTGCATTGCTGGTGTTGGTCTTCCTTGCAGAATCCCCCTATCACAACTTCTGTGCTCTTTGGGGGTTGTAGGTGCAATTTACACCTACCTTACAGGGTCTTGGGATGGGCTATTTTTCTAACCCTTACTGTTTTCTTACAGTCCCAGCGACCCTCTACAAGCTCACATAGGTTTGGGGTCCATTCGTGGTTCACATTCCACTTTTGGAGTATATGGTTTGTGTTGACCCTATACCTGTGTGCTCCTATTGCAATCTTTTGTAACTTTACACTGCTTGCATTACTTCCTTTTGCTATTACTGCATATTTTTGGTATTGTGTACATATATCTTGTGTATATTTGGCATCCTCATACTGAGGGTACTCACTGAGATACTTTTGGCATATTGTCATAAAAATAAAGTACCTTTATTTTTAGTATATCTGTGTATTGTGTTTTCTTATGATATTGTGCATATGACACCAGTGGTATAGTAGGAGCTTTGCATGTCCCCTAGTTCAGCCTAAGCTGCTCTGCTATAGCTACCTTCTATCAGCCTAAGCTGCTAGAAACACCTCTTCTACACTAATAAGGGATAACTGGACCTGGTACAGAGCGTAAGTACCCCATTGGTACCCACTACAAGCCAGGCCAGCCTCCTACATCAGCATGCCATTCCAACTGAGGTGCAGGTGCTCTCCGCACTCTACTTCCTGGCCACAGGCTCATTTCAAGTGACAGTGGGCATGGGTGCTGGTTTTTCACAGCCAATGTTCAGCATGGTACTGACAAGATTTCTGAATGCATTTGTACAACATCTGCAATCCTATGTGCGGTTTCCCCAAAGTACTGACCTCCCTGCCATCAAGTCTGACTTCTATGCCTTTGCCAACATTCTCATATGTCATAGGTGCCATCATTGGCACACACATAGCTATCATACCCCCAAGAGTGAGTGAACAGGTGTACAGAAACAGGAAGAACTTTCACTCCATGAACATCCAATTGGTATGTACTGCAGACCAGTACATTTCCCATGTGAATGTCATGTTTCCAGGTTCAGTCCATGATTCATTTGTGTTAAGGAACGGTAGTGTGCCACAGAAAATGGATCAACTACAGGAGGACAGAGGGTGGATCATAGGTAAGTTTGCCTGTTAATAACTGACTCATTGCAGAAAACCAGCCTGTCTGACTAAGGGACATAACAATGACGAGTCTGTATTGCACCATTTTGTAGGTGATTCTAGCTATCCAAACTTGCTTTGTCGCCTGACACCAGTGAGGAATCCCAGTACGGATGCAGAGAGGAATTGCAATGAGGCCCATGGACGTACTAGGAGGGTAATAGAGCGAACTATAGGTGTCCTGAATGCTAGATTCCGGTGTCTAATGATCTCTGGGGGTTCCCTGGCCTATGGACCTGATAAGGTGTGTAGAATAGTGGTGGCCTGCTGCATGCTGCACAACATGGCAGTGAGACATTCTATCCCCCTCCTGGAAGTGGAGGGTGCTATAGGTCCTGATCAGCTACCTCAGAGAGGTGAGGAGAGTGATGGTGAGGATGAGGAAGGGGAAGATGTCCATTCCAGGAACCAACTGATACAACTCTACTTCCAATAACTGTGTGGGAGTTAAGCCTGTCTTTGGGGTTAGTGACTAATACTCTCAGTGTGCTCAGTCATATAGAGGGGGTTGGTCATGATAGGCAATACATGGACTACCTCTGCATGGTACTGACTGAAAATATATGCATTCCCTCCTTGCCACCATTTGGGCACACAGGACTACCATCATGCACAAATTGACAATAAAGGTGTTCTCTGCCACTTGCATCCATACTCCACTTTGTTCACAATTTAAGACAGGGGACAGTGTTACAGGTGTGAAATGTGTTTTATTGGTTGAAGTGAGTGAATTGTTCTATATACAGTGATGGGAGTCATAAGGGTTGGGGGTCCTCAAAACCAAGTTGGTGGCAGCCTTGTTGGATGGTATTGATGGATCCATTTTGTCGAACAGTACTTCAAATTTCCCTTAGCTAAGTGTTGTTGGTGAATGGGTGGGATGGTTGCTTTGCATTAGTAGCAGAGTCAATTGTTGGAGGGGGCCTTGTTCTTAGATGGGTTTCCAGTGCCATATCTTGGCCTAAGAGCACATTTGGGTGCATGCTGTGGAGCTTCTTGGGGTAGCATGGTTGGCCCTTGGGTTTCCTGGGAGGGTATTTCCTGGGATGTTTCTGCTGCTTGGGCCATCTGATGCGTGTTGTCCAGGGCTATTGTGGGGGCTTCTTGTCCGGTGTGGGTGTCAGACTGGTTTTTGACCAACTGCAGCAGTGCCCCAGCGATGGTGGCCATTGTGTCATTGTGCTCCTTCCACTGCTCCATGGCCTGTTGGTGTTGTTCCTGCTGCATCCTCTGACTTTGCTCCAGGGTGGACACAATCTGTGCCAACCTGTCTTGGGTATGTGTTAGGCCCCCAATACCTCTGAAATAATGTCATGGGCTGCTGCATCCATCCTGTGGCCTCCACCCTGGCCCACTGGGCCCCTTGAACTTGCCCTAGCCCCCTGTGCCTGTGTCCCCTGCACAGGTCTGGACGTGCCATTTGTACTGGGGCCCTCGCCTTCTTGCATGTTGGGAGTGTGAGACTGTGGCCTCTGTAGCTTTGTTCCACCAGTCTGTGCCCTGGGTACACTGGTGTGGGTACGCCTGCCCTGGCCTGCTGGTCTTGACTGGGTGTTAGGGGTGACAGTGGTTTCCTGGGTGGGGCTGCTGCATGGTGAAAATCCAGGACTGTGTGAGGGGCCTGATCATCAGTGTCCAGGGATCCTTCGCCAAGGTCTTGTGAGGTGCCTCTGTCTTCCTGGACGGCAGTGGCACTCCTTTTCCCATCTGTTAGGGCTGCATGGGTGATGGTGCTTGTTGGAGGACATAGACATGTCTGTTACATATGTATGTAGGTTTGAGGTGTGCAGGACTGTGCTATTTTGTGCAGGGTGCCTTTGTGAGGTTGACATTGCATTTAGCGCCAGTGGTGGGGTTGCATTGTGGTGGGGGGCAGTGTTCCATTGTGGGCACGTGCAGGGGTGTGTGGCTGTGCACAGCGGGAATGATGTGGGCCTGTTAGTGGGTTGTAGGTCATGCAGGGGGGTGGATGTGGTGGGTAATGGCTGGGTGGGGTGTAGGTCCAGGTGCGTGTGGGAGGGGTGGGGTGGTGCATGCATTGCAGCTGTGGGGTATATGGGGTAATTGAAGCTGACTTACCCAAGTCCATTCCTCCAGTGAGTCCAGTGAGTCCCTCTGGGTGCAGGATGGCGAGTACCTTTTCCTCCCAGTCGGTGTAGTCTGGTGGTGTTGGTGGCGGTCCTCCCCCAGTCTTCTGCACTGTGACGTGGTGCCTAGATGCCATGGCCCTGACCTTCCCGTGCAGATCGTTCCATCTCTTGCAGATGTCGTCCCTGGTGCGTGGATGGTGTCCCACTGCATTCACCCTGTTCACAATGGTCTGCCACAGCTCCATTTTCAGGGCAATGGGTGTGTGCTGCACTTCGGACCCGAATATTTGTGGCTCCACCTTCAGGATCTCGTCCACCATGGTCCTTAACTCCCTTTCGGTGAAGCATGGATTTTTCGGGGGGGACTTGGTGAGCATTGTGGATGGCGTCGGGACTGGGGATGAGGTAAGGGTGCCCTTCTGTGGGTCGATGTGCGTCTCCTGTATGCTGGCGTACGCTGTCTGGCTCAGGTGCTCTCCGTCTTCTTGTCCTGGTTTAATTGCAAGGGATTGTGGGGTGTGTCTGGGGGTATTTTATGGGGTTCTGGATGTGTGTCAGTTGTGTGGGTGATACGCCTGTCCAATGTGTGCACTTGTTACTGTTGAGTCCACTTGCCGCCCGTGGCGGTCGCAGCCACCAATGGTCGTCAGCCCTCCACTGTCCGCCGAGGTGATTTGTGCATCATTATTTGGAGGGCGGGATGTGAGTGTGCTTGGCGGTGGCGGGGTGGGCTGGGATTCCTGCTGACAGAGTCATGGTGGGCAGTGGTGTTCTGGGAATTTTTGGCGGGGTTGGGTTTTTCGTTCATTATATGGCGGATTTGCATTCACCGCCAGCGGCGGGATTCTGTTAACCGCCGACACTGCGGTCGGCGATCTTTCCTGCCATGTTCATAATGACTGCCATAATCTGTCTTTTGTATTGTAAGTATTCTGTATCTGTCACTGTACTGTGGGGTGTTTGTCTGGGGTAGGATAGTTTCTTAGGTACTTGGGGTAGTTGGGGTAGTCTAAGGGCATTTTCTGTCAACTCCATTTGCAGTCCATTATGTCAGGGAAAGAGAGGATGGCCAGGATGTCAGCCAATGATCTGGGGGGCTTTATATGGCTGGTACAACATTACCTCCCCATGATGCTGGTACTGGGTGGCTGTGTTATACAGGGCTACCTTACAGAGTCCAGGAAGCTGCGATGGGGCAAAGTGCTCCATCATCTGACTAGAGTTTTTGCTACAGGAAGGAATGACCACCAACTGAAACACCGCTGGTATGACCTCATCACAAGGGAGCAGGATCTGATGGATCACCTGGGCATCAAGATTGGTGGAGCAGTTTGTTTGAGTCCCATTTCCATACAAAGTCCATTATCTACATGTGCATGACAGGTGCTGATATGGTTGAGTGCAGCATGTCATGTTTAAGGATCTGGACATGTTGTATTCTACCTTTATGAAGAGCCCTAGTGCCACCCTAGGGATGCCATTCTAATGTACAATAATGAAGCCAAGGCAAGGCAGATGTGCCATCTTCCCTGCACAACCATATCAAAGTCCTGTGATGCATTCATAAGGCAATTCGATTTTGAGCAGCACAACATAAGCCTGCGCCACACATCATGTATGAGATGGGGCCCAAAAACCTGTTTCGATGGCAAAGGTAAAAGCCTCTGGGAAAAAAGAGAAATACTTAAATTCTATTTTTCATGCACTTTGAACAGCTGCTAAGAGCAGGTGTTATATGGGGGCATATTAATGTATGTAATGGGCCCCCATGTACTCAGCAGAAGTTGTGATGATCTCTTTTGTTGCAACTCCTGCTGAGTACATAATTTTCCTACACATAAATAGATGCAGTTGGATACTACCTTTATCATGCTGTGCCTTAATTCTCAATAGGCGCACACATGGTGGGGGTAAGGGGTGTACTGAGGGCCACAAGGACGGTAGTGATGCACTTGGTGCTGCACTACTGTCATTCAATCTGCCCCTTTGTGTCATTGGCCAAGACCATGTAAGGAGCTTGACTATGCATTGGGTCCAGACTACTAGCACTTTCAACTTCCAGTACATTGTGTATCACATACACTCTAAGCAATGTCTATTACCACACACATACACACACACAGGTGCTGATTCATTATACTGACAGTGTGGGTCTGCCCTGCATCAGCTCTATCACTGGAACATTACTTAGAAACCTGCACCAACATATGGATCCTTGGACCATAGATCCAGTGTTTCTGTGTTAAGGCATATGTCTATGCGCCTGTTCTTATCCCTCCCTGGACAACTAATGGTATACCATGGCAGCAATGGCTGGCCACACAATATTGGCAAGACATCCATAATTTCAATAGGTCATGGCACACATATCAGTAACTTCAAACAAGGTTGTATCACGGCATTCCTCAACACTTTGGAATACCCACACAACCCCTGGGCAGTTGATTGTCAGTTTGTGGTGACAACAGGGTAGATATCTACAACATCTAGGGCAGGCCCAAATGCTATGGGTGTCACATTGGGATGGCCACTGCAACAACCATCGCATGCCCCTCAGGTGCAGTATACAGTTGTAGGAAAGTACCATCTTTCTTTCCATGTTACCCCCATTTTTACATGTATGTCAGTATGTTTTTGCCTGTCTCACTGGGATCCTGCTGGTCAGGACCCCAGTGCTCATAGTTTATGGCCTAATGTGTATGTTGTGTATAGTGTTTGACTGTGTCACTGAGGCTCTGCTAACCAGAACCTCAGTCATTATGCTCTCTCTGCTTTTAAATTTGTCTCTATAGGCTAGTGACTTCATTTACCAATTTCAGTTGGCACACTGAACTCCCCTTATAAGTCCCTATCATGTGGTACCTAGGTACCCAGGGCATTGGGGTTCCAGGAGATCCATATGGGCTGCAGCATTTCCTTTGCCACCCATAAGGAGCTCAGACAAACCCTTCCACAGGCCTGCCATTTCAGCCTGCGTGAAGTAGGGAACACACTATTTCACAGCCATTTTCACTGCACTTAAGTAACTTATAAGTCACCTATATGTCTAACCTTCACTTGCTGAAGGTTAGGTGCAAAGTTGCTAAGTGTGAGAGCACCCTTGCACTAGCAAAGGTGCCCCCACATAGTTCAGGGCCAATTCCCGGGACTTTGTGAGTGCGGGGACGCCATTATACACGTGCACAAAATATAGGTCAATACCTATATGTAGCTTCACAATGGTCACTCCGAATATGGCCATGTAAGGTGTCTGAGATCATGGAATTGTCCCCCCATTCCAAATCTGGTATTGGGGAGCAATTCCATGCATCCTAGGGGCTCCACCTTGGACCCCCAGTACTGCCAAACCAGCTCACAGAGGCTTGCAATGTAGCTACAGGTGCTGCCATCTCACAGACAGAGTTCTTCCCTCCTGGGGTCTGAGCAGCTCAGTCCCAGGAAGGCAGAACAAAGCATTTCCTTTGGGAGGAGGGTGTTACACCCTCTCATCTTTGGAAACAGGTGTTAAAGGCTGGGGAGGGGTAGCCTACCCCTGCTTCTGGAAATGCTTTGAAGGGCACAGATGGTGCCATCCTTGCATAAGCCAGTCTACACCAGTTCAGGGACCCCTTGTCCCTGCTCTGGTGCGAACCTGGACAAAGGAAAGGGGAGTGACCACTCCTATGTCTATCACCACCCTAGGGGTGGTACCCAGAGCTCCTCCAGTGTGTCCAAGACTTCAGCCATCTTGCTTTGCAAGGTGTGGGGGCACTCTGGAGGCCTCTGAGTGGCCAGTGCCAGTAGGTGACATCAGAGACCCCTCCTCATAGGTCCATACCTGATAAGGTAACCAATCTCCCTCTCAGGGCTATTTAGGGTCTCTCCTGTGGGTTCTCTTCAGATTCTACTTGCAAGCTTCCAGCAGGAATCCTCTGCAAATACTACTTCATCCTCTGACCTTGGATCAGCCGCAGACTGCTCCAGGAACCGCTGTAACAGCAAGAAAGTATCCAGAAGGGCTACATTTCCTCTGCAACTTCAGCTCCGACCAGCATCTGCAGCAGTTTCCATGGTGTGCACGCTCTGGGGACTCCCTGTCTTCACCCTGCATCAGAAGGACCGAATAAATCTCCTGTGCATTGACGGAGTCACTTTCCTGCTCATGCAGGCACCTTCTAAGTAAACGACTAGTTCTCTTGGATTCCTCTTCTGGCAACTAGCATGCTCCTTGGAACACAGAGGGTAGACCCCATGGACACAGACTGTCCTGAGGTCCTGCTGTCCAAATTTGGAAGAGGTAAGACCTTGTCATCTCTCAAAACGACAGTACCGCTGTTCACAGTGTCGTCTTCACCTCCTGAGGCATCCGTGCACTATTTGCAAAATTCCTTCATGCACAGCCTAGCCCAGGTCCCCAGCACTCTATCTTGCAACACTCAACTCACTGAGTTGTTCTCCGGTAGCGTGGGACCTTCCTTTGTTGTGCTGCACCAACTGTATTTTGCTCCTCCTTTGTCCCCATGTCCTGGGACTCTTGTGAGTGCTATCTGGTCGAATGAGGGCTTTGTGAAGTGCTGAGAGCCCCCTCTTCCTCCTCATACAGAGTTGAGGCCCCCAGGTCCCTGCTGGGTCCAGATAATGCCAACCTGATGCAAAACGTGACTTTGCCGGACCTAAGGCTTGTTGGAGGAATCAAGCAACAAAACTCACCTGCATCCAACTTCACGACGTGGGACATCCAGTGCATCATGCAGGAACCCACTGACATCTTCCTAGGGTGCATTTCTGCAGTCTTCGTCCAACTGGGGACTCTTCTTTTGTACCCTCCTCTGGGTTGGCAGGGGCTCCTGTCCTTCCTGGAACTTCTTTCGACTTCTGGACTTGGTCTCCTTCCTTTGCAGGTCTTCAGGTCCAGGAATCCACCAGTTGTTTTTTGCAGTCTTGGTTGGTTCTTGCAATAACTATAATCACAAGGAAACTTGCAGTACTTTACTCATGCTTTCCTGGGCTCTGGGGTGGGTTACTTTAGTTACCTTTACTGTATTCTTACTCTCCCAGCGATTCTGCACACACTACACTTGTCTAGGGGAGAATTTGTGATTCGCGTTCCACTTTCTTAGTATATGGTTTGTGTTGCCCCTAGACCTATTTTCTCCTATTGCATTCTATAGGATTTCCTATTGTTTGCATTATCCTATGTCTAATTACTTACCTTATTTTGGTGTCTAGTGTATTTATTGTGTATAATACTTACCTCCAGAAGGAGTATTGCCTTTAAGATATTTTTGGCCTTGTGTCACCCAAATAAACTATCTTTATTTTTGGTAACACTGAGTATTGTCTTTACTTGTGTATAAGTACTGTGTGACTATAAGTGGTATTGCATGAGCTTTCCATGTCTCCTAGTTCAGCCTAAGCTGCTCTGCTATAGCTACCTCTATCAGCTAGAACACTACTACATTTCACTAATAAGGGATAACTGGACCTGGTGTAAGGTGTAAGTACCCAAGGTATCCACTGCAAACCAGGCCAGCCTCCTACAACAGTGTCATGTAGTCTCATTTGGTCATGGAGGTATAGAGCTAACAAACACCTGCATGACAATGCCATATATATATAATTCAGTGAAAATCACTACAGGAGTGTCTGGGAAAGTGACGGTTTGCAGATGCCAGGGTCTCCATTATCTTAGACTATGGTGGTCATTATGACCTTGGCGGTCAGGTTACCGTCACACTGGCGATGGCGGTAGTACCCTCGCCAGGCCAGCGGTAATGACTGCCAAATTATGACCATGGCGGTGATCCCTCCCATAGACAGCCAATGTACAACACCAACCGCCAGAGCTGTACGACACATGAACACGGCTGTAGCCACCTATAGGCAGGCTGAAGACAAGGATCCGCCCACCATATTATGACATAGCACACCGCCAGGACATCCGGGGCGGTAGCAATGACACCAAAATCCTGGCAGAAACACATCATATAAAAAGAGACACTCACCTCCAGGGACATCAGAACTGGAATCTTCCCGGTGCTGTACCACACCATGGCCATCCTGGAGCACCAACACTGACGAAGACGACGACGATGAGTACAGACGCCTAGCACACAAAGGAGGGAGAGAGGAAGGGGAGAGTGACACACATACCACACACCCATAGCCAGCTGCAGAGTAAATCGATGGTAACAGTACCCAGGAGCAAAGAAAGCCAGGACACATACCTCTGTTCTAACAATTGTAATCATGTTGGATGAAAATTCTAAATCCCAAAACATACACAACTGTGTATGTACATGCAGGCCCAAAGGCCAGTTCAAAATCTCTAATGCCCACAGGACGAAGTCCAAGCCGAAACTTGACTCCTGACAACACCAGGACTCCACTGTTCAGGGGCAACATGTTGGAAATGGGTAAGCACCCTAGGGGGTGGGGGGTGGTGGGTGGACGGACTTCTCATAGGGATGGGGCTCCTTGCCCACTGGTTCTTGAGGGGGCTTTTTGTCCGCTGGTTACTGAGGGGGCTCCTTGCCCAATGGTTCTTGAGGGGGCTACTTGCACACTGGTTCTGGAGGGGGGTCCTTACCCATTGGTTCTGGAGGGCGGTCCTTGCCCACTGGTTACTGAGGGGGCTCCTTGCCCACTGGTTCTGGAGGGGGTCCTTGTCCTCTGGGGATTGAGGGGGCTCCTTGCTGGTTCTGGAGGGGGGTCCTTGCCCTCTGGTAATGGAGGGGTCTCTTTGCCCACTGGTTTTGGAGGGGGATCCTTGCCCATTGCCTCTGGAGGGGGCTCCTTGGACTCACTTTTGTGAGGGGCCTGCTTGGCCTTAGTTCGGTGAGGGTCCCCCTTTGGCTTAGTTTGGGGAGGGGCCTCCTTGGCCTTAGTTTTGGGAGGCCTCCTTGGGCTTAGTTTTGGAAGGGAACTCATTGGCCTTAGTTTGGGGAGGGGACTCCTTGGCATTGGTCTTGGGAGGGGTCTCCTTGGCCTTTGTCTTAGGAGGGGTCCCCAAGGCCCTAGGTTTCGATGGTGGCTCCATGGTCTTGGTTGTCTGTTTGGGAGGTGGCGGCACTTTAGCCCTCCATTTTGGGGCGGTTTTGTGTCCTTGGGGATGAAAAGGAAAAACTTCTTAGGGCCAATGGGGCAGGATGTGCGAGGGAGGATGGGAGTGGAGGTTGAGGGAGTGGTTGTAGGAGGAGGAGGTGTACTGGACTTGGTGCAGCTGTATGGACAGTGTGTGTGTGTGAGGTTGACGGCTGTTGGGGGTCTTAGTACGAGCGTTTGTGTGTCTTTGGAGGGGCAGACAGGGTGGGGAGGACAAGCAGAACATGTGGATTTATGTTGTGGTGGTGTCTGCAAGTGAGGTGGGTGTGCTGCATGTGGTGGTGATGGTGGTGGTGGTGACTGCGCATGTGGTGTGTGGGGTGCATGTATGTGGGTCTGCTGTTGTGGTGACTGTGGTCAAGGCTGTGCAGGGGGCAGGTCCAGGGAGTGTTGATGCAGTGCATGCAGGTGTGAGTGCGGATGTGACTGTGAGGGAGGAGGAGGAGGGGGAGAGAGTGGAGGCAGTGGATGATGTTGTGTGTGCATCTGTGTGTTTGGGTGTGTGAGTGCTTGGGGACTGAAGTGTGCTGCCTGTGTTTGTCTGTGCGACTCTTATATGATATTTTGGGTGCATGCTGTGAGAAAGTAGCCTCTTTCTAGTTACCCCCATTTATGGCCTGTTTGTCAGTGTGTTTTGACTGTGTCTCTGGGATCCTGCTAGTCAGGACCCTAGTGCTTATGGTTTGTGGCCTACTGTAAGTCTGTTTCACTGTTTTGTCAGTATGCTTGACTGTGTCACTGGAGTCCTGCTAACCAGAACTCCAGTGCTTATGCTCTCTCTGTTCCCAACTTTGTCCTTAAATACTGGTAACCCAGTATTTCACCCATAATTGGCATACTGGTGCCCCCTCATAAGTCCCTAGCATATGGTACCTAGGTACCCAGGGCATTGGGGTTCCAGCGGATCCCTATGGGCTGCACCATAACGTTTGCCACCCATATGGAGCCCATACAAAAGCTTCTTCAGGACTGTCATTGCAGCCTGGGTGAAATAGTGCATGCACTATTTCTCAGCCATTTTCACTGCAGCAGGTCACTTACAAGTCATCTATCTGTCAGGCCTTCACACCCTGGAGGCTGGGTGCAAACTACGAGTGTGTGAGGGCACCCCTGCACCTGCAGAGGTGCCCCCACGTCATCCAGGCCCATTTTCCCAGACTTCGTGAGTGCGGGGACTCCATTTTAAGTGTGCAATTGACATAGGTCAATACCTATGTCCAGCTTCACAATGGTAACTCCAAATATGGCCATGTACGGTGTCTAACAACTGGGAATTGTACCCCAATACTGATTCCAGTATTGGTTGCACAATCCCATGCACTCTGAGGGCTCCACTATGGACCCCTATTACTGCCATACCAGCCTTCTGAGGTTTTCCAGGCAGCCCCAGCTGCTGCCACCTCACAGATAGGCTTCTGCCCTCCTGGGGCTTGAGAAGCTCAACCCCAGGGAGGCAGAACAATGCATTTCATTTGGGAGAGGGGTGTTACACCCTCTCTCTTTGGAAATAGGTATGGCAGGCATGGGAGAGGTATCCTCTAAGAGCCTCTGGAAATGCTTTGAAGGGCACAGATGGTGCCCTCCTGGCACAATCCAGTCTACACCAGTTCAGGGACCCCCAGTCCCTGCTCTGGCATGAAACTGGACAAAGGAAAGTGGAGTGACCACTCCCCTGTCTATCACCACCCCAAGGGTGTTGCCCAGAGCTCCTCCGGAGTGTCCCTGGGTTTTGCCATCTTGTATTCCAAGGTGGTAAGGCACTCTGGGGGCATCTGAGTGGCTAGTGCCAGCAGGTGACGTCATAGACCCCTCCTGATAGGTGCTTACTTGGTTAAGTGACCAATCCCCCTCTCAGGGCTATTTAGGGTCTCTCCTTTGAGTGTTTCTTCAGATTCAGATTGCAAGACTCCAGCAGGAATCCTCTGCATCCTTTACTTCATCTTCTACCGACAGATCAACCGCTGACTACTCCAGGAACTCTACAAAACTGCAACAAAGAAGCAAAGACGACTTCTGCAAAATTGTATCTTCACCTCCTGCCAGCAACTACAACTGTTTCCAGGTCGTGCATCCTCCAAGGGCAGCCAGTCTTTAGCCTGCACCAGAAGAATGAAGGGATCTCCCTTGAAGTGAAGGAGTCACTTCCCTGGTTCAGCAGGTACCTCTCTGCAACAATGACAGGTGGCTTGGGTCCCCTCTCCAGATGACAGGCGTGGATCCAGCAACACGGGTGGTGGACTAAAGTCACTCTGGCAGTCCCAACTTCTAGCTGTCCAACTCTGGTGGAGGTAACAGCTTGCCTCCCCACGCAAGACAGTACCCCCACACACCGTATGTTTTGCACTTGCCAAGGCTTGTGTACTACCTTCTATGAAGTTCTTCATGCACAGCACAGCTCCGGCCCCAGCACTCCTTCCTGCGATGCACAGCTCCTTAGTGGTTCTCCAGCAGTGTGGGATCCTTTTGTGTAGTGCTGCATGGGACTCATTTACACCTTCTTTGACCTCGTGCTGTGGGACTCCTGTGCATGCTGCCTGGTCTTCTGAGGGCTCTTTGAGTTGCTGAGAGCTCCCTCTGCCTCCCCCTCCTGGTTAGAGGCCACCAGGTCCCTCCTGGTTCCGGGCAGTGTCATTTTCCATTAACTGCATGCTTTTAAACCAGACTGCAATCATCAATCCGGCGTGGGACATCATCTGCACTGACCAGGAACCCGCATCCATCTTCTTGGGTGCAGTACTGACTGTTCTTCTTCACCGGTGGTTCTTCTTTTGCACCTTCATCCTGGTTAGCAGGGGCTCCTGTTCTCCCTGGACTCTTCAGTGCTTCTCGCACATGGTCCCCTTCTTCCACAGGTATTCAGGTCCAGGAATCCATCGCTGTTGTCTTTCACTCCCTTCTCGTTCTTGCATAATCTTTTAGCACATGGTCTTGTGTGTTCTAGGAAACTTACTGTGATTTACTCCTGATTTCCTGGGCTCTGGGGTGGGTTCTATTACTTACTTTTGGTGTTTTCTTACACTCCTAGTGACCCTCTACACACTACACTTGCCTAGGTGAGAAACCGACTTACGCATTCCACTATTTTAGTATATGGTTTGTGTTCCCCAGAGGCCCATTTCTACTTATTGTGATTTTCACAATTTGCACTGTTTTCTAACTGCTTTTACAGGTATTACTGCAGTCTAGTATATATACTGTGTATATTACTTATCTTCTAAGGGAGTATAGTCTCTAAGGTATTTTTGGCAATTGTGTCACCAAAATAAAGTACCTTTATTATTTAACACATTATTTTATTTCATGTGTGTAAGTACTGTGTGACTACAGTGGTATTGCATGAGCTTTGCATGTCTCCTAGATAAGCCTTGGCTGCTCAGCTACAGTTGCCCCTAGACAGCCTGGCTTCTAGACCCTGAATATATTTCACTAATAAGGGATAACTGGACCTGGTATAAGGTGTAAGCACCTTTGATACCCACTACAAACCAGGTCAGCCTCCTTCACAAGGGTCCATAGGAAGGGAAGCAATGGCAGTTCAAAGTGGACAAGGTGTCACAGTGGAAGACAAGGGGGACATTCAGGAGGGGCTCATTTCCTGGCGGTGGTCTTGGTCTTTTCAACTGCCTCTGGTGTCTGGGTCCCAGGGACCGTTTGCGGAGTTGTTCACCTTCTGTAGGGGTAGGGGTGCTGGTGGCATGTGGGTCCTGTGGCAGGGCCTCCTGTCCACTAAGCTGCAGCAGATGTGAAGGGCTGGTCAGTACACTGGCTAGTGGAAGGGGCCCGCTGGTGTGCTGTGTAGTCCCTTATGATGTTGGCCATATCACCCAGCACCCCTGCAATGGAGACCATGGTGGTGTTCAGGGCCTACAATTCTTGCTTGACCTCCTAGTGGTGTTCCCCCTGCAGCCGCTGGTTCTCCTCCATGATGTTCATCACCTGACCCATCTTGTCCTTGGATCGTTGGTGAGCCACCAGGACATTAGTGAGTGCCTCCTGGGCAGTTGGCTCCCTGGGCCTGTCCTCCCCCTGGCACACAGCTGTCCTCCGACCGTCCCTGGCTCCCTGTGCCTGTGTCCCCTGAACAGTGTGCCCACTGCCACTGACCCCAGGACCCTCATTGTCTTGACTGTGAGGTGGGAACTGGGGTCCCTGTACAGGTGTGCACACTACTGATTGACATGTCCTGGGGACAGAGGTCTGGGGACATTGGGTGGCTGCTGTGGTGTTGGATTCTGAGGGGGGAGGCTCTGTAGTGGACTGGGTGTGGGCTGGGGTAGCCGACTGACCCGTGGTCCCTGATCGGCCAGGTAGTTCATCCAGAGCTCCAGAGTTGCTGTCATCACTGGGGGCATCTCTGGTGGGGACTAGGTAGCTATGGCACCTCCTTGCCACTGAGATTGGCTGGGGTGCCTGTGGGGATGTAAGTGGTGTATTATGCTATGTCTGTGACATATTCTGCATCACTAGCTTCCCCTATATTATTGCTGTTGCCCTGCAACCTTTGTTTGTGTTTGTTGATGGATTGTGGGATTGTTAGTTTTCCATGCTGTGCAGGCATTGGTGGTGGGTGTACATGCAGGGCTGGAAGGGATGTACATGCAGTGGGTATGGCTTGCAGGCTTTAGCATTTAGTTTTGTTAATTGTGGTGGTGCACTGTGTGAGATGGAGTGGGGTGATGGGAGTCAGGGTGAGGGGTCGAGATGGCATGCAGGCATGGGGGGTGATAGGTAGTGAATGTTGAATCAGTGTCCAGTTCTCCGGCTACTCCAGTGAGTCCCTCAGGATGCAGGTTTGCCTAGACCTGCTCCTCCCATGCTGTCAGCTGTGGGGGAGGAGGTGGGGGCCACCACCAGTCCTCTGGATGGCGAGCTGGTGCCTTTTTGCAATGGAGTGCACCCTCCCCCATAGATCGTTCCACCTCTTCCTTATGTCATCCCTTGTGTGTGGATGTAGTACCGTGGCGTTCACCCTGTCCATGATCCTCCATCATAGCTCCATATTCCTAGCTTTGGATATCTGCTGGACCTGTGCTCCAAACAGCTGTGGCTCCACCCTGACTATTTCCTCAAACATGACCCGCAAATCCTCATCAGTGAAACGGGGTTGCCTTTGTGGGGAGATGGGTCTTGTGTGTGTAGGTTGTGCAGAGGGTGATGTGTAATGTGGTGAAGTGTGTGGTGTGTGGTGCGTGTGGGATGAATAGGTAGTTGTGATATGTGTGTGCAGTTCTCTTTTGGATTAGCATCGCAAAGTATAACTGTCTTGCCGTGTTAGCAAAGGATTGTGGGCAATGTGGGTGTGTGTTTTATAGTGCTGTTGGAGGGTGTGTGGGGTGTGTGTATTTGTGTCAGGTGTGGGATTTTTGTCCTGGCCAATGTTGTCCTGTTTTGTATTTGGGTGGCTTTTTCCGCTGCGGTGGTGTTCACGTCAAAGGTTTACCGCCGTTGAATGTCTGCTGTGGTGATTCGTGGGTCATTATTTGGAGGGCATATTATTGGTGGCGTAACGGTATGGGTGATAGTTCTGCCAGTTTATCACGTTCAGTGGGTCTGGCGGATTTGTGGTTGTGGCTGTTTTCTGTCGGTTTTGTGTGTAAGTGTCATAATCTGGTGGACAGATGTTCACCTCCACGGCGGTATGTTGGTGGCAGTCACCAAGGAGGTATTCTGAATTTACCGCCAATGTCATAATGAGTGCTATGTATGATTAACTGATCATAGATGTTTGTCAGTTGCTCTGATCTACCACTAGGAGGACTTGCTCACTCTGCCTAACAAATTGATAGTAAACAATGTCGTCCATTAACCCCTTCTGTGCCGCGGACGTAATGGTTACGTCCTGCGGCACAGTGCTCGTGTGCCCAGGACGTAACCATTACGTCCTAGGCACAGAGCCCAGAGGGAGCGCTAGCTCTCCCTCTGTGTTCTTCCCTCCCACCCCCCAAAGGCAGGGATGGAAGGGAAAGCCCTTACCCTTCGACCTCCAACAGCCCCCCCCACCCCTCCGTGACGTCAGCGCGCGATCTATCACAGAGGCCTCCTCCTCAGGAGGAGGCCTGAGAGGCTTCAAAGGGAAGGAAAGGGATTCCCTTCCCTTTGAAGTCTCTCTGAGCATTTTAGCAGCCTGATTGTAAAGCAATCCGGCTGCTAAAATGGCCACTAGACACCAGGGATTTATTTGATATATGAAATTGGCATAAGGGGAGCGACCCCTTAGGCAAGGGTCACTCCCCTGTAGGGGCAAATTGTATTTAGGCCATTTTTGCCCCCTTTGGGGGCAGATCGGCCGATTTTAGGTCAATCTACCAATGGGGGCAGAAACCACTAGGCACCGGGGATCTGTTTTTTTGCGCCAACGTCACGCATGGGGAGCGACCCCGTAGGCAAGGGTCGCTCCCCAAGGGGTTGGTGGGGCGGGGGGTAGTGGGGCAAATTTATTTTAGGCCATTTCTGCCTATTGTTGTTAGGCCGATCTGCCCCCAAGGGGGACAGAAACCTCTAGGTGCCAGAGCAATTTTTTTGTGTGTTTTTTTTTGTTTGTTTGTTTTTTTAGAGATGGGGAGCGGCCCATTAGGCAAGGGTCACTCCCCTGGGGGGCAAATTGTATTTAGACCATTTCTGCCCCCCTTGGGGGCAGTTCGGCCGATTTTAGGTCCATCTGCCCCCAAGGGGGGCAGAAACCACTAGGCACGGGGATATTTTTTTTGCGCCAATGTCACGCAACAGGAGCGACCCCGTAGGCAAGGGTCGCTCCCCAGGGGGGGTGGGGAGGGGTGGGGACAGGGGGCAAATTTATTTTAGCCCATTTCTGCCCCCCCAGGGGCAGATCGGCCTATTGTTATTAGGCCGCTCTGCACCCAGTGGGGGCAGAAACCTCTAGGCGCCAGGGCTCATATTTTTTATGTTTCTTTTTTGTTTGTTTTTTTAGAGATGGGGAGCGACCCATTAGGCAAGGGTCACTCCCCTGTGGGGCAAATTTAATTTAGACCATTTCTGCTCCCCTTGGGGGCAGATTGGCCGATTTTAGGTAAATTTGCCCCCAAGGGGGGCAGAAACCACTAGGCACCGGGGATCTTTTTTTTGGCGCCAATGTCATGCAAGGGGAGCGACCCCTTAGGCAAGGGTCTCTCCCCGGGGAGGGGTAGGGGGTGGGGGCAGGGTGGCAAATATAATTTAGGCCATTTCTGCCTCCCCCGAGGGCAGATCGGCCTAATGTTATTAGGCTGATCTGCCCCCAGGGGGGGGGAAGAAGCCTCTAGGTGCCAGGGATACATTTTTGGGGGATTTGTTTTGTTTTGTTTTGTTTTTTAGAGGTGGGGAGCAACCCCGTAGGCAAGGGTCACTCCCCGGGGGAGGCGGAGGCAAATTTATTTTAGGCCTTTTCTGCCCCCCAGGGGGCAGATTGGCCTATTATTATTAGACCGATCTGCCCCCATGGGGGCAGAAACCACTAAGGCACCAGGGATTGGTGTGTGTGTATGCTTGTGTTTTCTTTAGGGGGGCATCTCCTTGGGTAAGGGTCGCTCCACATGGGGGCACATTACTGTTGGCCATATCTGCCCCAGAAAGCCCACCAGAGGCCAGGGGGCCAAAGTGGGCACATGGGGCAATTACCCATGATCCACACCCCAGGGAGGCAGAAAGTCTTCTAGATGCCAGGGAATAAAAAAAAAATATATATATATATATATATATATATATATATATATATATATATATATATATATATATATATATATATATATTGGGGTGGTGGCTACCAACCAGTATGGGCCTGGTTACGCCCCCACCTCAACTGAAGGGGGTAACAGTCTTTCAGCTCTCCCCCACACTCTAAAACATCTTATCCCACAGCAAGCAAGAAGACATTTGGGGCCAGATGTAGAAAGCAGTTTTGCCCATTCTGTGTCTTTGGGAAAATGTGTTCGTACATATGGCCCTTGATTTTTTTGGGTTTTATTTTTGCATTTGGGCCATGAGAGCTTGGCTTACTTTCAAAATCGTCCTACTTGGAATGGTGAGGGCTGCACTTTATGGACTTTTGGACGCTGCTATGTAGAAAAATCCACAAGACTTAGACACATCTGAAAAGTAAACATCTGGGTGATTCCAGGGTGGTGTGTTTCACATGCACCCGCACCATTTTTGTACCCACAATCCCCTGCAAACCTCCAACTTTGCAGGAAATCACACATTTTTCCCACGTTTTTGTGATGGAACCTTCCGGAATCTGCAGGAATCCACAAAATTCCTACCACCCAGCATTGTCTCATCTATACCGATAAAAATTCTGCTGCACTTGTCAGCCTAAAAATGTATTTTTGCAGACTGCCCTTTTGGACCCCTTTTGGTTCCCCCTCAATTTCAACATGTTTTTGGCTCTTCCTTTTCACAAGCACTTTGCCCACCTACATAAATGAGGTATAATTTTTACCGGGAGAATGAGGGGAACATTGGGTGGTATGAAATGTGTCCCAGTGCGGTGATCCCACACAGAAATGTGGGAAAAAAATGATTTTTTAGCTAAATTTGAGGTTTGCTGAGGATTCTGGAAAGAAAACATTGGGGGATCCACGCAAGTCACACCTCACTGGACTCCCTCGGGTGTCTAGTTTTCAGAAATGTATGGGTTTGGTAGGTTTCCCTAGAAGGCTGCTGAGCCCAGGACCAAAAACGCAGGTGCCCCCCACAAAAACAGATAGTTTTGTATTTGATAATTTTGATGTTTCCAGACAGTATTTTGGGGCATTTCCTTTCACGGGCAGTAGGCCCACCCACAAAAGTGAGGTACCATTTTTATCGACAGACTTAGGAGAACGCTGGGTGGAAGGAAATGTGTGGCTCCTCTAAGATTCCAGAACTTTAAGTCACCGAAATGAGAGGAAAAGGTGTTTTTTTGGCCAAACTTTGAGATTTGCAAACAGAACCTGGTCAGAGCCCCACAAGTCACCCCATCTTGGATTCCCCTAGGTTTGCTAGGTTACCCCAGGTGCCGGCTGAGCTAGAGGCCAAAATCCACAGGTAGGCACTTTGTAAAAAACACCTCTGTTTTCTGTTAAAAAATGTGATGTATCCACGTTGTGTTTTTGGCCATTTCCTTTTGTGGGCGCTAGGCCTACCCACACAAGTGAGGTATCATTTTTATCAGAAGACTCGGGGGAACGCTAGGTGGAAGGAAATTCGGAGCTCCTCTCAGATTCCAGGACTTTCTGCCACCGAAATGAGAGGAAAAAGTGGGTTTTTAGCCAAATGTTGAGGTTTGCAAAGGATTCTGTAACAGAACCTGGTCAGAGCCCCACAAGTCACCCCATCTTGGATTCCCCTAGGTGTCTAGCTTTTAAAAATGCACTGGTTTGTTAGGTTTCCTCAGGTGCCGGCTGAGCTAGAGGCCAAAATCCACAGGTAGGCACTTTGTAAAAACACCTGTTTTCTGTGAAAAAATGTGATGTGTCCACGTTGTGTTTTGGGCCATTTCTTTTTGTGGGCGCTAAGCCTACCCACACAAATGAGGTACCATTTTTATCGGCAGACTTGGGGGTATGCTGGGTGGAAGGAAATTTGTGGCTCCTCTCAGATTCCAGGACTTTCTGTCACCGAAATTAGAGAAAAAAGTGTTTTTTTGCCAAATTATGAGGTTTGCAAAGGATTCTGGGTAACAGAACCTGGTCAGAGCCCCACAAGTCACCTCATATTGGATTCCCCTAGGTGTCTAGTTTTCAAAAATGCCCTGGTTTGCTAGGTTTCCCTAGGTGCTGGCTGAGCTAGAGGCAAAAATCCACAGGTAGGCACTTTGTAAAAAACACCTCTGTTTTCTGTGAAAAAATGTGATGTGTCCACGTTGTGTTTTGGGCCATTTCCTTTCGTGGGCGCTCGGCCTACCCACACTATTGAGGTACCATTTGTATCGGGAGACTTGGGGGAACGCTGGGTTGAAGGAAATTCATGGCTCCTCTTAGATTCCAGAACTTTCTGTCACCGGAATGAGAGGAAAAAGTTTTTTTTTTCACCAAATGTTGAGGTTTGCAAAGGATTCTGGGTAACAGAACCTGGTCAGAGCCCCACAAGTCACCCCATCTTGGATTCCACTAGCTGTCTAGTTTTCAAAAATGCACTGGTTTGCTTGGTTTCCCCAGGTGCCGGCTGAGCTAGAGGACAAAATCCACAGGTAGGCATTTTGTAAAAAACACCTCTGTTTTCTGTGAAAAAATGTGCTGTGTCCACGTTGTGTTTTGGGGCATTTACCTTTGTGGGCGCTAGGCCTACCCACACAAGTGAGGTACCATTTTTATCGGCAGACTTGGGGGAATGCTGGGTGGAAGGAAATTTGTGGCTCCTCTCAGATTCCAGAACTTTCTGTCACCGAAATGAGAGGAAAAAGTATTTTTTTGGCCAAATGTTGCGGTTTGTAAAGGATTCTGGGTAACAGAACCTGGTCAGAGCCCCACAAGTCACCCCATCTTGGATTCCCCTAGGTGTCTAGTTTTCAAAAATGTGCTGGTTTGCTAGGTTTCCCCAGGTGCCGGCTGAGCTAGACGCCAAATCCACAGGTAGGCATTTTGTAAAAAACACCTCTGTTTTCTGTGGAAAAATGTGATGTGTCCACGTTGTGTTTTGGGCCATTTCCTTTCGCAGGCGCTAGGCCTACCCCCACAAGTGAGGTGCCATTTTTATCGGGAGACTTGGGGGAACGCTGGGTGGAAGGAAATTTGTGGCTCGTCTCAGATTCCAGAACTTTCTGTCACCGGAATGAGAGGAAAATGTGTTTTTTTGGCCAAATTTTGAGGTTTGCAAAGGATTCTGGGTAACAGAACCTGGTCAGAGCCCCACAAGTCACCCAATCTTGGATTCCCCTAGGTGTCTAGGTTTAAAAACTGCACAGGTTGGCTAGGTTTCCCTATGTGCCGGCAGAGCTAGAGGTCAAAATCCACAGCTAGGCACTTTGCAAAAAACAGCTCTGTTTTCTTTGTGAAAATGTGATATGTCCACGTTGTGTTTTGGGGCATTTCCTGTTGCGGTGCTAGGCCTATCCACGCAAGTGAGGTACCATTTGTATCAGGAGATGTGGGGGAACACAGAAGAGCAAAACAAGTGTTATTGCCCCTTGTCTTTCTCTACATTTTTTCCTTCCAAATGAAAGACAGTGTGTAAAAAATACGTCTATTTGAGAAATGCCCTGTAATTCACATGCTAGTATGGTCACCCCGGAATTCAGAGATGTGCAAATAACCACTGCTTCTCAACACCTTATCTTGTGGCCATTTTGGAAATACAAAGGTTTTCTTGATACCTATTTTCACTTTTTATATTTCAGCAAATGAATTGCTGTATACCCGGCATAGAATAAAAACCCATTGCAAGGTGTAGCTCATTTATTGGCTCTGGGTACCTTGGATTCTAGATGAACCTACAAACCCTATATATCCCCGCAACCAGAGGAGTCCAGCTGATGTAACGGTATAAATGCTTTAAAAAATCTGACATCGCAGGAAAAAGTTACAGAGTAAAACGTGGAGAAAAATGGCTGTTTTTTTACCTCAATTTCAATATTTGTTTATTTCAGCTGTTACTTTCTGTAGGAAACACTTGTAGGATCTCCACAAATGACCCCTTGCTGAATTCAGAATATTGTCTAGTTTTCAGAAATGTTTAGCTTTCTGGGACCTAGCATTGGTTTCTCACCCATTTTGGCCACTAACTGGAAGGAGGCTGAAAGCACAAAAAATAGTAAAAATGTCCCAGTAAAATGTCGAAATTGTATTGAAAAATGTGGTTTTCCAATACAAGTCTGCCTGTTCCTGAAAGCTGGGAAGATGGTGATCTTGCCACCTCAAACCCTTTGTTGATGCCATTTTCAGGGGAAAAAACAAGAGCCGCCTTCTGCAGCCCTTTTTTCCCATTTAAAAAAAAAAAAAAACTTCCACTGAATTTTGGCTAATTTCTTAGTCTCCTTCAGGGAAACCCACAAAGTCTGGGTACCTCTAGAATTCCTAGGATGTTGGAAAAATAGGATGCAAATTGGGCGTGGGTAGCTTATGTGAACAAAAAGTTATGAGGGCCTGAGCGCAAACTGACCCAAATAGCCAAAAAAAGGCTCGGCACAGGAGGGGAAAAGGCCTGGCAGCGAAGGGGTTAACTGATATATGCAACTATCACTAAGTAATGTTTTCCATTCATGTCTTGCAGGTGGACCTCCACCCTACACTGTTGTTGAGGTGGCTTGATTGGAAGACCCCAATGCAGCCAGTAAGTATCATCTTGTACATCATGTGTGCCAATCCAGGTCCTGTACTCCATCCAGCTCCATGTTAGCCATTGAGAAGTTGTAAGGTAGTGCAGACCGCCTTCCGCCATGATGCCAAACGCCGACCGAGTGAGGTCACTTCCACCTGTCCCTGCATACAGGTCATTCGGTTGCCATTTCCTAATGCTAGTACTCATGTTGGACAAATTTATGTGCATCATTGGTATCCATTGTACACACCTATACAATTCCAGTCTTCTACATAGGTACATGCTCCGTGTACTGTGATATTGTGTGTCCATACTTCCTGTAGTCACACACATTTTAATTTCAGCTCACTTACATACCAACCACTGTGGAGGATGAGGAGGAGGAGGCAAGCACCTATGTAAAAACCTCTTGTGGACTTGGCTACACTGGAGGACCGGCACATCATACTCACCCATCATCTGAACAGGGCCATAATCACTGAGATGTGTGCACAATTGGAGCCTCATCTAATTACATCTATCCGTAGCACTACAGCAATTCCCCCTGTAATACAGGTACTCTCAGTGCTCCACTTCTTGGCAAGTGGTTCATTCCAGGTGACAGTGGGCTTGGCTGCAGGAATGTCACAGCTAATATTTTTGATTGTGCTTGGAAGGGTTTTGGCTGCCTTGCTAAAACACATGAGCTGCTACATCTCATTCCCCCAGGTTGAAGATTTGCCAACTGTGAAGGCTGGGTTCTATGCCATGGGACACGTTCCACATGTGATTGGGGCCATTGATGGGGTGCAGATTACCTTGGTCCTTCCCAGGGCAAGTGAGCAGGTCTACAGGAATAATAAGAGTTACCACTCTCTTAGGCCCTTATTTATACTTTTTGGTGCCAAACTGCACTAATGCAGTTTTGCACCAAAGGTTTAGCACTGGCTTGCACCATTTCTGTGCACCAGCCAGGCACCATACTTATGGAATGGTGCAAGCTGGTGCAAAGGGTAGGTTAGAGTGAAAAAAAAAGACTTTAGTCGGGTGGGGCTGGCAGTATAGAAGAAGGGGGTTTAGCACCAAAAAACGACTTTAGGCAGGTTAGAGTAAAAAAACAAATGACTCTAACCATATTAGTGTCATTTTATGGTACTAAACCTATCATGCCACATGACTCCTGCCTTAGAAAAGGCAGGAGCCATGCCCACCACCTCAATGGCCAGTACAGGGGACAAGGGTCCCCTGGACATGGCCCTTGCACCCTGTGCCATGTATGGGGGCCCATGTCAGCGCCCCCTAAGGCACTTAAAAAAATAAAATGCAATACTTACCTGTACTTACCTGGGATGGAGTCCCCCATCCTCTGCAGTTCCTCTGGTGTGGGTGGGGGTGCCCCTGGGGCCTGGGGAGGGCACATGTGGGCTTATTCCATGGTGTTCCACCGTGAAAATAGGCCCACAGGTCTCCTAACGCCTGCCCTGACCCAGGAGTTAAATAACAGGGCAAAGCAAGCTTTGCACCATTTCTTGACCCCTCCTCCCTCCCGTGCACCAATTTTGCATGGGAGTATAAATATGGCGTTAAGGCCATAGAGTAATTTTTTGCACGAGAACGCCTACCTTGCATCTCATTAAGGCAAGGTAGGTTTCCACTTCCAAAAAATTACTTTAACTCCATAAATGTGGTGCTAAACTGGTCTAGCAGCAAAGTATAAATATGGAGTTAGTTTTGCACTGAATTATAGTAAAAAAAATGATGCTAATTCAGTGAAAACAGAGTATAAATATGCCCCTAAATGTCAAGATGGTGTTCTTTGCTGATCAATACATCTCCCACATCGCTGCCAAGTTTCCTGGATCTGTGCATGATGCATATGTATTGACCAATAGCAGCGTTACACAGGTGATGGTAGGACTACAATATCAAAAATATCTTAGAGGCAATACTCCTTCTGGAGGTAAGTATTATACACAATATATACACTAGACACCAAAATAAGGTAAGTAATTAGATATAGAACAATGCAAACAGTATGAAATCCTATAGAATGCAAAGGGAGAAAATAGGTCTAGGGGCAAGACAAACCATATACTAAAAATATGGAATGTGAATCACGAATTCCCCCCTAGACAAGTGTAGAGTACAGAGTATAAATATCCCCCTAAATGTCCAGATGGTGTTCCTTGCTGATCAATACATCTCCCACATCACTGCCAAGTTTCCTGGATCTGTGCATGATGCATATCTATTGACCAATAGCAGAGTCACACAGGTGATGGTAGGACTACAGTATCAAAAATATCTTAGAGGCAATACTCCTTTTGGAGGTAAGTATTATACACAATATATACACTAGACACCAAAATAAGTTAAGGAATTAGATATAGAACAATGCAAACAGTATGAAATCCTACAGAATGCAAAGGGAGAAAATAGGTCTAGGGGCAAGACAAACCATATACTAAAAATGTGGAATGTGAATCACAAATTCCCCCCTAGACAAGTGTAGTGTGTGCAGAATCGCTGGTAGAGTAAGAATACAGTAAAGGTAAGTAAATTACCTCACCCCAGAGCCCTACCCCTGGGGTAGTGATGAACGGGGGAGTGGTCACTCCCTTGTCCTCTGTCCAGTTTTGTGCCAGAGCAGAGGAGAAGGGGTCCCTGAACTGGTGTAGACTGGTTTATGCAAGGAGGGTACCATCTGTGCCCTTCAAAGCATTTCCAGAGGCTGGGAGAAGCTACCCCTCCCCAGCCTGTAACACCTATTTCCAAAGGGAGACGGTTTAACACCCTGCTCTCAGAGGAAATGCTTTGTTCTGCCTTCCTGGGACTGGGCTGCCCATACCCCAAGAGGGCAGAACCCTGTCTGTGAGGTGGCAGCAGCTGTAGCTGCACTGCAAGCCTCAGAGAGCTGGTTTGGCAGTACTGGGGGTCCAGGGTGGAGCCCCCAGGGTGCATGGAATTGGCTCCCAAATACCAGATTTGGAATGGTAGGACAATTCCATGATCTTAGACATTTTACATGGCCATATTTGGAGTTACCATTGTGAAGCTACGTATAGGTATTGACCTATATGTAGTGCACGTGTGTAATGGCATCCCTGCACTCACAAAGCCCGGGGAAATGGCCCTGAACTATGTGGGGCACCTTTGCTACTGCAATGGTGCCCTCACACTTAGGCCCTCATTCCAACCCTGGCGGTCTCTGACCGCCAGGGCGGAGGGCAGCGGAAGCACCACCAACAGGCTGGTGGTGCTTCCTGGGCTATTCTGACCGCGGCGATAAAGCCGCGGTCAGAAAAGGGGAACCAGCGGTTTCCCTCCGGTTTTCCCCTGGCCCAGGGAATCCTCCAGGGCGGCGCTGCTTGCAGCACCGCCATGGGGATTCCGACCCCCTTCCCGCCAGCTTGTTTCTGGCGGTTTTCACCCAGGATCGCGGGAACGGGTGTCGTGGGGCCCCTGGGGCCCCTGCACTGCCGATGCCACTGGCATGGGCAGTGCAGGGGCCCCCTAACAGGGCCCCATACAGATTTTCACTGTCTGCTTGGCAGACAGTGAAAATCGCGACGGGTGCCACTGCACCCGTCGCACCCCTGCAACTCCGCCGGCTCCATTCGGAGCCGGCATCCTCGTTGCAGGGGCTTTCCCGCTGGGCCGGCGGGTGGCCTTTTGGTGGTCGCCCGCCGGCCCAGCGGGAAAGCCAGAATGGCCGCCGCGGTCTCCTGACCGCGGAGCGGTCATTCGGCTGTAACCACATGGCGGGCGACCGCCTTAGTAACTTTGCACCTAACCTTCAGCAAGTGAAGGTTAGACATGTAGGTGACTTATAAGTTACTTAAGTGCAGTGAAAATGGCTGTGAAATAACATGTATGTTATTTCACGCAGGCTGCAGTGGCAGTCCTGTGTAAGGGTTTGTCTGAGCTCCCTTTAGGTGGCAAAAGAAATGCTGCAGCCCATATGGATCTCCTGGAACAACAATGCCCTGGGTACCTAGGTACCATATACTAGGGACTTATAAGGGGGGTCCAGTGTGCCAATTGAAATTGGTAAACATACTCACTGGCCTACAGTGACAAAATTTAAAGCAGAGAGAGCATAAGCACTGAGGTTCTGATTAGCAGAGCCTTAGTGACTTAATAATGGCACTATATAAGCATACACATTCAGCCACAAACTATGAGCACTGGCGTCCTGGCTAGCAGGATCCCAGTGAGACAGTCAAAACACATTGGCATATAGGTTTATATCTATGAGCACTGGGGTCCTGGCTAGCAGGATCCCAGTGACACAGTAGAAACCCACTGAAACCCACTCACAAACAGGCCAAAAGTGGGGGTAACCATGCTAGAAAGAGGCTACTTTCTCACAGTGACTGTCGGAGGCTGGCCTGGTTTGTAGTGGGTACCTTGGGTACTTACACCTTAAACCAGGGCCAGTTATCACTTGTTAGTGAATATAGTAGTGTTCTAGCAGCTTAGGCTGATAGAGGTAGCTATAGCAGAGCAGCTTAGGCTGATCTAGGAGACATGCAAAGCTCATGCAATACCACTTATAGTTACACAGTACTTATACACAAGTAAAGACAACACTCAGGGGGTCATTCTGACCCTGGCGGCCGGTGACCGCCAGGGTCACCGACCACGGGAGCACCGCCAACAGGCTGGCGGTGCTCCCAAGGGCATTCTGACCGCGGCGGTTCAGCCGCGGTCAGAAAGGGTAAACCGGCGGTCTCCCGCCGGTTTACCGCTGCCCCATTGAATACTCCATGGCGGCGGAGCGCGCTCCGCCGCCATGGGGATTCAGACACCCCCTACCGCCATCCTGTTCATGGCGGGAAACCCGCCATGAACAGGATGGCGGTAGGGGGTGCCGCGGGGCCCCTGGGGGCCCCTGCAGTGCCCATGCCAATGGCATGGGCACTGCAGGGGCCCCCGTAAGAGGGCCCCACAAAGTATTTCAGTGTCTGCTTTGCAGACACTGAAATACGCGACGGGTGCAACTGCACCCGTCGCACCCCTGCAACTACGCCGGCTCAATTCTGAGCCGGCGTCCACGTTGCAGGGGCATTTCCGCTGGGCCGGCGGGCGCTCTTTTGGAGAGCGCCCGCCGGCCCAGCGGAAATGTTTGAATGGCCGCCGCGGTCTTTTGACCGCGGTGCGGTCATTTGTCGGCGGTACCTTGGCGGACGGCGTGACCCCCTCAGTGTTATCAAAAATAAAGGTATTTATTTGAGTGACACAGTACTGAAAATATCTTAGAGACAATACTCCTTCTGGAGGTAAGCATTATACACAATATGTACACTAGACACCAAAATTAGACAAGTAAATAGTCATAGAACAATGCAAACAATATGAAATCCTATAGAATGCGATGGGAGAAAATAGGTCTGGGGCGCCACAAACCATATACTAAAAAAGTGGAATGTGAATAACGAATTCCCCCCTAGACAAGTGCAGTATGTGCAGAATCTCTGGGAGAGTAATAATACAGTAAAGGTAAGTAAATTACCCCACCCCAGATCCCGGAAAAGCAGGAGTAAAGTACTGCAAGTTTCCTTAGGACACAATACACCTCATTTTTGGGATTTTGCATCAGCCAACCAAGTCTGCGAAGAACAATTGCAGGATTATTGGACCTGAAGATCTGCAAAGGAAGGGGACTAAGTCCAGAAGTCGAAAGACTTTTCAGGAAGGACAGGAGCCCATGCTAACCCAGAAGAGAGTTCAAAAGAAGAGTCCCCGGTTAGTTGAAGACTGCAGAAATGCACCCTTGGAAGATGCCATAAGGTTTCTGCATGATGCAAAAGATGTCTCATGGCATGAAGATCGTTGCAGATTAAATTTTGTGTTGAAAGGCACCAACGAGCTTTGGCTTCGGCAAAAGTAGGTTTTTCATCAAAAAGGTGCTGGAGGGACCTGGGGGCCTCAACTCTGTGTGAGGAGGAAGAGGGGGCTCTCAGCACTTTAGAGAGCCATCAGGATGCCAGCCAGCACCCCCAGAAGCCGCAGTAACCGGGTTCAAAGGAGATGCAAAATGCAGTTGATGCAGCACAACAAAAGAAGATCCCACGCCGCCGGAGAACAACTCAGCGAGTTGAGCGTTGCAGGGTGGAGTGCTGGGGACCTGGGACAGGCTGTGCATGAAAGAATTTTGCAAAAAGTGCACAGAGGCCTCAGGAGGTGAATAAGACCCAATAAACAGGAGTACCGTTGTTCTCGGGGATGGCAAGGTCTTACCTCCTCCAAATTGAGTAAACAGGACCTCATGACAGTCTATGTCGATGATGTCCATCCTATGTGTATTTAGGAGCACGATCGTCACCGTGAGAGGAGTCCCAGGGTACTGGTCATCGCCTTGGAATGTGCCTGCTTGGAGAGCCATTTCCCTGGACTTTCTGAGTGCGGGGACGCCATTACATGCGTGCACCACATATAGGTCAACACCTATATGTAGCTTCACAACGGTAACTCCGAATATGGCCATGTAACATGTCTAAGAACATGGAATTGTCCCCCCATTCCAAATCTGGGATTGGGGGGGCCAATTCCAAGCATCCTGGGTGCTCCACCATGGACCCGCAGTACTGTCCAACCAGCTCTCTGAGGCTTGCATTGCAGCTACAGCTGCTGCCACCTCACAGACAGGGTTCTGTCCTCCTGGGGTCTGGCAGCCCAGTCCCAGGACAGCAGAACAAAGCATTTCCTCTGAGAGCAGGGTGTTACACCCTCTCCCTTTGGAAATTGGTGTTACAGGCTGGGGCGGTGTAGCATCCCCCAGTCTTTGGAAATGCTTTGAAGGGCACAGGTGGTGCCCTCCTTGCATAAACCAGTCTACACCAGTTCAGGGACCCCTTTCCCCCCTGCTCTGGTCGGAAACTGGACAAAGGAAAGGGGATTGACCACTCCCCTGTTCATCACCACCTCAGGGGTGGTACCCAGAGCTCCTCCAGTGTGTCCCAGACTTCAGCCATCTTGCTTTGCAAGGTGTGGGGGCACTCTGGAGGGGTCTGAGTGGCCAGTGCCAGCAGGTGACGTCAGAGACCCCTCCTGATAGGTCCATACCTGATGAGGTAGCCAATCCCCGTCTCAGGGTTATTTAGGGTCTCTCCTGAGGGTTCTTTTCGGATTCTGCTTGCAAGTATCCTTCAGGAATCCTCTGCAACAACTTCAGATTCCTCTGACCTTGGATCACCAGCAGCCTGTTCCAAGAAATGCTGTAACTGCAACAAAGTATCTACAGAAGATACTTTTCTTCAGCAACCTCAGCTCCAAGTCAGCAACAGTTTCCACAGAGTGCACGCTCTGGGGACTCCTTGTCTTCTTCCTGCACCAGAAGGACAGAAGAAATCTCCTGTGGAGTGACAGAGTCACCCCTTGCTCCAAGGAGGTACCTTCCAAGACAATGGCTGGTACCCTTGGACTCCTCTCACAAGCGTGCTCCTAAGGACACAGAAGGTGGACATCATCAACATAGATTGTCCTGAGGTCCTGCTGATGCAATTTGGAAGAGGTAAGACCTTGCCTTCCCTGAGAGCAACGGTACCCTGGGTACTGTGTCTTCTTCGCCTCCTGAGGTCTCTTTGCACTCTTTGCAAAATTCATTTGTGCACAGCCTGGCCCAGGTCCCCAGCACTCCATCCTGTGACGCTCAACTCACTGAGTTGTCCCCCGGCGGCGTGGGACCTTCTTCTGTTGTGCTGCATCAACCACATTTTACACCTCCTTTGTCCCTTGATTCTGTGACTCCCGGGGGTGCTGGCTGGCATACTGAGGGCTCTCTAAAGTGCTGAGAGCTTCCTCTTTCTCCCCACACAAAGTTAAGGCCTCCAGGTCCCTCCTGGGTCATTCAGTGCCATTTTGATGCAAAATTTACTTTTGTCATAGCCAAGGCTCGTTGGTGACTTCCAACACGGACTCTCATCTGCAACGATCTTCAGGTTGTGGGACATCTCTTGCATTACGCAGGAACCCACTGGCATCTTCCTAGGGTGCATTCCTGCACTCCGTGACTAACTGGGGACTGTTCTTTTTCACCCTCTTCTGGGTTGGCAGGGGCTCCTGTCCTTCCTGGAATGTCTTTCGACTTCTGGACTTGGTCCCCTTCCTTTGCAGGTCTTCAGGTCCAATAATCCAGCAGTTGTTCTTTGCAGACTTGGTTGGCTGCTGCAAAATCCCACAAATGAGATGCAGTGTGTCCTAAGGAAACTTGCAGTACTTTACTCCTGCTTTTCTGGGATCTGGGGTGGGGTAATTTCCTTATCTTTACTGTATTTTTACTCTCCCAGTGATTCTGCACCCACTACACTTGTCTAGGGGGGAATTCGTGATTTGCATTCCACTTTCTTAGTATATGGTTTGTGTTGCCCCTAGACCTATTTTCTCCCATTGCATTCTATAGCATTTCATATTGTTTGCATTGTTCAATTACTATTTACTTGTCTAATTTTTGTGTCTAGTGTATATATTGTGTATAATACTTACCTCCAGAAAGAGTATTGTCTCTAAGATATTTTCGGTACTGTGTCACCCAAATAAATACCTTTATTTTTGGTAACACTGAGTATTGTCTTTACTTGTGTATAACTATTGTGTAACCATAAGTGGTATTGAATGAGCTTTGCATGTCTCCTAGTTCAGCCTAAGCTGCTCTGCTATAGCTACCTCTATCAGCCTAAGCTGCTAGAACACTACTACATTTCACTAATAATGGATAACTGGACCTGGTATAAGGTGTAAGTACCCAAGGTACCCACTACAAACTAGGCCACCTCCTACATTGGTGGTGCAGCGGTGCTATAAGTACTTGCAATTGCTTTACCATTTTGTTACATGTGATTTTCACAAGAAAAGCTTGCTCCAATATTTAGTGCACATATAATATATACCTAGAAGCAATTTTCTAACTCTCTTAAAAGTTCTTTAAACTTTGCAAAAGTTTTTACAAAGTGCTGAAACGTTTTCTTCTTTTCTCTAAAAAGTTAGCTCTGTTATTCTACTAACTTTTTACTCACTTTCCTAAACTTTTTTTTTCTTTCAATATGTCTTCTGTAGAAGCTACCCCTAGAGTTGTCAAGGCTACCTATGAGAATCTAAACTTTAAAAGTTTGAGGTTTCTATGTAATGAAAGAGGTTTAGGGATTGGGAAGAAACTCATTAAGGAGTTCCTCTTAAATCTTTTCCTTCAAGATGACCAGGGACTCAGCACTGGACCAGATCAGACAGGGGAAGAGGTAGAGGATGACTCCAACCAGGAAGGCTCAGAGGAGCAAGATGACAATCCAGGGGAGGGTCCTTCCACAATCCTATATGTCAACAAGCCCCTTAGTCTAACTGGTAGTGGGAAGGGTTCACACACAAGTAGGGCTCCCTTCACCCCTAGAGGCCAGGTCACAAGAGTGGAACCTGTTAGAGATAGGTCTGCCTCTGCACACTCTCATGTTACCTCTGTTTCCGAGGCCTCACATAATTCTAACCCTGATGACCAGTTCCTAGACAGGGAACTCAGAAAGCTGAGGTTAGAGGAGGCCAGACTGAAGCTAATGCAGCAGCAGTTGTCCTTAGACATGGGATCCCTGGCTGTGGAGAAACAGAGGCAGGGTTTGGGGTTAGTTCCCCATGGTGGCAGTAGCAGTTTTAGACATACAAATGTTAGGGAACCTTCATTTGATTCTAGGAATCTGCACAAAGTTGTCGCTCCTTACAAGGATGGTGATGACATCAACAAGTGGTTTGCTGCACTTGAGAGGGCCTGTAAGGTTCAGAGGGTCCCTCATGTACAGTGGGATGATATCCTTTGGTTATCGTTCTCTGGCAAAAGGTAGAGGCAGACTTCTGATTGTCAGAGAGGATGATGCAGATAACTACCAAATTCTTAAAAATGCACTCTTGGATGGTCTGGGCTTAACCACTGAACAGTATATACTTAAGTTCAGAGAGACCAGAAATGAGTCCTCACAGGACTGGACAGACTTTGTAGACTGTTCTGTGAAGGCCCTAGAAGGTAGGTTACATGGCAGTAAGGTGACTGATTATGAAAGCTTATATAACGTGATTCTGAGAGAGCATATCTTGAATAATTGTGTGTCTGACTTGTTGCATCAGTATCTTATGGACTCAGATCTGACCTCTCTCCAATAATATGGAAAGAAGGCAGACAAATGGGTCAGAACAAGGGTGAGCAGAAACGCACATACAGGGATTGACAAGGATGGCAATAAGAAGGATGGTAAGTCACATGACAAGGGTGGGGACAAAGATAAAAAATCATCAGAGTCTTCATAAGGCCCACAAACATCCTCTGGGGGTGGTGGGTACAAATCCTCTTCTCACAAGGATAAGAAACCTTGGAGTTATATGTGTAAAGTCAAAGGCCATTGGGCAACTGATCTTCACTGTCCAAAAAGAAACACCAAACCTCCCACCACCATAAACCCAACTGCAACCACTAGTGCCCCTAGTAATAGCAGTGGTGGTGGGAAGAACACTACTAATAGCCAATCAAAGGGTGTAGCTTGGCTCACCATTGGTAATGTAGTTGGGGTTGGTCTAGTAAGGGAGATCACTGAGGCAGTTTTAGGGCCAGATGTAGGAAACAATTTGCGACTCGCAAACGGAGTTTCCTATGCAGAAATGCATTTTGCGAGTCGGGACCGACTCGCAAAATGCATTTCCGACTCGCAAATAGGAAGGGGTGTTCCCTTCCTATTTGCGACTCGCAGTGGTATGCAATTCGAGTCGCAGTTACCACCTACTTGAAGTAGATGGTAACCCACTCGCAAGTTGGAAGGGGTCCCCATGCGACCCCTTCCCCTTTGTGAATGGACCACAGAATATTTTTTCAGGGCAGGTAGTGGTCCAAGGGACCTCTACCCTGCCCTGAAAAAATACCGAAATAAAAGGTTTCGTTTTTTTTTTTAAGTGCAGCTCGTTTTCCTTTAAGGAAAACGGGCTACACTTGTAAAAAAAAACTGCTTTATTTAAAAGCAGTCACGGACATGGAGGTCTGCTGACTACAACAGGCCTCCATATCTGCGAGTGCCCATAGTCGCTATGGGGCCGCAATTTGCGACCCACCTCATTAATATTAATGAGGTGGGTCTTTCCGACCCCATAGCGAGTTGCAGACGGTGTCTGAGACACCGTTCTGCATTGCAAATTGCGAGTTGCAATTTGCGAGTCGCTCGGACTAGCAAATTGCAACTCGCAATTTGCAATATTGCTACATCTGGCCCTTAGTCTCTGATGGGGGCATTGACCTAGCCACTTCAGTTGCTTGTCCCCTTAATATGGATAAGTGCAAGCAGCTACCCCTGATTAATGGTGTTCAGGTTGAGGCCTACAGGGACATAGGTGCCAGTGTCACCATGGTGATGGACAAACTGGTTGCCCCTGAGCAACACCTACTTGGTCACCAGTACCAAGTGACAGACGCCCATAGCAACACTGTTAGCCACCCCATGGCTGTTGTGAATCTTAACTGGGGGGGGTTTTACTGGTCCAAAGAAAGTTGTGGTAGCCACATTATTTACCTGTAGAATGCCTGCTAGGCAATGATTTGGAGACTTCAGCTTGGACTGGAGTGGAGGTGGAGGCTCATGCAGCAATGCTGGGCATTTGGGGGTACATCTTTGCCCTTACCAGAGTTCAGGCCAAGAAGCAAAGAGGACAGGAAAAGTTGGATCCTGGAACAATGGACCAAGTGCTCCCAAAACCTAGGGGTAGGAAGGGCAAATCCTTGTCCACTACCCCTCCGTCCACAGATGATTCCCCTTTTGAGGAAGAGGAATTCTCTCAGTGTGCAGAACCTACACCAGAGGAGTTGGAAGCTGATACAGCTGAGTGTTTGGGTGCAGAGGGGCCTGCCATGGAACCTGTCCCACATTGGAGGGCCTCAGGCAGCAAGCTGTCAAGCAGCAAAATGGTGATGTCACTGATACACACAGAGTTTACTGGGAGAATAATCTCTATACTGAAGCAAGGGACTCGAAACCTGGTGCCACCAGGAGACTGGTCATCCCCCTTCAGTACAGGGAATTCCTCCTAACTCTGGCTCATGACATTCCTTTAGCTGGACATTTAGGCCAGAGCAAAACATAGGACAGACTTGTTCCACATTTTGACTGGCCCCATATGTCAGAAGACACAAAGGAGTTTTGTTGCTCCTGTGTCACCTGCCAAGCCAGTGGCAAGACTGGTGGTACCCCCAAAGGCCCCCTTAATACCACTACCAGTGATCAGGGTGCCCGTTGAAAGGATAAGGGTTGATATTTTTGCCCCCCTTGACCGTCCAACAGCTTCTGGCAATAGGTTTATCCTTGTGGTGCTGGACCATGCCACAAGGTACCCAGAAGCTATCCCCTTAAGCACCACTACAGCCCCTGCAGTGGCAAAAGCCCTCCTAGGAATCTTTTCCAGGGTGGGCTTCCCTAAGGAAGTGGCATCAGACAGTTCTAGTAACTTCATGTCTGCATACCTAAAAGCAATGTGGAAGGAGTGTGGTGTTACCTACAACTTCACCACCCATTATCATCCACAGACTAATGGACTGGTTGAGAAGTTTAATAAAACTCTCAAAGGTATGTTTATGGGACTCTCTGAAAAATTCTGAAGGAGATGAGATGTCTTATTACCATGCCCCCTTTTCGCCCACAGGGAGGTACCCAAAAAGGAGTGGGCTACAGCCCATTTGAACTCCTCTTTGGTCACCCTGTTAGATGTCCCCTTGCTCTTGTTAAGGAGGGTTGGGAGCAACCCTTAAAAACTTAAAAACAAGACATAGTGGACTATGTATACTTGGCCTGAGAAGTAGAATGGTTGAGTACATGAAAAAGGCCAGCAAAAACATTCAGGCCAGCCAAGAGCTCCAAAAGCAATGGTTTGACCAGAAGGTTGTCCTGACAGAGTACCAACCGGGACAGAAGGTGTGGGTATTGGAGCCAGTGGCCCAAAGAGCACTCCAGGACAAATGGAGTGGACCCCATATAATTGTAGAGAAAAAAGGTGAGGTCACCTATTTGGTAGACCTGGGCACTGCCAGAGGTCCCTTTAGGGTGCTTCATCTCAATTGCCTAAAGCCTTACTATAACAGGACTGACTTAACCCTGCTCATGGCTACAGATGAGGGACAGGAAGAAGAGAGTGACCCTTTCCCTGATCTCTTCTCCACCACTGGAACTGAAGGTTTATTGGAGGGAGTGGTTCTAGCAGACTGCCTAACTGCTGAGCAGAAGCAAGACTGTAAAACTCTCCTTGATCAGTTTTCTGAACTCTTCTCAGTCACACCTGGTACAACTACTTGGTGTGAACATACTATTGACACTGGAGACAGTTTACCTGTCAAAAGTAACATTTACAGGCAACCTGACCATGTCAGAGACTGCATAAAAGCTGAAGCTCAGAAAATGTTGGAGTTATTGAGCTTTCTGATAGCACCTGGGCTAGCCCAGTGGTGCTTGTCCCCAAACCTCATAACAAGGAAGGAAAGAGAGAAATGCGGTTTTGTGTGGACAACTGGGGGAACAATACAGTAACCAAAACAGATGTTCACCCTATACCCAGGGCAGATGAGCTCATAGATGCACTGGCATCTGCCAAGTATCTAAGCACGTTTGACTTGACTGCAGGGTATTGGCAGATCAAAATGTCAGAAGATGCTAAAGCAAAAACTGCATTTTCTACCATAGGAGGGCATTCTCACTTCACAGTAATTGTTCAGACAGACCACAAACCTCTATTATGGCTTAAACAAATGAAAGGTGAAAACTCGAAATTGTTGAGGTGGTCCATTCCCCTACAGGGGATGGACTATACAGTGGAACATAGACCTGGGAGTACCCACTCCAATGTAGATGGTCTCTCCAGATAATTCCACTTAAACAATGAAGACTCATCTGGGCAAGGATAGCCTTATTGTCCCTCATTTGGGGGGTTGTGTAGGAAAGTACCATCTTCCTTGGCATGTTACCCTCATTGTTACCTGTATGTCAGTATGTTTTTGTCTGTATCACTGGGATCCTGCTGGTCAGGACCCCAGTGCTCATAGTTTATGGCCTAATGTGTATGCCTGTGTAGTCAGTCAGTCATAATTTCTTTTATTTAGCTTAAACCTTAAAAGTGTAAAAACAACGGGCTGTACAAAATTCATTATAAAAAAATCCTATCCCATAAACAATTAATTATACAAAGTGGATTAAAAGTTTCTTATTACATTATACAATCACATAAAAAGTTCTGAATTCATTCTAATTCTTATCAACCAACTCCATTTACATAATTTATTACATTATTCTAACCTTGAATACATTTCATTTTCCTACTAATCCTTCAAGGTACAGCATGCCCACCAAATTGACCCACATGTGATTCTAATAAGGCTTAAATCTTTACAGTTTCATAAAGTGCAGTTTTCAATATAAAGTGCTCTGTATTTTACTTCGCACCTCGCTATATCTTGGTAAATTTTCTATGTTACCATAAGCCAATATAATTTGAAATAATCAATTTACAACAAGTTAATCTCTTCATATACCTTTACTACCTACGTTACACCGGACCTCATAAGTCCAGTTAAAACCCCTCTTAATCCAATAAAAAATTGGCCTACAGCATAAGTTACATTCAAAAACCTCATGTTGACTAGTAACTTGAGCACTTGATCCCGATTAATAATATTATACTCCTTAAAAATTGGTCTTAAAAACTTCTCACGCACTTCTAAAAGCCAATAACAATCCAAAAGTAGATGTTGTGTGCTACACTTCTGTAGTAAACCACAAGTACAAAGGCCCTGGGTGTCAGAATCACCAGATCCTCGGGGTCTGTGCACGTTCCCAACATGTCCACCACTGAACAGCTCCAAGACTCTGATAGATAAATCACAGAGACAGAGAGTTAAAGAGGGGAAGAGGGGATTAGGAAGGGAACAGCTGGGAAGGAGACCTGTAGGAAGAAAAAGGTTAGAACACACAATATGAAAATTATATCTCCTGAAATCAATACTAGACTATGATTCTAAGCCTAGTCACTCTGAAAACATGAACAATCTAAGAGTTAAGTTTAAAATGACTAAGTTTCAAGATGGCCGGATACCTGTGGGGGAATCAAGATGAAATAAATGAAAACTTTCTTATTCAAGTACTTTCCTTTACATGAGGATCAGAAAAAATTTCTGACTAAATTTTAAACCAGTCATATAAATCCTGTTTTGAGAATGTATACTAGGACCATACAATATTGCATCTAGAAACTCTGGCCTTCTGTGTACTCTTAAATGTTTCAACACAAATTGCACATATTGCAGATATATATATATATATATAGTAAACACCATAAAGGATTGTTCACCATGAATAACACAATATGGATTCAGGAAACAAATCACATAACTTGTCAACTGGAATATTACATAATAAATATCTTAGAATAGTGGCATACAATAAACAACATGAAATAAACTCAAGGAGAGAATCGTGCGTCTTGCCGATTTGAGTGTCACCATGTAAAATACCAAGAAATGGTAGCACGCAATGAATATCAAAGTCAAATCATCATTAATCGAATTGCGCGTCTGTCCGATTCGTAAAACACGATGTAAATGTCAAGAAATAACAGCTCACAATAAATAACAAGATCAAAGTACAATGAAACGAATCGCGCTTCTTTTGCCGATTCTTAAGCCACCATATAAATGTCAAGAAATGGTAGCGCGCAATGAACAACAAAGTTAAATCCTCATGAAACGAGTTGCGCGTCTTGCCAATTCGTAAAACATCATGTAAATGTCAAGAAATAGTAGCGCGCAATGGACAACAATGTTTAAACACCATAAAACGAATCGCGCGTCTTGACGATTCTTAAGCCACCATGCCAATGTCAAGAAATGGTAGCACGCAATGAATAACAAAGTCAAACTTTTATGAAACAAATTGCGCGTCTTGCCTATTTGTAAACTACCATATAAATGTCAAGAAATGGTAGCGTGCAAGTAATCTGTTACTCATTTAAGAATTAAACCAAGAATATGAAAATTCTCAATAACGGTGTCGGGACAGTCCAACCACCGTCTTACCGCCTGGAACAATGATCACCAATGAAGGATGAAGGGCAGAAGACTGGAAGATCCAAATAGGCCGCCGGGACAGGAGCTCAGGAAGAAGCTGCTGCTCTGCACCGGGACCTCTGAATAGTGAGCACTCTTTTATAGAGTCTTGGCCCAGCCCAGAACCATGCCCAGGCATGTTGCAGGGAAAGTCTCTGGAAGGCCCTGGAAAGGGGCCACACCCTAACACACTCTGAAAACCTGCAGCAATACATTGCAAAGGAACAATATTTGTAAGCATATTAAAAATAAGTTTTCAGGATTGAACTCTGCAATGCAAAAGGTTAAACCACAACATATCAGCACAATGCATAAATTACGTTGTTTTGAGAGTGCTGGGTTTTTGCATTTTTGTCGCCAATAGAGCGCGTACTGCTCTGGTGTTGACAGTACTCCCATCTCCCAGACGCGCTCTAGGGCCTGGTTTGCTTGGATTAAGAAGATGAAAGCGTCTCACAAGCAATGTTCCCTTTAATTTTTTTCCACTCTGTGCGGCAGTGTAAGGTCTCTGTGCGTGGCAGCCAAGGATACGTGCGCCAAGAAATTGACCATTCACACGAGCGCAGCGCAAAACTACCAAGATCATTGGCATTTGCCTCTCCATAGCTTTGTTTTACCACTAATGCAAAAAAGGCAGGGCATTAGAAGTTAAAAAGAAGAAAATAGTATCTCATTAATGTCAGGAGCAGTGGAGGGGCACAGATTAAGTTGAATCAGTCAGCGCTTGGTACCTGCTTCACACAGAGGAACGGAAATGATGCTTGGCTTCCAGTGACGAATTACAAGACTGTAGAGAAGAGTGCCATACAAGCCAACAAATAGTAAGTGACAGGCAGGCTCCAAGCCCTTTACTGTACACAAAAGAGTCTCCCAAGCAAGACTCATGAGCTAGCACATGCACTCACAGCAAGCAACAGAAAGGTGACAAGAACAGCCTTCCACTGCGCATCTTCATAAGGTGGTGGGTTTTAGTGATATTTGAACCGTTTGAGCTACAAACAATGTATTTTGGATGCAGATTTTTGGTGTCAAAATCTGTAACTATACAAAAAAGCTGGGGCCACACAACTGCATAATTTTAGTGGCCCTGAATATAGGGCATCTTACAAACTGAAGTCACGGCGGGGGCTCAACAAACAGACAAAATTAAGGCATAGTTTGCTTAGTCCCATGATCGTTAATGCAGACAGGGACTTTAGCCCATCCATAACCCTGGGTATTCCTCACAATAACCAACTACCTAATCCGTAACCTACAGTACAGAGTACAGCATTTGGTACTTATCCTTCTTGTGTTCTCAGGTTTTGCAGCATGTTATTAAGGCCAGGCATTCTGATTATCCAAATCAGTCAGTCAATTAGAAGGACAGTATATAAAAACAGATAACCCAGTTCAGGAAGCACTGTAGTTATAGAAGTGCAGACTTCTCTAAGAAAATATCTAAAAATGTAATAGCCAAAAACATCTTTCCATCCCAAACTGGAAGCCCCTTAGCTTTATTGCCCTTTATTTATAGTCTTTAAATCGTAGAGTCCAAGCCTTGAGGGTGCCAGAGTCTTTAAGAAAGAAAACAATTGCCGTGCCATCTTAACAGCTGTGCACAAGTTATTAAAAGCAGAAGGGGAAAACACAACCAGGGAAATAAAGCATGAGTGACAATGTAAGAATGGAGAGACATCATCCCCTTCTCCTTATGGTGACTTTTCCAGATTGGGATAGCGGAAGTGAATAAAAAATAAAAGAAGTGGGGGGGGGAGCTAACCAAGTGGGGCAGTATACAAGTGACACCATGGCGAATCACATCTCCGGTTGTTGTTTCCGGTGCTGAAAGGGGTTTTATCACACGTTTGTGTTACCACTGCACTAAGCAAGTGCCAATACATAAGATTAAGGGCATGTAAGCCAATAATACATTATGTTTTTTTGTGTGCTATTGTGGACTCGAAATTCAAATAAGATACATAACACTGAGAAATAATCTGTCGCAAAGTAAAATGACTGTGCCATTGTTTACTTAAAGGAATAAAAGGTTGAAGGCCAGATGTAATATTGTATTAGTTGCCAAAATTGGCCACAAATTATACATCAACTTTTTGCAACCAGTATCTGATTTTGTAAACTAACCCACATACTATAAGGTTAAATTGCAAAAACACAATTTGCACAGCTGAAGAGCTGCCTAATGAATACTAAAAAGACATGTCGCAATTCATGATCATCAGGGACAGCTGGCCACCATCCTGATGTTTGCACTTTCAAATGCATTCCCATATAGAATATGGCACTGATTTAAAGAGAAACATTTTACTTGTTGTTTCCGGTGCGGAGTACCAGCACTTATTTTTGAGGGCTGATGCTTATTTTTCTTACTCAAACATTAACTGCGAGTAAAAGACACATATGGAAAAGACAGAGAAAGAGAAGAACAAAAAAGTGTCACAAAGGAAGAAAGCAGAAAGCTGCAAGACTGAGCGGAAGGGCCAGGGACTGGCTTCAAATGTATTGAAGCGGCTCTAGATGGCTTCAGTATTATGCTGTCTTAGTATTCTGTGTTTGCACTTTTAATTGCAGCAGCCTTGTGTTTAAGAAGAGGGTTTTTATTTTTATTTAAGAGAGACGTTTTACTTGTTGTTTCCTCTTTTTGAGCGCCAGCGCTTATTTTTCTGCCTCAAGCATTTACTGCGAGTAAAAGACACATATGGGCAAGACGGAGAAAGAGAAAAACAAAAAAGCTTCACAATGGGAGAAAACAGAAAGCTGCAAGAGTGAGCGGAAGGGCCGGTGACTGGCTTTAAATATATTGAAGAGGCCCGAGATGGCTTCAGGATTACTGCCTTAGAATTCCGTGTTTGCACTTTTAATTGCAGCAGCAGCATGTTTAAGAAGAGTGCTTTGGGTGGCAGCAAGTTTTTTTTATTTACAGATTATGCACTGGGGAGCACAATGCCCTCAGTGACAAAATAAACATTTTATCTAGCAAGCGATCACCCAGCCAGCCAGCCTGCTGATAAGCATGATTTATTGCCCTGAATGCAGCCCGGTGCCCCCCAGCGAGACAAAGCTAATTAAACTCCGTCACCTGCTGTAACTCCTGTAAAAGCACAAACCTTATTCACAGGGATTTCTCCTCTGGATGCTGCCTGTCCTGCGCTGCTGCAAAGGCAGGCAGTAAAATGTGCGCGCTTTGTAAACGTGTGTGCGCGGTGGGAAAAGTAATTGTTACCGCCATGGTCATCTGCCGGTTCTCCGTTCCGCCCGCCAGGGCGGAGACGACCGCTGGGCTGGAGACCAGGGTCTTCAGCCCGGCGGCCGTCACTATACCGCCGGCGGTATTTTGACCCGGCTTACCGCCATGGATTTCATGGGGTTTGAAACCGCCATGAAATCCATGGCGGTAAGCACTATCAGTGCCAGGGAATTCCTTCCCTGGCACTGATAGGGGTCTCCCCCACTGCCCACCCCCACCCCGACTCCCTCCCCTACTCCCCCCACCACCCCTGCCACCACCCAAAGGTGGCAGGACCCCCCTCCCCACCCCGACCCCCAACATAACATCACTCATACACACACGACACGCACGCAGGCACCACCAACACACATACATGCACACACACCGACATACATGCAAACATCCACACACACAGTCAGACACGCGCATCCATATTCAAACATACACGCACACATCCATACAGACATACCTACAGACATACATGCACTCATTCCCAAACACACAACACCCCCGCAAGCATACATGCACTCACACACCCCCTCTACATACACACACGCACACCTCCATGCACGCACACAACACACAACACCCCCGCACCCCCTCCCCTAACGGACGATCGACTTACCTTGTCCGTCGATCCTCCGGGAGGGGACGGGATCCATGGGGGCTGCTCCGCCGACACTACACCGCCAACAGAACACCACCACGCCGAATCACAGGACGTGATTCGCTGGGCAGGGTTCTGTTGGCGTGGCGGTGGAGGTACAGCAACCTCCACTTCCCCCGCTGCCCACCAGTATGGCTGTTGGCGGCTCTCCGTCCGTAAAAGGCGGAGAGCTTCCAACGGTCATAATAGGCCGAGCGGCAAACCGCCACCACTGCCAGCCTTCCGCATGGTGGTCCCTCGGCGGTCTTGGAAAAAGACCGCCGAGGTCAAAATGACCCCCTATATGTTTTGTGGAAAGCCACACTTTGTCCCCTGATTGATATTGCTGTCCCTCACAATGTTTCTTGTCATAATGCCTTTTATATTTTTGTTTGGCTTTTTCTAAATGCTGTTGAATCAGTTTCTGGGTTTGATGTAAATGCTGAATGGTTTCTGACACAGCTGGAGTAAGAGAACTTTCTTGAGGAATTGTGATGGGCAAGGTGTCAGGATGATAGCCAAATAAACCAAAATAGGGTGTAATGCCAATAGAAGTGTGGAATGAGTTATTGTAAGCTAACTCAGCTAACCAGAGCATAGATGTCAAAGAATGAAGTGCCTTTTCAGCGTAGGCACGTAGGTATTGTTTCAAAGTCTCATTTAGTCTCTCTGTTTGACCATATGTTTGAGGATGGTGACTAGTAGATAGCATAGATGTTACTTGGAGTGTTTTACACCATGTCTTCCAGAAATTGGAGGAAAATTGTGACCCCCGATCAGAGAGGATAACCTTTGGCAGTCCATGATAACGAACCACTCTGTTCAGTAAAATAGTTGCCAATTCACTAGAAGTGGGCAATTTTTTACAGGTGATGAAATGTCCATATTTCGTGAGACTATTTACTACCACTGGAATTACTGAATGCTGTTGAACCACTGGCAGACCGGTAATAAAGTCTAAAGAAATGTGCTCCCATGGACGACTTGGGGTTGGAAGTGGATGTAACAACCCTTTTGGTTTTGAATGACTTGTTTTAATGCGAGCACAAACTTCACAGTTGTTTACCATTGCTTTCACATCTTTTGTTAGGGTAGGCCACCAAAAATAGCGTTGGATCAGTTCAAGAGTTTTAGGAGTACCTGGGTGACCTGCCGTAGGTATAACATGCAACCAATAAAAAACTATCTTGCGAAGTTTGGTAGTGGGTACGAACAAACAAGAGTCATGAAAGGGTAAACCTTGCTTGATTGACCTTTTGGGATCTGCTTGTGCCCATGTTTGCCATTTTTCAACAGTGAAAGAGTTGCGAATTTGTTCAAAGAAATCTTCTGTTTTTATGATACATAGAACCTTGTCAGGAGCAATGATAGCTCTGGAGGCTTGAAATGCAGGCAATGTGGTAGACTCTTGACGGGACAAGGCGTCAGCCTTGCGATTATCTTTACCAAGCCGGAAGGTTACTACAAAATCAAATTAGGCAAAAAAAAAGCATCCAGCGTAATTGCCGAGGGGTCAAAAGTCTGGCGGAACTCATGAATTGAACATTATGATGATCAGTATATAATGTGACGGTGTATTTGTCACCCAACAAATGATGTCTCCATTCTTTAAAGGCGTCACGAATCGCCAGAAGCTCTTTTTCAGCAATTTAATAGTTCTGTTCGGCTTCGTTCAACTTCCGAAACATATAAGCTACAGGATGAAGTTGACCAGTGTCTTTATTTCATTGTGCTAAGACGGCTCCTATTGCTACATCTGAAGCATCTGCTTCCACTATGAAAGGTTGATTCACATCAGGATGAGTCAAGACAGGGGCACTGGAGAAAGCTTCCTTCAAAGTCGAGAAGGCTTGATCAGCTTCTGGGGACCATACAAACTTTTCTTTCTTTCTTAGTAGCTTAGTGATTGGAGCCACTGTCTGGGAGAAATGATTTATGAACCTCCGGTAAAAATTTGCAAACCCCAGGAAACATTGTACATCAATGGGGTGGGGCCAATCAGATACAGCTTTTACTTTCTTTTCTGCCATCCCCATACCTTGAGGGGTAAGAACAACCCCTAAATACTCATCTGTGGTAAAACAAAACTCACACTTGGTTAGTTTGCAATATAAATGGTGTTTTCGAAGGGCTGCAAGAATTTTCTTGACATGCTGGACATGTTCATTTTCATTGTCTGAGTAGATCAAAATGTCATCGATGTAGACTATGGCAAATATGTCGAGGTACTCTCTAAGAACATCATTCAAGAAAAATTGAAATGCTGCTGGAGCATTACACAGACCAAAAGGCATGACGGTGTATTCAAAAAGGCCATATCTTGTCTTGAACGCTGTTTTCCATTCGTCACCCTCTCTCATTCTGACCAAATGATAAGCACCTCGAAGGTCAAGCTTCGTGTAGATTTTTGCTCTCTTTACTTGTTCCAATAAGACCGGAATTAGGGGTAAAGGATATTTATTCTTGATGGTGACTTTGTTCAAACCCCTATAGTTGATGCAAGTTTGAAGTTCTCCACTAGCTTTTGGAACAAAAAACAAAGGCGAAGCTGCAGGTGACTTAGAGGGGCGAATGAAGCCATTCTCCAAAAATGTATCTAGGTATTTTCGTAAATGTTGATTTTCATGTTCTGACAGGGCATATACATGACAGTTGGGAAGTATCGCACCTGGGGCTAGATTAATTTGACTGCCATAAGATCTATGAGGAGGTAGAGTCTATGCTCCTTTCTCATCAAATACATCTTTGTAAGATAAATATTGTTTGGGCAGCTGAATTTCTTTCGCCGCAGCAGTAGCTATGTAAGAGTTGCATACTTTTGGTACTTGAATCTTTTGGAGACATTGTTCGTTACATAGCGCAGATGAGAAGACGATTTTTCGTTCTGCCCAATTGATCTCCGGATTGTGATGAGTTAACGATGGAAAGCCGAGGATAATCCCATATTGGGGAGCATGGATCACGTCAAGGATGATTTTCTCTTTATGTTTCTTTCTTTGATTCTTATCTTCACAAATCATCGACAAGGGGATAGTCTGAAGAGTTACCGGACCTCCAGTCAAGAGTTTTCCATTTACTGCCTGGATGATTTCTGGGGTCTTCTTTTCAATACATGGGATCCCCCATGCACGAACCAATTGGACATCAACAAAATTCCCAGTAGCCCCAGAATCGACTAGAGCTTTTTTTAAATAGATCTTTTTCTTGACCTGAACTCTTATTTCCAGGTTAAGATGTCTAGATTGTGAAGGGTCCACGGTGACACCCAAGAGCAACCCTTCTCTGCATCTTGGGTGTTTTAGTTTTACAACTCAACTGGTGCATTGGCTGCGACCTTCTGAACTGGACCTTGCTTGTTCTTTGGTTTGATTGGATAATCTTTGGCAAAATTACCTTTTCGCCCACAATAAAGACATTGTCTATTTTTTCTGCGTAGGTCCTTTTCATCTTTGGTCAAAGGTCTTCTGATGGTTCCAATTTCCATCGGTTCCGGCGTTCTTTCTTTCGGAGTTCTTGAGTCTCTGTTATCATGAACGCGCCATGAATATTTTTCAATCTTTATGCGCGTTCCTTTACGTTCTGCTAAACGATGATCAAGTCTCAAGATAAGATTTATTAATTCTTGACAGTCTGTAGGTTGTGAGTCAATTTGCGCTAAGATATCTTTTAGTTCCTCTTTGAGTCCCTTGTAAAACAAGACCACTTGTTTTTCTTCAGGAAAGGATGTCTCGGCAACCAGCCGGTTAAAGTTGGCTAAATACGACACTAGGTCTTGATTCCCTTGGCGTAAATCTAATAATTCACGATCTGCTGACTGTGTTACAGTTCTACGATCAAAAACTCTCTCAAATTCACTAACAAAATTTCTCCAGTTGTACAACAAGGGACTATTTTTACACACAAGAGGAATTGCCCAAGTATCTGCATCCCCAGACAGATATGATAACAAGAAAGCTACTTTGGACTGGGCATCGGAGAAAGTATTTGGTCTGCAGGTGAAGTGTAGTTCCACTTGGACCAGGAAAGATTGCGCTTTCAAAGGGTCACCTGAGAAACGTTCTTAGGGAGCTAAAGGAATTGCAGAAGGATCATTTAGGGAAATCGGATTACTTCCAGAAGCTTGAGAAGAAGTACCTGGCGAAGATACACCTGTGGGACTTTGTTCCTTCTTCTCTACCTTATCTTGCAACTGACTCACTCTCTCTGCTAAGCTAGTTGTCAATTCTTTGGATGATACCACCTCTGCTTGGAGCTGGGTGATAACCTTGACTAACTCGTCTAGCGTGGCCATGCTGAGAACATACACAAGCCAGGAGGATAATAATTAGTGGGCTCACTATTCTGTCACAGTCACCAGATCCTCGGGGTCTGTGCACGTTCCCAACACGTCCACCACTGAACAGCTCCAAGACTCTGATAGATAAATCACAGAGACTGAGAGAGTTCAAGAGGGGATTAGGAAGGGAACAGCTGGGAAGGAGACCTGTAGTAAGAAAAAGGATAAAACACACAATATGAAAATTATATCTCCTGAAATCAATCCTAGACTATGATTCTAAGCCTAGTCACTCTGAAAACATGAACAATCTAAGAGTTAAGTTTAAAATGACTAAGTTTTAAGATGGCCAGATACATGTAGGGGAATTAAGATGAATTAAATGAAAACCTTCTAATTCAAGTACTTTCCTTTACATGAGAATCAGAAAAACATTCTGACTAAATTTTAAACCAGTCATATAAATCCTGTTTTGAGAATGTATACTAGGACCATAAAATATTGCATCTAGAAACTCTGGCCTTCTGTGTACTCTTAAAATGTTTCAACACAAATTGCACATATTGCAGATATATATATATATATATATATATATATATATATATATAGTAAACACCATAAAGGATTGTGCACCAAGTATAACACAATATGGATTCAGGAAACAAATCACATAACTTGTCAACTCGAATATTACGTAATAAATATCTCAGAATAGTGGCATACAATAAACAACATGAAATAAACTCGAGGAGAGAATCGTGAGTCTTGCCGATTTGAGTGTCACCATGTAAAATACCAAGAAATGGTAGCACGCAATGAATATCAAAGTCAAATCATCATGAATCGAATCGCGCGTCTTGCTGATTCGTAAAACACAATGTAAATGTCAAGAAATAACAGCTCACAATAAATAACAAGATCAAAGTACAATGAAACGAATCGGGCTTCTTTTGCCGATTCTTAAGCCACCATGTAAATGTCAAGAAATGGTAGCGCGCAATGAACAACAAAGTTAAATCCTCATGAAACGAGTTGCGCGTCTTGCCAATTCGTAAAACATAATGTAAATGTCAAGAAATAGTAGCGCGCAATGGATAACAATGTTTAAACACCATAAAACGAATCACACGTCTTGCTGATTCTTAAGCCACCATGCCAATGTCAAGAAATGGTAGCACGCAATGAATAACAAAGTCAAACTTTTATGAAACAAATTGCGCGTCTTGCCTATTTGTAAACTACCATATAAATGTCAAGAAATGGTAGCGCGCAAGTAATCTGTTACTCATTTAAGAATTAAACCAAGAATATGAAAATTCTCAATAACGGTGTCGGGACAGTCCAACCACCATCTTACCACCTGGAACAATGATCACCAATGAAGGATGAAGGGCAGAAGACTGGAAGATGAAAATAGGCCGCCGGGACAGGAGCTCAGGAAGAAGCTGCTGCTCTGCACCGGGACCTCTAAATAGTGAGCACTGGGAGTTGGGCTGGCTCTCTTTTATAGAGTCTTAGCCCAGCCCAGAACCATGGCCAGGCATGTTGCAGGGAAAGTCTCTGGAAGGCCCTGGAAAGGGGCCACACCCTAACCCACTCTGAAAACCTACAGCAATACATTGCAAAGGAAAAGTATTTGTAAGCATATTAAAAATAAGTTTTCAGGATTGAACTCTGCAATGCAAAAGGTTAAACCACAACATATCAGCACAATGCATAAATTACGTTGTTTTGAGAGTGCTGGGTTTTTGCATTTTTGTCACCAATAGAGCGCGTACTGCTCTGGTGTTGACACTGGGTTATCTTAAGGAATGCTTTTACTTTGGGATTCCTATAACCTGGGTTTAACCCAATTCTGAGCTGTAACACTGAGGGGGTCATTACAACATTGGTGGTAAAAGCCGCTTACCGCCGTGCAGAAGACCGCCAACACACCGCCGCAGCCGCGGAATTCCGCCACAGCTATTACGACCCACAACCCGAAATCCGACAAAATTCAGACACCCACACAAGTCCGCCACACCAAAGGTCAGTGATAAACTGGCGAAAACAAAACCTCCACCGTCACGGCAACAGAAATACGCCCATGCTATCACGACCCACGAATCCACACAGCGGTCTTTAAACCGCAGTATTCCATTGGCGGCGCTCAAAATACACACACTCTTACAAAACACAGCCACATTGGACAATTCGAAATACCCACACCTGATACACATACACACACCCAATGCAATATAAAACACACACCCATATCACCCACAAACCCCTATGACCAAAAATTCAGAAAGAAGGCCAGAGAGAGACACCACCATCCACAAACTAGCAGCCACAGGCACTCAACACCATCACCCACACTACTTCCACGCACAAAACACCACACACCACTACATATCACCATACTTATCACCACATACATCACCCCACACATCACCTACACCACCCCATGGCACGGCAAAGACACCCTAGGTTCTCGGAGGAGGAGCTCAGGGTCATGGGGGAGGAAATCGTCCGGGTAGAGCCACAGCTATTTGGATCACAGGTGCAGCACACCTCCATAGCTAGGAAGATGGAGCTATGGCGAAGAATAGTCAACAGGGTCAACGCAGTGGGACAGCACCCAAGAAATCGGGACGACATCAGGAAGAGGCGGAACGACCTACGGGGGAAGGTGCGTTCCGTGGTCTCAAGACACAACATCGCGGTACAGCGGACTGGCGGCGGACCCCCACCTCCTCCCCCACAACTAACACCATGGAAGGAGCAGGTCTTGACTATTCTGCATCCTAAGGGCCTCGCAGGAGTCGGTGGAGGAATGGATTCTGGTAAGTAAAATCTTAACTATCATGTCCCCCACCCTACCTGCATGCTATCACAGACCCCCACCTTCGCCCCCTCCCCTATCACTCCAACTCCTCACAAATGTACTAATAATACAAACCACCCATCCCAACACCAAGCCCTCCATGACACAACAAAGCATGGACACCCATCACTAAAGCATGCCCACTGCACATACCCATAACACCCCCCTCAACCATCATCACACAAGCCCCCACACAGGAATGCTAGCACTGGGGTACACACTCACCCACCCATTGCCCACCATGACACACAGATGCAATAATCATAATTTTACACCCCTGCAATACCACTACCCGACGTCACCAGACAGGAGGGTACAGACATCTCCACCCCACCCACAGAAGAGGCCCACAGTGATGACAGCAGCTCTGTCCAACTGGATCCAGATGACCAGCCTGGACCATCGTGGGCCTCGGGACAGTCGGTTCCCCACACCCAGTCACAGGCCACCACAGACCTTCCACCCTCTGGTAACACCAGCACGGCACCCACCCAGCGGGCCCATACCTCCGTCCCCAGGACAGGTCAATCAGCTGTGTGTCCACCACTACAGGGAACCCAGGATAACCCACCACCCCAACAACAACAGGGACCTAGGGGCAGTGGTAGTGGGCACACTGTCCAGGGGACGGAGGCCCATGAACACAGGGGAACTGGGAGGGCTGCTGTGCGACAGGGGGCGGACAGGCCTAGGGAACCCATTCTCCACGAGGCCCTCTCCTCCATCATGGGAGCATACCACCACTCCCAGGAGACGATGGCGACGGTCCTGGCCAAGTTTCAGGAGACCCAGCAGCTGCAGGAGGAACAGTATTTGCTGTTCAGGGAGGAACTCAGAACCATCAGCTCCGCCCTGGGCACCATCGTAGGGGTGCTGAAGGAGATACTTAACACCAGGAGGGACACTGTGGCACTCCAAGGGCCCCCTGACACTAGCATGGACGAAGAACTGCCCACCATCTCCGCCGGTGGTAGTGGACAGGACGCCCCACCACAGGACCACCACACCAGCACCCCACCCCCTGCAGACGGAGAACCACCCGCAAACGGTCCCTGAGATCCAGGAACAAGACAGAGCACGATGCCAAGACCTCTGCCAAGAAATGAGACCACCCTGATTGTCATCCTACTGCCCCAGCTCCACTTCCTATGCCCATATGGGCAATGCACCTGTGAGACTAATAGACTGGACTCTGCCATGGACATTCCTCCACCATCACCCTTCACCATTTAACAACCCCCATCCAATATTGAGCACTTCAATAAACACCCTTGAAGCACAAAACAATCTGAACTCAGTCTGTGATTTCGAAAATGTGTATTAGCGATGACAGTGACAAAATGCGTTTTCAAATGTAATGTCAACATACCTATGTCACACATCTCAAGTCCATGAGGAATCTAAGCAGATGACACATGTTGGAAACCACACCTGTGAAACTATAAGGGAAATGTGCAACTCAGTTACCATATACTGGTTGAAATCGACAGACAGGATAGAGGTAGAAGTGTGAAAGTACTTGTAGTAGGCAGGAATGTGTTCTCACCTGTGTGTCACTGGAAATATTGCTGGATAACTGAGTCCCTGTTGTCACTGTCTTCTTCCTCTGCTTCCTCCTCATCACTGTCCACAGGCTCCACAGCTGCCACAACACCGTCATCTGGACCATCCTCCTGCAGAAAAGGCACCTGTCGTCGCAAAGCCAAGTTGTGAAGCATACAGCAGGCCACGATGATCTGGCACACCTTCCTTGGTGAGTAGAATAGGGAACCACCTGTCATATGGAGGCACCTGAACCTGGCCTTCAGGAGGTTGAAGGTGCGTTCGATCACCCTCCTAGTCCGCCCATGGGCCTCATTGTAGCGTTCCTCTGCCCTGGTCCTGGGATTCCTCACTGGGGTCAGTAGCCATGACAGGTTGGGGTAACCAGAGTCCCCTAATAGCCACACCCGGTGCCTCTGGAGTTGACCCATCACATAAGGGATGCTGCTATTCCACAGGATGTAGGCGTCATGCACAGAGCCAGGGAACATAGCATTTACCTGGGAGATGTACTGGTCTGGCAAACATACCATCTGTACATTCATCGAATGATAACTCTTCCGGTTCCTGTACACCTGTTCACTCCTGTGGGGGGGGACCAGAGCTACATGGGTTCCATCAATGGCACCTATGATGTTGGGGATATGTCCAAGGGCAAAGAAGTCACCTTTAACTGTAGGCAAATCCTCCACCTGGGGGAAAACGATGTAGCTCCACATGTGTTTCAGCAGGGCAGACAACACTCTGGACAACACGTTGGAAAACATAGGCTGGGACATCCCTGATGCCATGGCCACTGTTGTTTGAAATGACCCACTTGCAAGGAAATGGAGCACTGATAGCACCTGCACTTGAGGGGGGATGCCTGTGGGATGGCGGATTGCTGACATCAGGTCTGGCTTCAACTGGGCACACAGTTCCTGGATTATGGCACAGTCAGACCTGTAGGTGATGATCAAATGTCTTTCCTCCATTGTCGATAGGGCCACCATCGGTCGGTACACAGGAGGATTCCTCCATCTCCTCACATGTCCCAGCGGACGGTGCCTAGGAAGGACAACAGCGACCACAGAGTCAAACAACTCAGAGGTATGTACCCACAGTCTACACAGAGCACCATTCATACACAAAATCTGGCCTGTATTTGTGTTGTGCGACAAGGCCTAGGTCTGTGTGACGCAGTTGGTAATTAGGCCATGTGGGCCCATGAAATGGTGGCTGCCTGACCTCTAAAGTGGGACAATGGGATGTGAGGTATCTGCGCTGGCGTTGTACACCGTCGCGGTAGGCGGTCGAAGACCGCAGCGCAATGCTGCATTGGTTAACATTGGACCCTATGGGTCCCAGGAGCCAATGATGATGTACGCCCACGATGATGGTACGCACCGCCGCGGACGTGATCGCCGCGGACGTGACCGCCATTTTCTATCTGTTCAATCACTCAATACCTGATGTTCGACAGGAGAGGACCTACACTGAAAGTGCTGCTGTGACCTCGGTCTGGAAGAGACAATGGCTCGTGCATCTGGGGAAAGGGCCCCTGCCTTCACTGCAGAGGAGTTGGAGAAGCTCGTGGACGGGGTCCTCCCCCAGTACACGCTACTCTACGGTCCTCCAGACCAACAGGTAAGTACACAGGGAGCACGTTGTAAGGGCTGGGCCTCTGTGGAGAGGGCTGGTTGTAAGAAGGAAGGGGGCACAGTTCTGCGTGCATGAAGGACTGTGAATGCATGTGCCACTTGGCAAGGGTAGGGATGTGGGCCACTCACTTCGACGGTGCAGTTGGTAATGACTTCTCTTCTTCCCCTGTACATGTCATGTTGGTCACCGCCCACCAGAAGAAGGATATTTGGCGTGCCATCACCAAGGACGTCCGGACCCTGGGGGTCCACCACAGACGGAGCACCCACTGCCGGAAAAGATGGGAAGACATTCACCGCTGGAGCAAGAAGACGGCGGAGGCTCAGCTGGGGATGGCCTCCCAACGTGGGAGGGGTGCCCGTCGAACCATGACCCCCCTGATATTCCGGATCCTGGCGGTAGCCTACCCTGTGTTGGATGGGCGCTTGAGGGCATCACAGCAGACACAAGGGGGTGAGTACAACATCATTCAGCGGACTTTGCGCGCAGTGAAGGTGTCTGGGTGGGGGAGGAGGGCTGTGGGTTTCCCTAGGCCAGTGCGAGTTCCGTAGGCTAGGCCCCTCCGTAATGCAGGCCATGTGGCACCCCGGCCCACCTCTGTAGAGTGCCAAGTACAGGTATACATCCCCTCTGTCATCTATGTGTGCAGATGTCGACCATAGCCATGTAGGACATATCCCAGGAATTGCATCTGTACCCCCATTGCCCAACAGCGCGACGTAGTGCAGGGGGCTGCTGTGTCTGTATTGTTCGCCAACGGTAGCGGTAAGCCATGCACTGAACCTGTCTTTCTTCTGTCGTCCCCCCCCTTTTTGTGGTCTCCCTGTTCTTGTCTGCATCAGCATCATCAGGTGGAGGTACAGTGGCACCGGAGCACGAGGGAGCTGCATCCCACATGGCCATGGAGGCCTACACCACGGACTCGGAAAACACCAGTGGGACGGAGGGTGAGGGGAGCAACACGGCGGTCACAGGATCTGCAACCAGCGACACAGACTCATCCTCCGATGGAAGCTCCCTTGTGGTGGCAGCAAAATCTGTACCCCCCACTTCTACAGGTACAGCCGCCACCCCCCTACCAGCACCGCCCTCCCAGCAGCCCCTCAGCCTTCGCCCCATGCCAGCTCACCCAGGAGGGTGGGCATCACCTTCGCCCCAGGCACCTCAGCCTTTGCCCCTGTCACCTCTGCTGCCCTCAGTGAGGAGGCCATTGACCTCCTCAGGTCCCTCACTGTTGGGCAGTCTACCATTTTGAATACCATCCAGGGTGTAGAAAGGGAATTGCAACACACAAATGCATTCCTGGAGGGCATTCATTTTGGTCAGGCTGCCCTTCATCGAACCCTGCAAACTCTGGCCTCAGCACTGATGGCAGCCATTGTCCCTGTCTCTAGCCTCCCCACTCCAACTTCCTCCACCCAGACCCAATCCCCTGTACCCCAGCCTATCCCAAGTACACCATCAGACCAGCCTGCTCACACCTTACCACACAAGGGAAGCTCTGGCAAACATAAACACCACACATCCCACAGGCACTCACGCAAGCATCACACACATACAGACACACCAACATCCACTGCCTCCACTGTGTCCCACTCCTCGTCGTCTCCCTCCTCCCTCACAGTCTCGTCTACACTCTCACGTGCATGCACTACCACTACAGCCACTACGTCCCGCACCAGCACACCCACCACCACACCCCGCTCACGTGCAGTCACCACCCCCACTCCCATTTACACGTCCCCTGTGTCCTCTCCCAGTGTGTCTGTGACGCCCCCTCCGAAGATACACAAACGCAGGCACACACCCACTCAACAGCCATCCACCTCACGACAGCCTCCAGCCCATGCACCTTCACCCAAAGTCACCAAACGTACACCTCCTACAACCACTACCTCTTCCTCCACTCCCAAACCCCCTCCAGCTACCCATCCCAGTGTTCCGAAGAAACTTTTCCTGGCCAACCTTGACCTTTTTCCCACCACCCCCCCCTCCAACTCATAGGTCCCGTACTAGCACCCCAGCCAAAAAATCTCCGGGACCAGTGGTGCCTGTTACAGGTATGTGGAGTGCACCGGCCACCAGGCCAGCCAGTGTGGCATAGAGCCACAGCAAGGCCAGTCCCCCCCCCCCCGGTGAAGCACCAGAAGTTGGACAGTGCCCGGCAGGAGAGGGGGAAGACTCCAGCCAGCAAAGCCGCTCACAAGGATCCCAGGGGGAGTGTCGACTCAGCTGTGACTCCTCCCAAGGTGGGGAAGGGGCAGAAGAAATCTCCAAAGTCTGGGAGGAGCAGCACTGCGGAGAAGACCACCATCATCCCCGCTGCCCAGGAGGCCACCGCCAGCCCAATCGTCATTGGCCAGGAGGCCACCACCAGAGTCACTGCCCAGGAGGCCAGCCCAATCGTCACTGGCCAGGAGGCCACCGGCAGAGTCACTGCCCAGGAGGCCAGCCCAATCATCACTGCCCAGGAGGTCACCGCCAGAGTCACTGCCCAGGAGGCCAGCCCAATCGTCACTGCCCAGGAGGCCACCGCCAGAGTCACTGTCCAGGAGGCCAGCCCAATCGTCACTGGCCAGGAGGCCACCGCCAGTCACTGCCCAGGAGGCCAGCCCAATCAATCGTCACTGCCCAGGAGGCCAGCCCCATCGTCACTGCCCATGAGGCCAGGCCCATCGTCACTGGCCAGGAGGCCACCACCAGCCCCAGAGTCACTGGCCAGGAGGGCCCCGCATGCCACAGCCCAGCTGACCCATCATGGACCGCCAGCCACAGGCCTGCTAGCAATGAAGGACCACCTTGGCAAGCACCGCTGAACAGGCCAGGGACCGCTGAACAAGGCAAAGACCGCCATGGCAAGCACCGCTGAACAGGGCAAGCACCGCTGAACAGGTCAGAAACTGCCAACTCAAGCACCGCTGAACAAGGCAAAGACCGCCATGGAATGCACCGCTGAACAGGGCAAGCACCGCTGAACAGGTCAGAAACTGCCAACTCAAGCACCGCTGAACAGGGCAAAGACCGCCATGGCAAGCACCACTGAACAGGGCAAGCACCGCTGAACAGGTCAGAAACTGCCAACTCAAGCACCGCTGAACAAGGCAAAGACCGCCATGGAATGCACCGCTGAACAGGGCAAGCACTGCTGAGCAGGGCAAGCACCGCTGAACAGGTCAGAAACTGCCAACTCAAGCACCGCTGAACAGGGCAAAGACCGCCATGGCAAGCACCGCAGAACAGGGCAAGCACCGCTGAACAGGTCAGAAACTGCCAACTCAAGCACCGCTGAACCGGGCAAATACCGCCATGGCAAGCACCGCTGAACAGGGCAAGCACCGCTGAACAGGTCAGAAACTGCCAACTCAAGCACCGCTGAACAAGGCAAAGACCGCCATGGCAACCACCGCTGAACAGGTCAGAAACTGCCAACTCAAGCACTGCCGAACAGGGCAAAGACCGCCAAGGCGATCCCCACTAGCCCATTAGTGGCAGGGGCAGTGACGCAACTGGGACCGTCACGGGGTGAGTGCTGCACTCTGGGCACCATTCCCCCTCCAGAACCAGTGGAGACATGCATCCACTTGAGAGAATGTGGCTTTGCACTCCCCAGGATGGTAAAGTGGGCAGCCCACCCACTGTAGAGACTTGAGAGACTGTGGCTTTGCACTCCCCAGGATTGAACAGTGGGCAAACCACCCACTGTAGAGACTTGAGAGACTGTGGCTTTGCACTCCCCAGGATGGTACAGTGGGCAACCCACCCACTGTAGTGAGTTGAGAGACTGTGGCTTTGCACTCCCCAGGATGGTACAGTGGGCAAACCACCCACTGTAGAGACTCAAGAGACTGTGGCTTTGCCCTCCCCAGGATTGAACAGTGGGCAACCCACCCACTGTAGAGACTTGAGAGACTGTGGTTTTTCACTCCCCAGGATTGAACAGTGGGCAAACCACCCACTGTAGAGACTTGAGAGACTGTGGCTTTGCACTCCCCAGGATTGAACAGTGGGCAACCCACCCACTGTAGAGCCTTGAGAGACTGTGGCTTTGCACTCCCCAGGATTGAACAGTGGGCAAACCACCCACTGTAGAGACTTGAGAGATTGTGGCTTTGCACTCCCCAGGATACATCAATGGGCATGGAGCCCCCTCGTGGATCTGGCGTGGTGCACTCATCCGGCTGAGGTGCCCCCCCTTCCCTCCCCCCCTGAGGTGCCTGTTGTATTTCTATCTGATGCCCCTGCAGTGTTCTCTCCGTTTTGATCAGGTATCTAGTGTGGGCCTCGCCCATGCATTTTGGGCCCAGTGGTCCACGGACAATGAATGGTGCATTACCTGCACTACTAATTGTGCTGTATATTTTGTTTAATGTGTATATATATATATATATGTATATCTTTGGTTACTGTATTTTGATATATTACAATGGGTCAACTCATTTCCTTTTGTCTTTGCATTCTTCCGGGGGGATTGTTACTGTAATGTTTGGATATACATTGGTGTGTGTGTTGTAGTGGGTGAGGGTCGGGGTGGGGGTTGGGAGGTTGGTTGTGTGTGTCCCTGTGTTTTTCCCTCCCCTATGTCGTAGGTGCAGTACTCACCGTGGTCTTCTCCGCCGGCGTTAATGATCCTCTTATAGGAGCAGGAAGACTATTGCTGGCAGAATATGGAGTTCAGGCTCCATGGTGTCGTCGTTCCTCGTGGAGTGTGTAGAGGTGAGCGTTTTCCCTTTGAAATGGCTGTTTCCGCTGTGTTTTTATCTGCGGTGAATCCGCCCCGGAAAAGGTGGCGGATTGTTAGGTTGTGATACTGTGGGCGGTACATTGTCCTCCGCCTGTCTGTTGGCGGTGACCGCCACGCTGTTTGTCTGTACCGCCGTGGTGGTCGGAGTGTTAAAGTGGCTGTCTTTGTTGGCGGTTTCCACCACGGTCATAATTCCAATTTATTTACTGCCGGCCTGATGGCGGTTTTACCGCCGCTTTAACACCGACCGCCAGGGTTGTAATGACCACCTGAGTCCCTTAATCTTGGGTTGGGTAGAGCCTCTCTGTAGGGTACATTTTGCAGATTCCTCCATCCACCCATCATAGCCTGGGTTGAGATTTTACACTCCAGGTACCTCAGATCTATTTCTCTTGCCCTTTCCTTCGCCATTATTCATAGGTTCTGTTTCAGAATTTGTTCTCCACACCACTGATTTCTGGGTAAGTCTAAGAGGACGTAAATCTTTTCTAACCGTCCTCTCACTTGTGATGCCCAGTATAACTCACTTGCTATTATGACTTTTTTTACACAGTCTCGCAATCTTACAAATCCCCTCATCTCTTATGCTTAAGCAGACCTTCAGTGCCGCTTGCAGTCCTTGATAAGTCCATGCCGTCATTTGACATTCTGCTCTTATAGCTTGTAGCATACTTGAAGGAGGCAGCGATAGCATTCGCTTTACGCAGATGCCTTCTTCTGTCTCCCAATTTAATTTCCCCAAAAATGTTAAAACTTCTACTCCATATTGAAACTGGGGATGTACCATAGCATTAAAAGCAGAGATAAACGGCTGAAGGGAAGGTCTCCCATACTTGCTACTAAATTGTCTCAATCCCCAAACCGATGATAGTGCTTTGTTTTTTAGGGCTTCAATATGATCTTTCCATCTCAAATCTGAGTCAAACCACATGCCTAAATATTTATGTTTTTTTACCTTCTCTATTTTGTCTCCTCCTAGAAGGTAAGTACATGCACTCTTTTCTTCCCCTATTGACATTATTTTTGTTTTATCCATATTTACTACAATTTTTTTCCTTTGGCAATAGGAGTAAAACACCTCCAATGTCCTTTGTAGCCCTAGCTGCGTTATATCCATTATCACTAGATCATCGACATATAGAAAACAGGAAACATGTACATCCATTTTTGGGCATAGGCCTTTAGCCTCCTTCAGCAGCCCTGGCAAGTCTGACAAAAATAATGTAAATAATATTGGGGCCAACACACAGCCTTGGTGAAGTCCATTTTTTATAGGGATCTTTTTTGAGAGTGAACCACTCTTATCTAAAATTACTTGGGCCCAGTTTTGTGTATGCAGACCCTGAAGGAGAAGTAATAATTTCAAACTGATCCCTAACTGTTTTAGCATATCCCACAATAGTTTTCTGTCTACCAAATCAAATGCGGCACGAAAGTCAACAAAACAGCAAAACAGGCTTCCTCGCATTTCAATTGATTTCTTTGCTAAAGACCACAGACTAAAGCAATGGTCAATTGTTGAGTGCCCTTCTTTAAATCCGCCTTGTTCTACTGGTATCGGATCATTTTCCTCTGCCCAATCTTTAATCAATCCCAGCAATATCTTTGTAAATACCTTTTCTCCTACATCTAATAAGATTATCAGACGGTAATGTTTTGGTTGTGTAGGGTCCTTCTTTTTATGGATCGGTCTTATCATAGCACCCTTCCAATTCTCTGGGAATCACCCATAGTCATGAATTTTACAAAATGTAGTGTGAAAAAATTTGACCCACCAATCAATATTTTTTTTTAATTATTATTGCTGCGAGATTTTCTGGGCCTGCGGCCTTGGTTAGTTTAACTGCTACAATAGTTTATTTTATCTTTTGCGGGACAAAAGCTAATCTCATGTCCTCACCAATCTTCCTAGTAGCTCCATATTCTTCCTCAGCGACAGAACCTTTATATATAGTAGACAGGTATTTATACCAATCCTCTTCTCCATTCAGACACTGCAAAGTTCCTGACATTTTCCCCTCCCTTACTAACTGCCAAAAGCCTCTGATATTCTGTGTGCTTATCACCTCAATCATTGTACCCCAATTCTTCTTCATATATATCCGTTTCCTCTGTCTTATGATTAGTTTAGAACTTTGTTTTGCCTGGCAAAGCTTCTCTTCGATAACCACAGAAGGTCTTTTCTTATATTCCCTTTCTAATGTTCACACCTTTTGCTTTTTGCACCTGCACTCCCAATTAAACCAACTAGTGCTACTATTAATCGTATCTACTTCTCCCTTCGTCTTTCCCTCTTGCAATATTTTTAATTTAGATTTCAAGCAGTCAACCTTTAGCGCAATACCCCAATTATAGCCTTCAAACATATCTTTTGGATCTTCTTCCATTCTAAGATTTGGATAGTTTACTATCAGTTCATTGAGCGCTTTCAAACTACTTTCTGTGAGACAGGTCGTAATCCTGCGAGGGTACTCAACCTGCACTATCTACGCCTTTTCTCTTTCTTTTTGATTATTGTCCGCTGACCGGATTGTTAAACAGAGTGGCCAATGGTCACTACCCTCTGTATACTCAAGTCCGAAGTCCAACACCGCCCCAAAAAAACAGGTATTTATGAAAGTATAGTCAATAGGGCATACCTGGTTGTCTATACGAAAGGTCTGTTTTGCTGGGCAATCTGTATTCATACGTCCATTCAAACAGAACATCCCTAGTGAACCTAAGATTCTTACTAAGGGCAAATCGCGGGCAGAACATTCTACATTGGGAAATATGCTATCTGTTTTGCTGGGCAATCTGTATTCATACGTCCATTCAAACAGAACATCCCTAGTGAACCTAAGATTCTTACTAAGGGCAAATCGCGGGCAGAACATTCTACATTGGGAAATATGCTATTTGGGATTTGAGCAGCTACCAGTAGCTCCTTGTACAATCTACCACTACTTTTGGGATCAAGTTTGTGATTAAAATCTCCCAGCATTAAAATCACCGATCCTGCTTTACCAACACATAGTGATACCAAATTTTCCTCAAACAGCACCCGCTGGATGTCATAATCATGCATATACCCCGGTTGTATATACACATTAATTATAATAAGCTGTTTCGAACCTCTTATTGTATTGTAAAGATCTACATGGCCTGCCAATAATCAACAACATTTGATTTTTATTTTTGTGAACTTGTTCGCTATTCTAGTTGAGGCTAAAGTTATTAGGCTCCCAGATGGGCGGCCAAACCCTTGCTGTGTTGCTCCCCTAAAAAGCCTCATAAAACTGTCTACTGGTTCAGGTTCCTTGCACAGCCAAGTTTCCGGGAGGTACAATATATCATACTTTTCTAACTCTCCCTTAAATATGTCTTGTTTTAAATGTTTTTTATAACCTCCCAAATTCCAGGAAAAAATCAGATGGCTGTACGCAGGGATTAATTCCTAGTCCACATCATTCAATTCTCCCCCACTGTAATTATCAAGAGGCTCAGAACAATTCCTCCACTGTGATTCATTATACTCAGTAACTACAGTTACGCTTAAGCTGCCATTATTTCCATCCACACACCTTCTTTGATTTTTATTACATAACAAATTACACTACACTTGATTTGGGTGCAGGCCTGCATGGCACCTGAGTGCTCCACTGTTTCGTTCCTCACCCTCTAACTCACTTTGTTCCACTAATCTGATACCGTCCTTTGTTATCTCCACCTCTGCTTGCAGTACCAATCGTCTGATGCAGTCAGAATAGAAGAGTGTTTTGGTCACCTCTTCCCCTGCGTATTTAATACAAATCCTATTTGCTTTAAATCTTCTGACTTAATCTCACAGAAGCTTAGACACAATGCCATAACTTCCAAAAGGCGTGTACGATTCAAGGGTTTTAACTTCCTTTGCCATTTCCTCCCAATCTCTCTTCCCCCGGGCTCCAAATATATCCACCTACATTTACTTCCACTGGGAGTATCCCACTCCCTCTTTTCCCCTGGGCCGTTAGGTGAAAACAAAACCCTGCTCCTCACTAGGCAAGCTGGTTTATCTAATTCTCTGCTTCCCTTACTTCTTACTAATCTCTTAGTGCTGTTCTCTCCCTCTAGCCCACTACTTACCCCTCTATCTTCCCTTTTCTTCTATTACCACTCCTTGGTTACCTTTCTTTCTACCCTTCTTTCTTTCTCTTCTCTGACTATTTTCTCCATAGGATATGCTAGGAACTTTTTGTGACATGGCCCCTCGCTCTGGGGCTACTACTTCCCACCTTTGACCTGGGTCAGTCCTTAAGTTGTAGCCTGGACTGCCTGCTCTATCTCTCCCTCACTCACTATTGATGTTCTACCCCCTGACGTTTTCTAGCTTACTTTGCTTCCTACATTGGAGTTTATTGTGAGGTCTATGGGAACGATATCTCCTTCTCCCCCATCTGCGATTCCTCTTTATCACCAGCATTGGTTGTTTGGCAACATAAACTGAGGGTTGACTTATCTGTATTCAGGCTGTTTCCACTCCTACTCTTTTTTGTTCGAGGGTATCTGTTTCTTGATCCATTTTTCCTGGTACCGGTCATACTAGCGCTGGCATACTACAATTAATATATTTCAACTCCTCTGTGATCCCTTGTAGTTGGTTTTTATGTACCTTCCCTAAACTATTATTTGCTGTCAGCACTTCTAAAATTGCCTGCAGAGTTTTTTGCTTTAGGAACATTACATCTAGTAGTGACTCGCAGGTACGGGAGTAGTATCCAAGGCAAAAGCAGATTGTCTACCCAAAAGGGAAGATGGCAAAAGTGTGTCTGGATCTAGGACCTCTGTGACACTCCCTTCCAGCCCCCCTATAAAACCCCTCCTCCTTTCCGAGTCCGACGGGATCCTTTCCGAGTCCGACGTGATCCTTTCCTCCGATCTTATACCATCCCTTATTTGAGGCAGGGGGCAAGGGGATAAAGATTGTCTAGGCTCCAGCAAGCCCTTGCGCCCAGTACCCCCCTCTAACTCCCTCCCCAAGAACAAGTCTTCCATTTGTAGTGAGTCTGAGGTCAGGGGCTCAATCCTTGTCGATCAGCTCCTCTCTGGTTAGTGTCAAACATGTTGCTCCCCTCTAACATCTGTGACGTATGATGAGACTTCTTCAAGTATTTCTGCACAAATTCTCTAATTGATGCACCAAGTGGGGTACCTAAGGGTCTCTCGCAGCTGTCCCCATTGTCTTTGGTATCTCTCTGAGTCTCCTCCAGTCCCGACGGCTGAAGTACTTTTCCTCCACCTCCTTCTCCTTCCTCTTCTTTCCAAATTATATCCTTAAAGACTGATGGTCACTCAAAGACTCCTTTGCCTTAGGGCATATTTTTGATCCCTTTTTTGCACCTTGCTCACAGGCATGCTAAAGACTATGCTGTTGCTGTGTCTGTGTAATATAATCTAGGTATTGTATATAAATATTACAAGTCTCCCTCTTAGGGCAATAGACAAACCCTCTGAGGTCCAATCTACTTGGCTAATTAATTCTTAGGTGAACTTTCAGGGGTCCTTGATGAAGATGCTATTTCGTTTTTCTACTCCTTAGTGGAATCTTAGTACACTCCAGTATACTCCAGAACACTCCGGGATCCAGCTGTAGAGGATTTCCCAAGTCCTTTAGCGAACACTCAGGGACAAGCCACACTGATCTAATACCAGCTGCCTCTGCCCCACCACCAGGAGGAGCTGCAGCGTTAACTACGCACAACAGGACACCTTCTGCATTGCCCCAGACCTGAATGGTCCTGGGGGATCATCAAATATCAGGCCAGAAGCCAGAGGGCCCAGTATGGAGATCCATTGGAAAGCTATTGACAATAGCTGACTATAGACCAAGCACAGGGTTAGAAGTCCCCTCCACCATCCGTCCATCCGTCGCAAATGGACAACCGGGGGTTACCCACACGGCCTGACCAGGGCCTGCCAAGAGCAGCTGGAGGCCACCCGGAGGCTGCCTGGGGCAGGGGGCCAACTGCAGCAACAGGACGCAATAGAAACTGCCCCCCAGCAGCTGAGGGAGATCCAGAGGCAGGCGGGGTACCTAGGGGCCAAGAGATAAAGGGGCTGGAAGTCCGAGGAACAGGCCGGGGAGCAGGCAGGAGGTTCAGCCCCCCAACCCAGCCAAGCACTACCGGGCACCATGCCAGCTCAGCTGCCCAGCCGCAGCTGCCCTTATCGCAGCTGCTCGAAATCAAGCTAGGCCAGGCCAGGAACCAAAAGGAGACCAGGGGGGCCGGGAGACAAGGGCACCCCAGTGAGCCTGGAGGGCCCCCCTCACGCGAGGTCTCAAAAACCCGCAGCTATTCTCCAGCTCCAGCAGCTCCGCCTCCTGCATCTGCAGTGTCTGCAGCGTCCATTTTGCGCGATGGTGTACTGGCGTCTCTGACAGCATCTGTTGAAGGCCTGTGTAGTGGCTAACTGTGCACTGAGGCTCTGCTAATCAGAAGCTCAGTGCTTAAGCTCTCTCTGCTTTTAAATTTGTCACTGTAGGTCAGTGACTTCATTTACCAATTTCAATTGGCACACTGGACCCCCCTTAAAAGTCCCTAGTATATGGTACCTAGATACCAGGGCGTTGGGGTTCTAGGAGATCCATGTGGGCTGCAACATTTCTTTTGCCACCCATAGGGAGCTCAGAGAAACCCTTAAACAGGACTGCCATTGAAGTCTGCGTGAAATAGTGCACACACTATTTCACGGCCATTTTCACTGCACTTAAGTAACTTATAAGTCACCTATATGTCTAACATTCATTTGCTGAAGGTTAGGTGCAACGTTACTAAGTGTGAGGGCACCCTTGCACTAGCAAAGGTGCCCCCACATAGTTCAGGGCCATTTCCCTGGACTTTGTAGTGCGGGACGCCATTAAACGCGTGCACTTCATATAGGTCAATACCTATATGAAGCTTCACAAGGGTAACTCCGAATATGGCCATGTACCATGTCTAAAATCATGGAATTATCCCCCATTCCAAATCTGTTATTGGGGGCATTTTCATGCATCCCCGGGGCTCCACTATGGACCCAGGGTACTGCCAAGCCAGCTCTCTGGGGTTTTCTCTGCAGCTGCCGCTGCTGCCACCCCACATACAGAGTTCTGTCCTCCAGGTGTCTGGGCATCCCAGTCCCAGGAAGGCAGAACAAAAAATGTCCTCTGAAAAAATAGGTGTTAAAGGCTGGGAAGGGGTAGACTCCCCCAGCCTCTGGAAATGTTTGAAGGCCACAGATGGTGCCCTCCTTACATAAGTTAGTCTGCACTGTTTCAGCTCTAGCATGAACCTGGACAAAGGAAAGGGGAGTGACCACTCCCCTGTCCATCACCACCCCAGGGGTGGTGCCCTGAGCTCCTCCAGTGTGTCCCAGACCTCTGCCATCTTGGATCCAGAGGTGTGGGGCCACTCTGGAGGCCTCGGAGTGGCCAGCAGGTGACGTCAGAGACCACTCCTAATAGGTGCTTACCTGACTACGTGGCCAATCTTTCTCTGAGGGCTATTTAGGGTCTCTCCTGTGGGCTTTTCCTCAGATAACTACTTGCAAGAATTCGCCAGAGTTCCTCTGAACCTCTCTCTTCAACTTCTGCCAAGGCTCAACCGCTGACTGCTCCAGGACACCTGCAAAACTGCAACAAAGTAGCTAGAAGATTACCAGTGACATTGTAGCGCCTAATCCTGCCTGCTTTCTTGACTGTTTCCTGGTGGTGCATGCTTTGGGTGCTGTTTGCCTTCATCCTGCACTGGAAGCCACGAAGAAATCTCCCATGGGTCGATGGAATCTTCCCCCTTCTCCAGCAGGCACCAAACATCAGCGTCACCAGTACTCTGGGACCCCTCTCATCCTGACAAGCATGGCCCCTGGAACACAGGTGGGTGACCCTAGTGACCCAGCCTGCCCAGTGGTCCAACTGTCCAAATTTGGATGAGGTGAGTCCTTGCCTCCCCTCTCCAGACAGTAATCCTGTTCACCGCATGAACTGCAGCTACAAGGGCTTCTGTGCACATTTCCATGAAATCCTTCATGCACAGCCAAGCCTAGGTCCCCAGCACTCTGTCCTGTGATGCTCAGCTCCCTGAGTTGATCTTCGGCTTCATAGGACCCTCTTTTGCAGTGTTGAGATGACTGCTGTGTTCAGACTTCTTGAACCTGTGTTCAAGGACTTCTGCGGGTTCTACCTTCTTGTTCATGGGCTATCTACATTTCTGAGGGCCTCCTCTGTCCCCTCTCCCAAGTGGTGACATCCTGGTCCTTCCTGGGCCCAGGCAGCACCCTTTTTCTTCATCCATGACTCTTGCAGCTAGCAAGGCTTGTTTGTGGTATTTTTGCTGAAGAAACAACTCTGCATCCTCCAGCACTGTGTGGGACATCTTCTGTACAAAGGAGAAGTTCCTAGTACATTTCGTTGTTGCAGAATCTTCAGCTTCTTCCATCCAGAGGCAGCCATTTCGCAACTTCATCCGGGGTTTAGTGGGCTCCTGCCCCCCTGGACACTTTCACGACTCTTGGACTTTGTCCCCTTCCTTTGCAGGTCCTCAGGTCCAGGAATCCATCTTCAGTGCTTTGCAGTCTGTTGTTGTCTTTGCAAAATCTTCTATCACTACTTTAGTGTGTTTCTGGGGAAGTAGCAGTACTTTACTCCTACTTTCCAGGGTCTTGGGATGGGGTATCTTGGACACCCTTAGTGTTTTCTTACACTCCTAGTGACCCTCTACACACTCCACTAGGCCAGGGGTCCCTAAGTGGTTCCCATTCCACGTTCTTAGTATACGGTTTATGTTGCCTCTAGGCCTATTGCATCCTACTGAATTCAACAGTGTTTGCACTACCTTCTGACTGTTTTACTTAACTGATTTTGGTTTGTGTGTATATTTTGTGTATTTTACTTACCTCCTAAGGGAGTATATCCTCTGAGATATTTTGGCAGATTGTCACAAAAATAAAGTACCTTTATTTTTAATAACCCTGAGTATTGTGTTTCTTATGATATAGTACCTATATGATATAAGTGGTATAGTAGGAGCTTTGCATGTCTCCTAGTTCAGCTTAAGCTGCTCTGCTATGGCTACCTCTATCAGCCTAAGCTGCTTGATCACTACTAATCTCTTAATAAGGGATAACTGGACCTGGCACAAGGTGTAAGTACCATCGGGTACCACTATAAGCCAGGCCAGCCTCCTACATTGGTGGTGCAGCGGTGGGATAAGTACTTGTAACTGCTTTACCACTTTGTCATTGGTCCTTTTCATAAGACAACCATATTCTAAATACTTAGAAATATACCCAGTTAACCTAAACAGTTTTACTCTCTTTCTAAAAACTTTCTAAAAAGTTTCAGAAAAGTTTGAAAAAGATTTTCTCTTTTCTTTAAAAGTTTTCTAAACTTTTTCTCTCTCCCCTAAACTCTTTCTTTCAACTATGTCTGTAGTAGACGCCACTCCCAAAGTTGTACAGACAACTTATGACAATTTCAACTTTAAAAGTTTGAGGGGTCTCTGTATAGAAAGGAGTTTAGGGATTGGTAAGAACCCTACCAAAGATCTCCTTCTTAGCCTTCTACTTGAAAGTGACCAGAACCAGACAGGTCAGACCCAGGATCAGGAGGTAGAGGAGGGTGGTACCCAGGTAGAATCAAGGGAGGACCCTGAGGACTCTGGGGAGGTTATTCCCAAAGACCTTTCAGTTAACAGGTCATCTAGTGATGCTGGTAGTTGGAGGGGGTCACACACTAGTAGGGCACCTTTCACTCCAAAAGACCAGGTAACTAGAGTTCAGGTAGTTAGAGATAGGTCCACTTCTGCCGATTCCGACATTACGTCTGTGTCAGAGAATTCCCAAGCCTCCCACCCTGAGGATAACACCCTAGACAGGAAACTCAGAAAGCTGAGGTTGGAAGAGGCCAGACTGAAGCTGAGACAGCAGCAGTTGGCCTCAGACAAGGAGTCTCTAGATGTAGAGAGGGGAAGACAGAAGTTGGGGTTAGTTCCCCATGATGGTAGCAGCAGTATTCTTGATAGTCATCCTGTTAGAGAAACAGATTTAAGAAACCTGCACAAGATTGTCCCCCCTTACAAGGAGGGGAGTTATATAAATAAGTGGTTTCTGCACTTGAGAGGGCCTGTATGGTACAGTTGGTCCCTCAAGGGCAGTGGGCTGCTATCTTGTGGATATATTTCACTGACAAATGTAGGGACAGAGTCCTAAATGTCAGGGAGAGTGATGCCAACAGCTACAAAGTTTTGAAAGATGCACTCTTAGATGGATTTGGCTTAACCACTGAACATTACAGGTTAAAGTTCAGAGATACCAGAAAAGAGTCCTCTAAAGGCTGGACAGACTTTGTAGACTGTTCAGTGAAGGCCTTGGAGGGATGGTTACATGGCAGTAAGGTGACTGACTATGAAAGCCTATATTATCATATTTTGAGAGAGCAAATTTTGAATAATCGTGTGTCTGACTTGGTGCATCAGTACTTGGTAGACTCAGATCTGACCTCTCCCCAAGAATTGGGAAAGAAGGCAGACAAATGGGTCAGAACAAGAGTGAGCAGAAAACCTCATACAGGAGGTGACAATGATGGCAAGAAGAAGGATGGTAAGTTTTCTGACAAGGGTGGGGACAAAGGTCAAAAGAATTCTGAGTCTTCATCAGGCCCACAAAAATCCTCTGAGGGAGGTGGGTCCAAATCCTCTTCAAACAATCAAAAGAAGCCATGGTGTTATTTATGTAAAAGTAAAGGCCATTGGGCAAGCGGTTCCACTTGTCCAAAGAAAAACACCAAGGCTCCCACTACCACAACCGCAACTGCATCCTCTAGTGCCCCTAGTAATAGCAGTGGTAGTGGGAAGAACACTACAAATAGCCAATCAAAGGGTGAAGCTGGGCTCACTATTGGTAATGTAGTTGGTGTTGGTCTTGTTAGGGAGACCACAGAGTCTGTTTTAGTCTCTGATGGTGATATTGATTTTGCCACCTTGGTTGCTTGACCCCTTAATATGGGAAAGTACAAGCAACTACCCCTAATAAATGGTGTTGAGGTTGAGGCCTACAGGGATACAGTAGCCAGTGTCACTTTGGTGATTGAGAAACTGGTTGCCCCTGAACAACACCTACTTGGTCAGCAGTACTAAGTGACTGATGCTCATAACAACACTCTTAGCCACCCCATGACTGTTGTGAATCTCAACTGGGGGGGGTACTGGTCCAAATAAAGTTGTGGTAGCCACTGATTTACTAGTAGACTGCTTACTAGGCAATGATTTGGAAACATCAGCTTAGGCTGAAGTGGAGTTTGAGGCTCATGCAGCAATGCTGGGCATTCCAGGGCATATATTTGCTCTCATAAGGGCTCAGGCCCAGAAGCAAGGTGGACAGGGAAACTTGGATACTGGAAAAATGGACCAAGTGCTCCCAAAAGCTAGGGGTAGAAAGGGTAAATCCTTGCCCACTATCCCTCCCTCTCCAGAAGATTCCCCTTTTGAGGAAAAGGATTCCTCTCCCTGTGCAGAACTTACACCAGATGAGATGAGAGCAGACACTGCTGAGCTTTTGGGTGCAGGGGGGCCTGCTAGGGAAGAGCTGAGTGTGGCACAGCATACCTATCCCACACTAGAGGGTTTAAGACAGCAAGCTGTCCAACAGCAAAATGGGGATATCACTGATAGCCATAAAGTCTACTGGGAAGACAACCTGCTCTATACTGAGTCAAGGGACCCTAAACCTAGAGCTGCCAGGAAATTGGTGGTCATCCCTTTGCAGTATAGGGAGTTTCTTCTGACTTTGGCTCATGATATTCCTTTGGCTGGGCAGTTGGGCCAAAGTAAGACTTGGGACAGACGTGTTCCATTGTTTCACTGGCCTCATATGTCCGAGGACACCAAGGAGTTTTGTCGCTCTGTGTGACCTGCCAAGCCAGCGGCAAGACTGGTGGCACACCTAAGTCCCCCTTAATTCCACTCCCAGTGGTTAGGGTTCCCTTTCAGAGGGTAGTGGTTGACATTGTTGGCCCCCTTGACCCTCCAACAGCTTCAGGCAATAGATTTATCCTTGTGGTAGTGGATCATGCCACCATGTATCCTGAAGCTATACCCTTAAGGACCACTACAGCTCGTGCAGTGGCAAAAGCCCTCCTGGGAATATTTTCCATAGTGGGTTTCCCTAAGGAAGTGGTGTCACACAGAGGTAGTAATTTCATGTCTGCATACCTCAAAGCAATGTGGAAGGAGTGTGGTGTAACTTAAAAGTTCACTACTCCTTATCATTCACAGACAAATGGACTGGTTGAGAGGTTTAATAAAACTCTCAAAGCAATTATCATGGGACTCCCTGAAAAACTCAGGAGGTGATGGGATGTCCTGTTGCCATGTCTCCTTTTAGCTTATAGGGAGGTACCTCAAAAAAGGAGTGGGCTTCAGCCCCTTTGAACTCCCCTTTGGACACCCTGCAAGAGGTCCCCTTGCTCTTGTGAAGGAGGGTTGGAAACAACCTTTAAAAGCTCCCAGGCAAGACATCGTGAACTATGTAATTGGCCTCAGATCAAGGAAGGCTGAGTACATGAAAAAGGACAGTAAAAACCTTCAGGCCAGCCAAGAGCTCCAAAAGCAATGACATGACCAGAAGGCTGTCCTGGATCAGTACCAACCAGGACAGAAGGTGTGGATATTGGAGCCTGTGGCCCCAAGAGCACTCTAGGATAAATGGAGTGTACCCCATCTTGTTGTGGTAAAAAAAGGTGAGCTCACCTATTTGGTAAACCTGGGCACTGCCAGAAGTCCCCTTAGGGTGCTTCATGTCAATCGCCTGAAACCTTATTATGATAGGGCGGACTTAACCCTGCTCATGGCCACTGATGAGAAGCAGGAAGAAGAGAGTGACCCTCTCCCTAACCTCTTCCCAACCACTGACACTGATGGTTTAGTGGAGGGGGTTGTTCTGGCAGACTGCCTTACTGCTGAGCAGAAGGATTACTGTAAAAATCTCCTTGATCAGTTTTCTGAACTCTTCTCACTCACACCTACTTGGTGTGAGCACATAATCGACACTGGATACAGTTTATCTGTCAAAAGTAAGATTTATAGGCAGCCTGACCATGTCAGAGACTGCATTAGGCAAGAGGTGCAGAAAATGTTAGATCTATGAGTGATTGAACCTTCTGAAAGCCCCCGGGCTAGCCCAGTGGTGCTTGTCCCCAAACCTCACAGTAAAGATGGTAAAAAGGGAATTAGGTTTTGTGTGGACTTTAGAGGTCTCAATCAAGTAACTCAAACTGATGCTCACCCTATACCCAGGGCAGATGAGCTGATAGATACACTGTCTTCTGCCAAATATCCAAGCACTTTTGACTTAACTGCACGGTATTGGCAGAATAAGTTGTCAGAAGATGCTGAACCTAAAACAGCATTTTCAACCATTTGAGGGCAAAATCAAATCACTGTTATCCCCTTTAGATTGAAAAATGCACCTGCCACTTTTCAGAGGTTGGTGAATACAGTCCTCCAAGGATTGGAAGCCTTTAGTGCAGCATTTCTAGATGATACAGCTGTCTTTAGCACCACCTGGGATGATCACCTGGTCCACCCATGGAAAGTTTTGGAGGCCCTGCAAAAGGCAGGCCTCACTATCAAGGCTTCAACGTGCCAGATAGGCAGGGGAAAGTGGTTTATCTGGGCCACCTGGTAGGTGGGGATCGGATTGCACCACTGCAGAGGAAGATCCAAACCATTATGGAATGGGCTCCCCCTGCAACTCAAACCCAGATGAGAGCCTTCCTAGGCCTCACAGGGTACTATGGGAGGTTCATTAAGAATTATGGCACTATGGTGGTCATTACAACCCTGGCGGTTGGTGTTAAAGTGGCGGTAAGACCACCAACAGGCCGGCGGTAAAGAATATGCAATTACAACCGTGGCGGAAACCGTCAACAAAGACAGCCACTTTAACACTCCGGCGCCACAGCGGTACAAACAAACAGCGTGGCGGTCACCGCCAACAGACAGGCGGGAGACAATGTACTGCCCACACTATTATGACAGGCTAATCCACCACCTTTACCGGGGCGGATTCACCGCGGATAAAAACACAGCGGAAATGGGAATCCCGAAGGGAAAACGCTCACCTCTACACACCCCACGAGGACGCCATGGACCCAGAACTCCAAATTCTACCTGCAATAGTCTTCCTGCTCCAGGAGCACGAATGCTGGCGGTGAAGACCACGGTGAGTACTGCACCTACGACACAGGGGCGGGGGGAGGGAAAAAACAGGGACACACACACGCAACACCCCCACCCTCACCCACTACAACACACACACTAATGCATATCAATACATCACAGTTACACCCCCAAACCCCCGGAAGAATGCAAAGATAATAGAAAATGAGTGTAACCATTATAATATATTACAAGCAAGTAGGCAGAAATATATATATACACCATGTACATAATATCTACCAAGCATAGTAGTCCAGGTAGTGCTCTAAGAAAGTCTGTGGAACACTGGGATCACACGGTATGGGTGAGGCCCACACAAGATCCCTGACCATGACGGAGAGAACACTGCAGGGGCATCAGACAGCAACTAAACAGGCACCTCAGGGGGAGGGAAAGGGGGGGCACCTCAGCCGGTTGAGTGCACGACGCCAAATCCACGAGGGGGCCACATGCCCACTGTTCCATCCTGGGGAGTGCAAAGCCACAGTCTCTCAAGTATCTACAGTGGGTGGGTTGCCCACTGTTCCATCCTGGGGAGTGCAAAGCCACAGTCTCTCAAGTCTCTACAGTGGGTGGGTTGCCCACTGTTCAATCCTGGGGAGTGCAAAGCCACATTCTCTCAAGTCTCTACAGTGGGTGGTTTGCCCACTGCCAAATCCTGGGGAGTGCAAAGCCACAGTCACTCAAGTCTCTACAGTGGGTGGGTTGCCCACTGCCATATCCTGGGGAGTGCAAAGCCAAAGTCTCATAAGTGGATAACAGTCTCCACTGGTTCTGGAGGGGGCATGGTGCCCAGAGTGCTTCATCCTGCTAAGGACATAGGTAGTGGATGACAGTCTCCGCTGGTTCTGGAGGGGGCATGGTTCCCAGAGTGCTTCATCCTGCTAAGGACGGAGGTAGTGGATGACAGTCTCCACTGGTTCTGGAGGGGGCATGGTGCCCAGAGTGCATCATTCACCCCCGTGACGGACTCAGTTGAGTCAGTGCCCTTGCCGCTCATGGGCCAGCGGTGCTTGAGATGGCGGTGCTCTGTTCAGCGGTGCTTAAGACGGCGGTGCCCTGTTCAGCAGTGCTTGAGACGGCGGTGCCCTGTTCAGCGGTGCTTGAGATGGCGGTGCCCTGTGCAGCGGTGCTTGAGTTGGCGGTGCCCTGTTCAGCGGTGCTTGGGTTGGCAGTGCCCTATTCAGCGGTGCTTGAATTGGCGGTGCCCTGTTCAGCGGTGCTTGAGACCGTGGTGCCCTGTGCAGCGGTGCTTGAGTTGGCGGTGCCATGTTCAGCTGTGCTTGAGACGGCGGTGCCCTGTGCAGCGGTGCTTGAGTTGGCGGTGCCCTGTTCAGCGGTGCTTGAGATGGCGGTCTCCATTGCAGGGTCTCAGCTGCTGGCGGTCCTTCATGGCCCAGCGGGGCTTTTGCTGGCGGTCCTTCATGGCCGAGTGGGGCTTTTACTGGCGGTCCTTCATGGCCCAGCGGGGCTTTTGCTGGCGGTCCTTCATGGCCCAGCGGGGCTAGTGCTGGTGGTGACCTCCTGGGCAGGTGGGCTGGTGCTGGCAGTGGCCTCCTGGGCAGCTGGGCTGGTGCTGGCGGTGGCCTCCTGGGAAGCTGGGCTGGTGCTGGCGGTGGCCTCCTGGGCAGGTGGGCTGGTGCTGGCGGTGGCCTCCTGGGCAGGTGGGCTGGTGCTGGCGCGCCCCTCCTGGGCAGGTGGGCTAGTGCTGGTGGTCCTGTCCTGGGCAGCTGGGCTTGTGCTGGAGGTGGGCTCCTGAGCTTCGGGGATGATGGCGGTCTTCTCCGCCGTGCTGCTCTTCCCAGACTTGCCGGGTTTCTTGTGGCCCTTCCCCACCTTGGAAGGTGTCAAAGCTGACTCCACACTCCCACCGGGACCCCTGGGAGCGGCTTTGGTGGCTGGAGTCTTTCCCCTCTCCCGCCGGGCACTGGCCAACTTCTGATGCTTCACAGGTGGGGGACTGTCTGTGCTGTGGCTCCGTGCCACACTGGCTGCCCTGGTGGCCGGTGCACTCCAGATTCCGGTGACTACGGGCACCAAGGGTCCCGGAGATGTTGTGGCTGAGGTGCTAGTTCGGGCCCTAGGAGACGGACGGGGTGGAGAAGGTGTGGGAAAGAGGTCAAGGGTGGACAGGAAAAGTTTTTGGGACACACTGGGACGGGTAGCTGGAGGGGGTTTGGGAGTGGAGGAAGAGGTGGTGGTTGTAGGAGGTGTACGTTTGGTGACTTTGGGTGAAGGTGCATGCGCTGGAGGCTGTCGTGAGGTAGATGGCAGTTGGGTGGGTGTGTGCCTGCGTTTGTGTATCTTGGAAGGGGCATCTCAGACACGCTGGGAGAGGACACAGGGGACGTGTGAATGGTAGTGGGGGTGGTTAATGCACGTGAGCGGGTTGTGGTGGTGGGTGTGCTGCAGAGGGACGTAGTGGCTATAGAGGTAGGCATGCAGGTGTGAGTGTAGACGAGACTGGGAGGGAGGAGGGAGACGAGAAGGAGGGGGACACGGTGGAGGCAGTGGATGTTGGTGTGTCTGTATGTGTGTGATGCTTGCCTGAGTGCCTGTGGGATGTGTGGTGCTTATGTTTGCCAGAGCTTCCCTTGTGTGTTGACGTGTGTGCATGCTGGTCTGTAGGTGTGCTTGGGATAGGTTGAGGTACAGGGGATTGGGTCTGGGTGGAGGAAGTTGGAGGGGGGAGGCTAGAGATGGGGACAATGGCTGCCATCAGTGCTGAGGCCAGAGTCTGAAAAGCTCGCTGAAGGGCCGCCTGACCAGAATGAATGCCCTCCAGGAATGCATTTGTTTGTTGAAACTGCCTCTCTACACCCTGGATGGCATTCAAAATGGTAGACTGCCCAACAGTGAGGGACCTGAGGAGCTCAATGGCCTCCTCACTGAGGGCAGCAGGGGTGACTGGGGCAGGGCCTGAGGTGCCTGGGGCGATGGTGATGCCCACCCTCCTGGGTGAGCGGGCACGGGGCAAAGGCTGAGGGACTGCTGGGAGGGCGGTGCTGTTAGGGGGGGTGGCTGCTGTACCTGTAGATGCGGGGGGCACAGATGTTGCCGCCACCACAAGGGAGCTCCCATCAGAGGACGAGTCTATTTCGCTGGTGTCAGCTTCTGTCCCCGCCGTGGAGCTCCCCTCGCCCTCTGTCCCACTGGTGAACTCTGAGTCCGTAGTCTTGCCCTTCATCCCACTGGTGAACTCTGAGTCCGTAGTCTCGCCCTCCATGGCCATGGGGGATGCAGCTCCCTTTTGCTCCGGTGCCATTGCTCCTCCACCTGATGATGCTAATACACACAAGAACAGGGAGACCACAAAAAGGGGGACGACGACAGAAGAAAGACATGATGAGTGCATGCATTACCGCTACCGTTGGCGGACACGACAGACACAGAAGCCCCTTGCACTACGCCGCGCTCTTGGGGTCCATTGTTCAATTCCTGGGAAATGGCCTACAAGGCTATGGACGACATCTGCACACATAGATGACACAGGGGTATGTCTAGGTGTAGTTGTCACTCTACAGAGGTGGGGTGGGGTGCCACATGGCCTGCCTTACGGAGCGTCCTTGCCTACGGAACTCGCCCTGGCCTAGGGAAACACACAGCCCACCTCCCCCACCCAGACACCTCCACTGCACGCAAAGTCAGCAGAATGAGAGTGTACTCACCCCCTTGTGGCTGCTGTGATGCCCTCAAGCGCCCATCCAACTCCGGGTAGGCCACCGCTAGGATCCTGACCATCAGGGGGGGTCATGGTTCGACGGGCACCCCTCCCACGTTGGGAGGCCATCCCCAGCTGAGCCACCGCCATCTTCTTGCTCCAGCGGCGAATGTCCTCCCATCTTTTCCGGCAGTGGGTTCTCCGTCTGTGTTAGACCCCCAGGGTCCGCACATCCTTGCAGATGGCACGCCAAATATCTTTTTTCTGGTGGGCGCTGACCTACATGAAATGTACAGGGGAAAAAGAGAAGTTATTACCAACTGCACCGTCAAACTGATTGGCCCCCATCCCTACCCTTGCCATGTGGCACATGCATTCACCGTCTTTCATGCACGCAGTACTCTCCCCCCTTCCTTCTTACATCCAGCCCTCTCCACACAGGCATAGACCAAACAACATGCTCCCTGTGTACTTACCTGTTTGTCTGGAGGACCGTAGAGTAGCGTGTACTGGGGGAGGACCCCATCCACGAGCTTCTCCAACTCCTCCAATGTGAAGGCAGGGGCCCTTTCCCCAGACGCTCGAGCCATTGTCTCTTCCAGACTGAGGTCACAGCAGCACTTGCAGTGTAGGTCCACTCCTGTCGAAGATCAGGTATCGAGTGATTGAACAAATAGAAAATGGCGGTCACGTCCGCGGCCGTGCATACCGTCACTGCCAGCGTACATCGTCATTGGCTCCTGGGACCCATAGGGTCCAACGTTAACCAATGCAGCATTGCGCCACGGTCTTTGACCACCTACTGCGTCGGTGTACAACGCCAGCGCAGTTACCTCACATCCCATTGTCCCACTTTACAGGTCAGGCAGCCGCCATTTCAGGGGCCCACATGGCTTCATTTTCAACTGCGTCACACATACGTAGGCCTAGACTCTACACATATACAGGCCATTTTTTGTGTAGGAATGGTGTTCTGTGTAAACTGTGGGTACGTACCTCTGAGTTGTTTGACTCTGTGCTCGCTGTTGTCCTTCATAGGCACCGTCCGTTGGGACATGTGAGGAGATGGCAGCATCCTCCGGTGTACCAACCGTTGGTGGACCTGACAACAATGGAGGAGCGACATGTGATTATCACATACAGGCTTGACCGTGCCACAATCCAGGAACTGTGTGCCCAGTTGGAGCCAGACCTGATGTCAGCAATCCTCCATCCCACAGGAATCCCCCCTCAAGTGCAGGTGCTGTCAGTGCTCCATTTCCTTGCAAGTGGGTCTTTTCAAACAACAGTAGCCATAGCATCAGAGATGTCCCAGCCTATGTTTTCCAATGTATTGTCCATAGTGTTGTCTGCCCTTCTGAAACACATGCGGAGCTACATCGTTTTTCCTCAGGTGGAGGATTTGCCTACAGTGAAAGGTGATTTCTATGCCCTGGGACACATCCCCAACATCATAGGTGCCATTGATGGGACCCATGTGGCTTTGGTCCCCCCCCACAGGAGTGAACAGGTGTACAGAAACCGGAAGAGTTATAATTCGATTAATGTACAGATGGTATGTTTGGCAGACCAGTACATCTCCCATGTGAATGCCATGTTCCCTGGGTCAGTGCATGACGACTACATCCTGCGGAATAGCAGCATCCCTTATGTGATGGGTCAACTCCAGAGGCACCGTGTGTGGCTATTAGGTGAGCACCTGGAAGCAAGTCAGTGGGAATGGTTGTCTGGGGATATCCCTCCAGGTTAGTGCGTGTCTAACAGTTGTCCCTCACCAATTGCAGGTGACTCTGGTTACCCCAACCTGTCATGGCTACTGACCCCAGTGAGGAATCCCAGGACAAGGGCAGAGGAACGCTACAATGAGGCCCATGGGTGAACTAGGAGGGTGATCGAGCGGACCTTCGGCCTCCTGAAGGCCAGGTTCAGGTGCCTCCATATGACAGGTGGATCCCTATTCTACTCACCAAAGAAGGTGTGCCAGATCATCGTGGCCTGCTGTATGCTTCACAACTTGGCTTTGCGACGACAGGTGCCTTTTCTGCAGGAGGATGGTCCAGATGGTGGTGTTTTGGCAGCTGTGGAGCCTGTGGACAGTGAAGAGGAGGAAGCAGAGGAAGAAGACATGAACAACAGGGACTCAGTGATCCAGCAATATTTTCAGTGAGACACAGGTAAGAGTACAGACCTGCCTACTACATGTACTTTAACACTACTACCTCTCTACTGTCTGTCGTTTTCACCCAGTGTTTGGTCACTGAGTTGTCACTTTCCCTTACGATTTCACAGATGTGGGTCCCACTGTGTGACATCTGCTTAGATTCCTCATGGACTAGAGCTGTGTGACATAGTTATGTTGACATTACAATTGAAAGAGCATTTTGCCACTGTAATTGCTAATACACTATTTCGAAATCACAGACAGACTCCAGATTGTTTTTTGTTTTAAGTGTGTTTATTTAAGTGCTCAATATTGGAGGGGGTAGTGAAATGGTGTGGGGTGATGGCGGAGGAATGTCCATGGCAGAGTCCAGTCTATTAGTCTCACAGGAGCAGTGCCCATATGGGCATAGGAAGTGGAGCTGGGGCAGTTTAAGTATGGACAGGGTGACAAAGTGGGACAGTAGGATGACAATCAGGGTGGTCTCATTTCTTGGCGGGGGTCTTGGCATCGTTCTCTCTCTTGTTCCTGGATCTCAGGGACCGTTTGCGGGATGGTTCTCCATCTGCAGGGGCTGGGGTGCTGGTGTTGTGGTCCTGTGGGGGGGCGTCCTGTCCACTAGCGCCGGCGGAGGTGGTGGGCAGTTCATCGTCCATGCTAGTGTCAGGGGCCCCTTGTAATGCTACAGTGTCCCTCCTGGTGTTGAGTACTTTCTTCAGCACCCCTACGATGGTGCCCAGGGTGGAGCTGATGGTTCTGAGTTCCTCCCTGAAGCCCATATACTGTTCCTCCTGCAGGCGCTGGGTCGCCTGAAACTTGGCCAGTACCGTTGCCATCGTGAGTGGTGGTAGGCTCCCATGATGGAGGAGAGGGCCTCTTGGAGAGTGGGTTCCCTTGGCCTGTCCGCCCCCTGTCGCACAGCAGCCCTCCCAGTTCCCCTGTGTTCCTGGGCCTCTGTCCCCTGGACCGTGTGCCCACTGCCACTGCCCCCAGGTCCCTATTGTTGTTGGGGTGGTGGGTTATCCTGGGTTCCCTGTAGTGGTGGACACACAGCTGATTGACGTGTCCTGGAGACAGAGGTATGGGCCCGCTGGGTGGGTGCTGTGCTGGTGTTTCCAGAGGGGGGAAGGTCTGTGGTGGCCTGTGACTGGGTGAGGGGAACCGACTGTCCAGAGGTCCCCGATAGGCCGGGCTGGTCATCTAGATCCAGTTGGACAGAGGTGCTGTCATCACTGTGGGCCTCTTCTGTTGGTGGTGTGGACATGTGTGGTCCCTCCTGTCTGGTGACATTGGGTAGGGGTCCTGCAGGGATATAAAAGAATAGTTATTACATCTGTGTGTGCCACGGTGTGTAATGGGTTGGTGACAGTGTACCCCAGTGCTTGCATTCCTGTGTGGGACCTTGTGTGATGATGGTTTACGGGGTTGTATGGGTATGTGCAGTGGGCATGCTTTAGTGATGGGTGTCCATGCTTTGTTGTTGCATGCAGGGCTTGATGTTGGGATGAGTGGTTTGTGATGTTGGGACATATGTGAGGAGTTGGGGTGCTGAGGGTGAGGGTGAGGGTGGGGGTATGTGCTGGCATGCAGGTAGGGTGGGGGATGTAATAATTGAGATTTGTCTTACCAGAGTCCATTCCGCCACCTACTCCTGCAAGGCCCCCAGGATGCAGAATCGCCAAGACCTGCTCCTCCCATGTTGTTAGTTGTGGGTGAGGAGGTGGGGGTCCGCAGCTAGTCCGCTGAACTGCCTGGTGGTGTCTTGAGTCCACGGAACGCACCTTTCCCCGTAGGTCGTTTCACCTCTTCCTGATGTCCTCCCGATTTCTTGGGTGCTGTCCCACTGCATTGATCCTGTCCACTATTCTTCGCCATAGCTCCATCTTCCTTGCTATTGAGGTGTACTGCACCTGTGCTCCGAATAGCTGTGGCTCTACCAGGACGACTTCCTCCACCATGACCCTGAGCTCCTCCTCCGAGAACCTGGAGTGTCTTTGCCGTGCCATGGGGTGGTGTAGGTGATGTGTGGCGTGGAGTGTGTGGTGATAAGTGTGCTGATATGTAGTAGTGGTGTGTTGTGTGAGGTGCGTGGAGTTCTGTGGGTGAAGGTGTTGTGTGCTTGTGGTTGCTGTTGTTCTTGCTGGTGGTGTCTGTCTCTGGCCTTCTTTCAGAATTTTTTGTCGTAGGGGTTTGTGGGTGTGTGTTTTATATTGTAATGGGTGTGTGGGAGTGGTGTGTGTATGTGTATCATGTGTGTGTATTTGAAATTGTCCAATGTGGCTGTGTTTTGTAAGAGTGTGTGTATTTTGAGCTCAGCGGTGTGTACCGCCAATGGAATACCGCGATTGAAAGACCGCCTCGTGGATTTGTGTGTCGAGATATTGTGGGCGTTTTTCTGTTGGCGTGACGGTGGAGGTTTTGTTTTTGCCAGTTTATCACTGACCTTTGGTGTGGCGGACTTGTGTGGGTGTCTGAATTTTGGCGGATTCCAAAATGTGGGTCATAATAGCTGTGGCGGAATTCCGCGGAGGTGTGTTGGCAGTCTTCTCAGCGGCGGTAAGCGGCTTTTACCACCAATGTTGTAATGAGGGCCTATATCTACCGCTCTTAATGACCTCTCATCCAAAAAGATGCCTAAAAACGTATTATGGACTGCTAGCTGTCAAAAGGATTTTGATGAGCTCAAACAGGCCATGTGCTCTGCACCTCTCCTAAAAAGCCCTTGTTACTCCAAAAAAATCATAGTTCAATCTGATGCTTCTGAATTAGGGGTAGGGGCAGTTCTATCACAGCTTAACACTGAGGGCCAGAATCAACCTGTTGCTTTTATCAGCAGGAGGTTGACCCCTAGAGAAAAGCGTTGGTCTGCCATAGAGAGGGAGGCCTTTGATGTGGTCTGGGCACTGAAAAAGTTGAGACCATACCTCTTTGGTACTCACTTTAATGTTCAGACAGACCACAAACCTCTATTATGGCTTAAACAAATGAAAGGTGAAAACCCTAAATTGTTGAGGTGGTCCCTCTCCCTTCAGGGAATGGACTATACAGTGGAACATAGACCTGGGAGTACCCACTCCAATGCAGATTTACTCTCCAGATATTTCCACTTAGACAATGAAGACTCATCTGGGTAAGTTTAGCCTTATTGTCCCTCGTTTGTGGGGGGGAGGGCGGGTTTGTGTAGGAAAGTACCATCTTGCCTAGCATGTTACCCCCATTTTCACATGTATGCAAGTTTGTTTTTGCCTGTCTCACTGGGATCCTGCTAGCCAGGACCCCAGTGCTCATAGTTTGTGGCCTGAATGTGCATACCTGTGTAGTGACTAACTGTATCACTGAGGCTCTGCTAACCAGAACCTCAGTGCTTATGCTCTCTCTGCCTTTAAATTTGTCACTATAGGCTATTGACCACTTTTACCAATTTCAATTGGCACACTGGAACACCCTTCTAATTCCCTAGTATATGGTAACTAGGTACCATGGGTATTGGGGTTCGAGGAGATCCGTATGGGCTGCAGCATTTTGTTTGCCACCCATAGGGAGCTCAGACAAACCTTTACACACGACTGCCATTGGAGCCTGAGTGAAATAACACACATGTTATTTCACAGCCATTTTCCCTACACTTAAGTAACTTATAAGTCACCTATATGTCCATCCTTCACTTGCTGAAGGTTAGGTGCAAAGTTACTAAGTATAAGGGCACCCATGCACTAGCAAAGGTGCCCCCACATAGTTCAGGGCAATTTCCCGAGACTTTGTGAGTGTGGGGACACCATTAAACATGTGCACTAAATATAGGTCAATACCTATATGTAGCTTCACAATGGTAACTCCGAATATGGCCATGTAACATGTCTAGGATCATTGAATTGTCTCCCCATTCCAAATGTGGTATTGGGGAGCCAATTCCATGCATCCCCGGGGCTCCACTATGGACCCCGGCTACAGCCAAACCAGCTCTCTGGGGTTTTCTCTGCAGATACTGCTGCTGCCACCCCACAGACAGGGTTCTGCCCTCCTGGAGTCTGGGCAGCCCAGTCCCAGGAAGGCAGAACAAAGAATGTCCTCTGAGAGAGGGTGTTACACTCTCTCCCTTTGGAAATAGGTGTTAAAAGCTGGGAAGGGGTAGCCTCCCCCAGCCTCTGGTAATGCTTTGAAGGACACAGATGGTGCCCTCCTTGCATAAGCCAGTCTACACCGGTTCAGGGAACCCCCAGTCCCTGCTCTGGCGAGAAACTGGACAAAGGAAAGGGGATTGACCACTCCCGTGTCCAACACCACCCCATAGGTGGTGCCCAGAGCTGCTCCAGTTTGTTCCTGACCTCTGCCATCTTGGATCCAGAGGTTTGAGGGCACTCTGGAGGCCTCTGAGTGGCCAGTGCCAGCAGGTGACGTCAGAGACCCCTCCTGATAGGTGCTTACCTGACTAGGTGGCCAATCCTCCTCTGAGGGCTATTTAGGGTCTCTCCTGTGGGCTTTTCCTAAGATAACTACTTTCAAGAATTCACCAGAGTTCCTCTGCACCTCTCTCTTCAACTTCTGCCAAGGATCGACCGCTGACTGCGCCAGGACACCTGCAAAACTGCAACAAAGTAGCTAGAAGACTACCAGCGACATTGTAGCGCCTAATCCTGCTGGCTTTCTCAACTGTTTCTTGGTGGTTCATGCTTTGGGGGATGCGTGCCTTCATCCGGCACTGGAAGCAACTATGAAATCTCCCGTGGGTCGACGGAATCTTCCCCCTGCTCCAGCAGGCACCAAACTTTAGTTTCACCAGTACTCTGGGAACCCTCTCATCCTGATGAGCGTGGCCCCTGGAACACAGGTGGTAGACCCAGGTGACCCAGACTCTTCAGTGGTCTAACTGTCCAAATTTGGAGGAGGTGAGTCCTTTCCTCGCCTCTCCAGACAGTAATCCTGTGCACTATGTGAACTGCAGCTACAAGGGCTTCTGTGCACATTTCCATGAAATGCTGCATGCACAGCCAAGCCTTTGTCCCCACCACTCTGCCCTGTGATGCTCAGCACCCTGAGTTGTTCTCCGGCTTCGTGGGACCCTCTTTTGCAGTGTTGAGATGACTGCTGTGTTAAGACATCTTGAACCTGTGTTCAAGGACTTCTGTGGGTGCTACCTTCTTCTGTGAGTGCTCTCTTGGTTGCTGAGGGCCCCCTCTGTCTCCTCTCCCAAGTGGCAACATCCTGGTCCTTCCTGGGCCCGAGCAGCACCCTTTTTCTTCCAATTCAACTATTGCAACTAGTAAGGTTTGTTTGTGGTATTTTGCCAAAGAAACACCTCTGCATCCTCCAGTTTTCCATGGGACATTTTCTGCATGAAGGAGAAGGTCCTATCACCTTTCATTGTTGCAGAATCTTCAGCTTCTTCCATCCTGAGGCAGCCATTTTGAACCTTCATCCGGGGTTTAGTGGGCTCCTGCCCCCCTGGACACTTTCATGACTATTGAACTAGGTCCCCTTCCTTTGCAGGTCCACAGGTCAAGGAATTTGTCTTCAGTGCTTAGCAGTCTGTTGTGGTCTTTGCAAAATCCTCTATCACGACTTTAGTGTGTTTCTTTGGAAGTAGCAGTACTTTACTCCTACTTTCCAGGGTCTTGGGTTGGTTTATCTTGGACACCCTTAGTGTTTTATTACACTCCCAGTGACCCTCTACACTCTACACTAGCCTAGTGGTCCATTCGTGGTTCGCATTCCACTTTCTTAGTTTATGGTTTGTGTTTCCCCTAGGCCTATTGCATCCTATTGTATTCTACAGTGTTTGCATTGTTTGTTGACTGTTTTACTTGCCTGATTTTGGTTTGTGTGTATATTTTGTGTATTTTACTAACCTCCTAAGGAAGTATATCCTCTGAGATAGTTTTGGCACATTGTCACTAAAATAAAGTACCTTTATTTTTAGTAACTTTGAGTATTGTCTTTCTTATGATATAATACCTATATGATATAAGTGGTACAGTAGGAGTTTTGCATGTCTGCTAGTTCAGCCTAAGCTGCTGTGCTATAGCTACCTCTATCAGCCTAAGCTGCTAGAACACTACTAATCTTCTAATAAGGGATAACTGGACCTGGCACAAGGTGTAAGTACCATCAGGTACCCACTATAAGCCAGGCCAGCCTCCTACAGTCACCCAAATAAATACCTTTATTTTTGGTAACACTGAGTATTGTCTTTACTTGTGTATAAGTACTGTGTAACTATAAGTTGTATTGCATGAGGTTTGCATGTCTCCTAGTTCAGCCTAAGCTCCTCTGCTATATCTACCTCTATCAGACTCTACTGCTAGAACTCTACTACATTTCACTAATAAGTGAGAACTGGACCTAGTATAAGGTGTAAGTACCCAAGGTACACACTACAAACCAGGCCAGCCTCTTACAGGGGCACCTTTGCTAGTGCAAGGGTGCCCTCACACTTAGTAACTTTGCACCCAACCTTCAGCAAGTGAAGGTTAGATATATAGATGAATTATAAGTTACTTAAGTGCAGTGAAACTGGCTGTGAAATAGTGTGTGCTCTATTTCACATAGGCTGCGATGGCAGGCCTGTGGAAGGGTTTGTCTGAGCTCCTTATGGCTAGCAAAAGAAATGCTGCAGCCCATAAAGATCTCCTGGAACCCCAATGCCCTGGGTACCTAGGTACCATATACTAGCGACTTATAAGGGAGGTCAAGTGTGCCAATTGAAATTGGTAAATGAAGTCACTAGCCTATAGTGACAAATTTTAAAGCAGAGTGAGCATAAGCAATGAGGTTCTGATTAGCAGAGCCTCAGTGACACAGTCAAACACTATACACAACACACACATTAGGCCATAAAGTATGAGCACTGGGGTCCTGACCAGCAGGATCTCATTGAGACAGGCAAAAACATACTGACATACAGGTAAAAATGGGGTAACATTTCAAGAAAGATACTACTTTCCTACACAAGGTGACTCAGTGGCATACAAGGGGGACATTCTGGAGGGGCTCATTTCCTGGCTGTGGTCTTGGTCTTGGCAACAGTCTCTGGTGTCTGTCTGGGTCACAGGGAACATTTTCTGGGTAGTTATTCTGCTGCAGAGGGAGTGGAGCTGGTGGCCTGTGGGTCTTGCAGCAGGTCCTTCTGTCCACTAGCTGCAGCAGATGTTGATGGCTGTGGAGTGGACTGGCTAGTGGAAGTTGGCCACTTGTGTGCTGTGTTCTCCCACATGGTGTTGGCCATGTCACCCAGCGCCCCTGCAATGGAGGCCATGTTGGCATTTAGGCCCTGTAACTGCTGCATGACCTAACCCCCTGTACCCCCTGTAGCTGCTGGTTCTCCTGCATGATGGTGATCACCTGGCCCATCCTGTCCTGGGATTTTTGGCATTCCCACAGGACATGTATGAGTGCCTCCTTGGCAGTCAGTTCTCTGGGCCTGGCCTCCCCCTGGTGCCCAGCTGACCTCCCACTGTCCATAGATACCTGTGCTTGTGTCCCCTGAATGGAATGGTGTGCCCACTCCCACTTACACCAGGACCTTCACCGTCTTGCCTGTGTGATGTCGACTTGGGTCCCTGTACAGGTGGGCACACTATTGATCGACGTGTCCTGGGGACAGGGGTCTGGGACGTTGAGTGGCTGCTGTGGGGTTGGAGTCGGGGCTGTGGTGGACTGACTGTGGGTTGTGGAAGCCGACTGACCTGTGGTCCCAGATGGACCAGTGAGTTCATCCAGCTCGGGACATCCAGAGTGGCTGTCATCACTGAGGGCATCTTCTGGTAGAGGACTGGGTTGCCGTGACACCTGCTCGCCACTGACATTGGCTGGGGCACTTGTGGAAATGTAAGTAATTTGTCAGGGTCATTGTCTGTCACATATTTCGCATTTCTACCTTTCCCTATGGGTTTGGTGTTGTTCTCCCACCTTTGATAGTGCATGGTGATGGATTGTGGGATTGGTAGTTCTACATGCTGTCCAAGCATTGCTGGTGGGTGTGCATGCAGACCTGGAAGGGAAGTGCTTGCAGTGGGTGGGGCATGCAGGGGCACACATTTAAGTGTGGTCATTGGGGTGGTGCACTGTGTGGGATGGAGTGGGATGTTGGGCGTCAGGGTGAGGGGTGACATGCCATGCAGGTATCGGTGGAGGTAGGTTAGTAATGGTGACTTACCAGTGTCCAGCCCTCCAGTGAATCCAGTAAGGCCCTCAGGATGTAGGATTTCCAAGACTTGTTCCTCCCATGCTGTCAACTCTGTGGGAGGAGGTGGGGGTCCACCACCAGTCCTCATGATGGCGACCTGGTGCGTTGATGCAATAGAACACACCTTCGCCTGTAGGTCGTTCCACCTCTTTCAGATGTCATCCCTTGTGCGTGGATATTGTCCCATGGAGTTCACCCTGTCCATGATCCTCCACCATAGCTCCATCTTCCTGGCAATGGTAATCTGCTGGACCTGTGCACCAAACAGCTGTGGCTCTACCCTGACGATTTCCTCCACCATCACCCGCAACTCCTCATCAGTGAAACGGGGGTGCTTTTGTAGGGACAAGCCCATTGTGTGTTGTGTGTGTTGTGCAGAGGGTGTTCAGTGTTGTGGTAAGGTGTGTGGTGTGTGATGCGTGACGGATGTATAGGTAGATGTGGTATGTGTGAGCAGTTCTCTAACGGATTGGCCTGGCAAGGTGTAGCAGTCTTTTTGTATTTGCAAAGGATTGTTAATTATGTAGGGGTGTGTTTTATAGTGCTGTTGGTGGGTGTGTAGGGTGTGTGTGTATATGTGTCAGGTGTGGGTATTTGTTCTGGCTAATGTTGGCTTGAAGTAGTATTGGATGCCCATTTCCGCTGCGGCGGTATGCACTGCCAATGGCTGACCAGCGTTGAATGTCCACTGTGATGATTCGTGGGTCATTACTTGGAGGGCGACGTATTGCTGGCGTAGCTGTGAGGATGGAGGGTCCGACAGTTTTCGCCTTCGTTGGGTCTCGCAGACTTGTGATTGCGGCTAGTTTCTGTCAGTTTTGTGTTTGTGTGTCATAATCTGGTGGGCGGAATACCGTCTCCGCAGCAGTTTGTTGGCGACTGTCACCATGGCGGTCTTTACAATAGACCGCCAACGTCATAATGACCACCGATATGCCTGTTCAACCTCCCCCAGTGCTGAATGTGATGCTTGATTCTCCCCATTTTTCAGCTGTCCATATGACACCTGACCAACGGCATGCTTTCCACAGAAGGGCAGAACGCTACCAGCACATTATGGAAGTGGATGCCAGATACCACAGGATGGGAAGGAGGTTTCAAATGGAAAAGGCGACTGGGGAATGGCCTGCATTGCACATGGGGGACCTCCACAGCAGCCGCAGCAAACAAGGACAGTGTTGGCAAAACATCGGGGTGCAGGGGGCCTGTGCAGGTCTAAGCCCCTCCACATCAGCTGCACCTGTTAGGAGCCAGGCACCTGTTCAGCCACCTGCTGCGGTAATGAGCAGCCAATTTGAAAGGGACATGAGATGGGACGTGGCCAACATAATGGCCAAACTGAACAAATTGGAGAAGGAGAGTGCTGACAAAAAGAAGATGCTAAAGCACATCAAGAAAAAAACTAACAAAAATTAAAATGAGTTTGTTCTACAGCCTCCCAGTTTCCTCCCCCTCCCTTTTACTGTTGTACATAGTTTTAGATGGGTAGTATTAGGTTAGTGTAGGGGAGGCAAAAGTTGTATTAAGTATAGTTGGGGTGTGGGTTATTCTACATTTTTTGATTGGTGGGGGTTGGGTGGGGAGTCATATTGGGGTATTTGTATATAAATAAATAAATTTAAAAAAACATTAAAAGAAAATATATATACATATCTGCATACTTGTTGAGGCCATAGGTTAGGTTAGTACATGTGTAGTCATAGTTTATGTTGCCCTACATGTATCTTGTCTCTGAAGGGGGCTAGGGGGAAAATGTTTAGAATGTGATGTTCCATGTGTAAGATAGGTTTAGATCAGGTTAGCTAGGTATAGTTGTTAGTTAAGTTATTTTAGTTTAGGTTAATTTAGTGTAGGGTAATTTTTAGGTTAGTGGTAGGTATATGGTTGATAGGAATTTTACAATAAATCTTGTTTTTATTAGACTATTTTTTTCAAAGTTGAGTCAGTGTCTGGGGATTCTCATGAGTGCACTGGCCAAGTTGGAGGAATGGCCGAGGGTATGCTTACTGTCTTGATTTCCAAGGATCACCATGTGCATCCCCTATGATCAAGAAACTGTCAGATTGGCTGCTAAATGACATAATCTAGTCCATACATTTGCCATCCACGGTTCCAGCCATTCACAATGTGTATGTATACTTTATCTTGGACAGGTTAGTATGGAACTTCCACTCTCTTTGGTGGTATCCTGGAGTTTCATTGTTGGCAAATGTGGCACATCTGACAACAGGCAAAATTGGAACTGTATCCTGCAACACTGACAGGTTCTTATCACTGATAAGGTTAGCTTCTTCTGTACCACACAAATAGGTTGTACTTGTACTCCCATCTGGGAAAGTTACCATTGACTTGGTTTACAGCTGCACATGCTGTATGTCAACATCAAAGTATATCTCTTGAATATTTTTATGGAATACTCAATAAATTGGTTGTAGCCAACAACGCCATCATTCATCTTTCTCATGTTAGAATCCTAGGCCCATATATATACTTTTTTAGGACCACATTTGCGTCATTTTGTGACGCAAAAGCTGTGCAAACATACAAAATACAATTATATTTTGTACGTTTGCGTAGCTTTTGCATCACAAATATGAAGCAAATATGGTGCTAAAAAGTGTAAATATGGGCCCTAGTGTGTGGTTTTGTGTCTAATAGTCTTGCACTCATGTACTGATTGACATGGATTCACACAATGCAATCATTTAGCTGAGTAGATGGATCACTGTAAACGTAGAAATGCTACATGTATACAAGGTGCTTTATTTACAGATGCAAGTGTACTTATGAATTTCTTTACAATGTCCAGTTCACAGAAGCCATGATTGAACATTAGTCATATGTAGCACAATTAGAGTCCAGGGTTGAGGTATGTCATGAGACATGGTTGGTGTAGGAGGCTGGCCTGGTTTGTAGTGGGTACCTTGGGTACTTACACCTTATACCAGGTCCAGTTATCCCTTAATAGTGAAGTAGTAGTGTTCTAGCAGCTTAGGGCGATAGAGGTAGCTATGGCAGAATAGCTTAGGCTGAACTAAGAGACCTGGCATGCAATACCACTTATAGTTACACAGTACTTATATACAAGTAAAGACAATACTCAGAGTTACCAAAAATAAAGGTATTTATGTGGGTGACACAGTGCCAAAAATATCTTAGAGACAATACTCCTTCTGGAGGTACGTATTATACACAATATATACACTAGGCACCAAAATTAGACAAGTAAATAGTCATAGAACAAGGCAAACAGTAGGAAATACTATAGAATGCAATGGGAGAAAATAGGTCTAGGGCCAACACAAATCATATACTAAGAAAGTGGAATGCGAATCACGAATTCCCCCCTAGACAAGTATAGTTTGTGCAGAAACACTGGGAGAGTAAGAATACAGTAAAGGTAAGTAAACTACCCCACCCCAGAGCCCAGAAAAGCAGGAGTAAGTTACTGCAAGTTTCCTTAGGACACACTACACCTCGTTTTTGGAATTTTGCAGCAGCCAACCAAGTCTGTAAAGAACAACTGCTGGATTATTGGACCTGAAGACCTGCAAAGGAAGGGGACCAAGTCCAGAAGTCGAAAGAAGTTCCAGGAAGGACAGGAGCTCCTGCCAACCCAGAAGAGGGTGCAAAAGAAGAGTCCCCAGTTAGTCGAAGACTGCTGGGGTGCATCCTAGGAAGATGCCAGTGGGTTCCTGTGTGATGCAAAAGATGTCCCACGGCATGAAGATCGTTGCAGGGGAGATTTTGTGTTGGAAGGCACCAACAAGCCTTGGCTACGACAAAAGTGAATTTTTCATCAAAATAGCACTTTCTGGAACCAGGAGGGACCTGGGGGCTTCATCTCTGTGTGAGGAGGAAGAGGGGGCTCCCCAGAACTTTAGAGAGCCCTCAGGATGCCAGTCAGCACCCCCAGGAGTCACCGGATCTGGGGACAAAGGATGTGCAAAATGCAGTTGATGCAGCACAACAAAAGAAGGTCCCACGTGGCCGGAGAACAACTCAGTGAGTTAAGCATCGCAGGATGGAGTGCTGGGGACCTGGGCCAGGATGTGCACAAAGGAATTTTGCAATGAGTGCTCAGGAGGTGAAGAAGACACAGTATACAGGGGTACCTTCGCTCTCGGGGAAGGCAAGGTCTTACCTCTGCCAAATTGCGTCAGCATGACCTCAGGACAGTTTATGTTGATGATGTCCATCCTCTGTGTCCTTAGGAGCATGCTCATCACTGTGAGATGAGTCCCAGTGTACCGGTCGTCATCTTGGAAGGTGACTGCTTGGAGCAGGGGAGTGACTCCGTCACTCCACAGGAGATTTCTTTGGTCCTTCTGGTGCAGGATGAAAACAGGGAGTCCCCAGAGCGTGCACACCATGGAAACTGTTGCAGTTGCTGACTTGGAGCTGAGGTTGCTGAAGAAAAGTGTCTCTTGTAGACACTTTGTTGCAGTTACAGCGTTTCTTGGAGAAGCCTGCAGTTGATCTGAGGTCAGAAGAGTCTGAAGTTGTTTCAGAGGATTCCTGAAGGAAACGTGCAAGCAGAATCTCTAGAGAACCCACAGGAGAGACCCTAAATAGCTCTGAGAGGGGGATTGACTTCCTTATCTGGTATGGACCTATCAGGAGGGGTCCCTGACGTCACCTGCTGGCACTGGCCACTCGGAGGCCTCCAGATCGCCCCCACACCTTGCAAAGCAAGATGGATGAAGTCTGGGACACACTGGAGGAGCTCTGGGAAGCACCCATAGGGTGGTGATAGACAGGGGAGTGGTCACTACCCTTTCCTTTGTCCAGTTTCGCGCCAGAGCAGGGGAGAAGGGATCCCTGAACCGCTGTAGACTGGCTTATGCAAGGAGGGCACCATCTGGGCCCTTCAAAGCATTTCCAGAGGCTGGTGCAGGCTACCCCTCCTCAGCCTAAAACACCTATTTTCAAAGGGAGAGGGTGTAACACCCTGCTCCCAGTGGAAATGCTTTGTTCTGCCTTACTGGGACTGGGCTGCCCAGACCTAGGAGGGCAGAACCCTGTCTGTGAGGTGGCAGCTACTGTAGCTGCAGTGCAAGCCTCAGAGAGATTGTTTGGCAGTACTGTGGGTTCATGGTGGAGCCCCCAGGATGCATGGAATTGGCTCCCCAATACCACATTTGGAATGGGGGTCAATTCCATGATCTTAGACATGTTACATGGCCATATTCAGAGTTACCATTATGAAGCTACATATAGGTATTGACCTACATGTAGTGCACATGTGTAATGGCAACCCTTCACTCACAAAGTCAGGGGAAATGGCCCCGAACTATGTGGGAACACCTTTCCTAGTGCAAGGGTGCCCTCACACTTAGTAACTTTGCACCTAACCATCAGCAAGTGAAGGTTAGACATATAGGTGACTTATAAGTTACTTAAGTGCAGTGAAAATGGCTGTGAAATAGTGTGTGCACTATTTCACGCAGGCTGCAATGCCAATCCTGTATAAGGGTTTGTCTGAGATCCCTATGGGTGGCAAAAGAAATGCTGCAGCCCATATGGATATCCTGGAACCCCAATGCCCTGTGTACCTAGGTACCATATACTAGGGACTTATAAGAGGGGTCCAGTATGCCAATTGAAATAGGTAAATGAAGTCACTGGCCTACAGTGACAAATTTAAAAGCAGAGAGAGCATGAGCACTGAGGTGCTGATTAGCAGAGCCCCAGTGACACAGTTAGACACTACACAGGCATACACATTAGGCTAAAAACTATGAGCACTGGGGTCCGGAGCAGCAGATCCCAGTGAGACAGGCAAAAACATACTGACAAACATGTGAAAAATGGGGGTAACATGCCAAGGAAGATGTACTTTCCTACACCCCCCCCCCCAAAATGAGGGACAATAAGGCTAACCTTGCCCAGATGAGTCTTCATTGTCTAAGTGGAAATATCTGGAGAGTCCATCTGCATTGGAGTGGGTACTCCCAGGTCTATGTTCCACTGTATAGTCCATTCCCTGTAGGGAAATGGACCACCTTAACAATTTAGGGTTTTCACCTTTCATTTGTTTAAGCCATAATAGAGGTTTGTGGTTTGTCTGAACAATTAAGTGAGTCACAAACAATTAGGGTCTCAGCTTCTTCAGTGCCCAGACCACAGCAAAGGTCTCCCTCTCTATGGCAGACCAACACTTTTCTCTAGGGGTCAACCCCCTGCCAATGAAAGCAACAGGTTGATCCTGGCCCTCTGAGTTAAGTTGTGATAGTACAGACCCTACCCCTAATTCAGAAGCATATGTTTGGACAATTAATTTTTTGAAGTAGTTTGGGCTCTTCAAGACAGGTTCAGAGCACATTGCCTGCTTAAGCGTCTCAAAAGCTTTCTGACAGCTAGCTGTCCACAATAACTTTTTAGGCATTTTCTTACTGGTGAGGTCATTAAGAGGTGCTGCAATGGAGCCATAGTTCCTAATGAACCTCCTGTAATACCCAGTGAGACCTAAGAAGGCTCTGACCTGGGTTTGAGTTGTAGGGGGAGCCCATCTATAATGGTCTGAATACTCCTCTAAAGTGGTGCAATCTGTTCCCCATCTACCAGGTGGCCCAGACAAACCACGTTCCCCTGCCCTATCTGGCACATTGAAGCCTTGCTATTCAGGCCTGCCTTTTGCAGGACCTCCAAAACTTTACAGAGGTGGACCTGGTGATCATCCCAGGTGGAGTTAAAGACGGCAATATTGTCCAAATATGCTGAACTAAAAGCTTCCAAACCTTAGAGGACTGTATTCACCAGCCTCGGAAAAGTGGCAGGTGCATTTTTCTAACCAAAGTGCATCACTGTGAAGTGATAATGCACTCCTATGGTAGAAAATGCTGTTTTTGCTTTAGCATCATCTGACGTTTTGATCTGCCAATACCCTGCAGTCAAGTCAAAAGTGCTTAGATACTTGACAGATGCCAGTGTATCTATTAACTCATCTGCCCTGGGTATAAGGTGTGCATCTGTTTTAGTTACTGTATTGAGACCCCTGTAGTCCACACAAAGCCACATTTATCTCTTTCCTTCTTTGTTATGAGGTATGGGGACAAGCACCACTGGGCTAGCCCCGGGGCTCTCAGAAGGCTCAATAACTCCAAGATCTAACATTTTCTGAACCTCAGCTTTTATGCAATCTCTGACATGGCCAGATTGCCTGTAAATTTTACTTTTGACAGGTAAACTGTCTCCAGTGTCAATTGTATGTTCACACCAAGTAGTTGTACCAGGTGTGAGTGAGAAGAGTTCCGAAAACTGATCAAGGACATTTTTACAATCTTCGTTCTGCTCAGCAGTAGGGCAGTCTGCCAGAACAACTCCATCCACTAAACCATCAGTTTCAGTGGTGGAGAAGAGATCAGGGAGAGGGTCGCTCTCTTCTTACTGTCCCTCATCTGTAGCCATGAGCAGGATTAAGTAAGCCCTGTCATAGTAAGGATTTAGGCTATTGACATGAAGCACCCTAAGGGGGCTTCTGGCAGTGCCCAGGTCTATCAAGTAGGTGACCTCACCATTTTTTTATACAATTAGATGGGGTCCACTCAATTTGTCCTGGAGTGCTCTTGAGACCACAGGCTCCATTACCCACACCTTCTGTCCTGGGTTGTACTCTGTGAGGACAGCCTTCTGGTCAAACCATTGCTTTTGGCACTCTTGGCTGGCCTGAAGATTTTTGCTGGCCCTTTTCACATACTCAGCCATTCTACTTCTCAGGCCAAGTACATAGTCCACGATGTCTTGTATTGGAGTTTTTAAGGGTTGCTCCCAACCCTCCTTAACAAGAGCAAGGGGACACCTAACGGGGTGACCAAAGAGGAGTTCAAAGGGGCTCTGGCCCACTCCTTTTTGGGCTACCTCCCTGTATGTGGAAAGGAGGCATGGTAATAGGACATTCCAACTCCTTCTGAGTTTTTCAGAGAGTCCCTTAATCATACCTTTGAGAGTTTTGTTAAACCTCTCAACCAGTCCATTAGTCTGTGGATGATAAGGGGTAGTGAACTTGTAGGTAACACCACATTCCTTCCACATTGTTTTTAGGTATGCATACATGAAGTTACTACCTCTGTCTGACACAACTTCCTTAGGGAAGCCCACCCTGGACAAGATTCCTAGGAGGGCGTTTGCCACTGCAGAAGCTGTAGTGGTCCTTAAGGGGATAGCTTCTGGGTACCTTGTGGCATGGTCCAACACCACAAGGATAAACCTATTGCCAGAAGCTGTTGGAGGGCCAAGGGGGGAAACAATATCAACCCCTACTCTTTCAAAGGGCACCCCAACCACTGGTAGTGGCATTAAGGTGGCCTTTGAGGTGCCACCAGTCTTTCCACCGGCTTGGCAGCTGACACAGAGCAACAAAACTCTTTTGTGACTTCTGACACACGGTGCCATTGAAAATGTGGAACAAATCTGTCCCATGTTTTACTCTGGCCTAAATACACAGCTAAAGGGATGTCATGAGCCAGAGTTAGGAGGAATTCCCTGTACTGAAGTGGGATGACCAGTCTCATGGTGGCACCAGGTATATGGTCCCTTGCTCCAGTATAAAGGAGATTATTCTCCAAGTAAACTCTGTGTGACAGTGACATCACCATTTTGCTGTTTGACAGCTTGCTGTCTGAGGCCCTCCAATGTGGGACAGGTCTGCTGTGCCACACTCAGCTCTTCCCTGGCAGGCCTCCCTGCACCCAAAAGCTCAGCTGTATCAGCTTCCAGCTCCTCTGGTGTAGGTTCTGCACACTGAGAGAATTCCTCTTCCTCAAAAGGGGAATCATCTGTGGACGGAGGGGTAGTGGACAAGGGTTTGCCGTTCCTACCACTATTTTTTGGGAGCACTTGGTCCATTGATCCAGGATCCAAGTTTCCATGTCCTCTTTGCTTCTTGGCCTGAGCCCTGGTAAGGGCAAAGATGTGCCCTGGAATGCCCAGCATTGCTGCATGGGCCTCCAACTCCACGTCAGCCCAAGGTGAAGTCTACAAATCATTGCCTAGCAGACATTCTAAAGGTAGATCAGTGGATACCACAACTTTCTTTGGACCAGTAACCCCCCCAGTTGACATTCGCAACAGCCATGGGGTGGCTTACAGTGTTGCTATGGGTGTCTGTCACTTGGTACTGGTGACCAAGTAGCTGTTGCTGAGGGGCAACCAGTTTGTCCATCACCATGGTGACACTGGCAACTGCGTCCCTGTAGGCCTCAACCTGAACACCATTAATCAGGGGTACCTGCTTGTACTTATCCATATTGAGGGGACAAACAACTAAAGTGGCTATGTTAATGCCACCATCAGAGACTAAAATATCCTCAGTGATCTCCCTAACTAGGCCAACCCCAACTACATTACCAGTGGTGATCCCAGCTACACCCTTAGATTGGCTATTAGCAGTGTTTTTCCCACCACCACTGCTATTACTAGGGGCACTAGTGGTTTCAGTTGGGGTTGTGGTCGTGGGAGGTTTGGTGTTTCTTTTTGGACAATGAGGATCAGTTGCCCAATGGCCTTTTGCTTTACACATAGAACACCAGGTTTTCTTATCATTGTGAGAAGAGGATTAGGACCCACGTCCCCAGGAGGATTTTTGTGGGCCTGATGAAGAGTCTGATGATTTTTTATCTTTGTCCCCACCCTTGTCATGTGACTTACCATCCTTCTTCTTGCCATCCTTGTCACCCCCTATATGAGTTTTTCTGCTCATCCTTGTTCTGACCCAATTGTCTGCCTTCTTTCCCAATTCTTGGGGAGAGGTCAGATCTGAGACCAGAAGATACAGATGTAACAAGTCAGACACACATTTATTCAAGATATGCTCTCTCAGAATCAAGCTATATATGTCCAAGAGTGCGCTTTTAAGAATTTGGTAGTTATCTGCATCATCCTCTCTGGCAATCAGAAATCTGCCTCTACCTATGCCAGAGAAGGATAACCAAAGGATAGCAGCCCACTGTACATGAGGAACCCTCTGAACTTTACATACCCTCTCAAGTGCAGCAAACCACTTGTAGATGTCATCACCATCTTTGTAAGGGGGGACAACTTTGTGCAGATTCCTAGAATCAAATGAAGGTTTCCTAACATTTGAATTTCTAAAACTGCTGCTGCCACCACAGGGAACGGACCACAAACACTGCCTCACTTTCTCCACAGTCAGGGATTCCCTGTCTAAGGCCATCTGGTGCTGCATTAGTTTCAGTCTGGCCTCCTCTAACCTCAGCTTTCTGAGTTCCCTATCTAGGGACTGTTCCTCAGGGTTAGAATTATGTGAAGTATCTGAAACAGAGGTAACATGAGATTGTGCAGAGGCAGAGCTATCTCTAACAGGGGCCACTCTAGTGACCTGGCATCAAGGGGTGAAGGGAGCCGTACTAGTGTGTGAACCCTTCCCACTACCAGTTATTCTAGGGGGCTTGTTGACAGACTGGTCTATGGAATGACCCTTCCCAGGATTGTCATCTTGCTCCTCTGAGCTTTCCTGGTTTACGTTATCCTCTACCTCTTCCCTTGTCTGATCTGGACCAGTGCTGAGTCCCTGGTCATCTTGGAAGAGAAGATTTGAGTAAATCCTTACTGGGGTTCTTCCCATCCCTAAAACTTCTTTCAATACAGAGACCCCCTCAAATTTTTAAAGTTAAGATTCTCATAGGTAGTCTTGACAACTCTAGGGGTAGCTTCTAAAGAAGACATATTGAAAGAAAAAAGTTTAGGAAAGTGAGACTCAAGTTAGTAGCATAACAGAGCTAACTTTATAGAGAAAAGAAGAAAACTTTTCAGAACTTTGTAAAAACTTTTACAAAGATTAAACAACTTTTTAGAAAGTTAGAAAATAGTTTCTATGAATATATTATATATGCTCTAAGTATTGGAGCAAGCTTTTCTTGTAAAAAGCACAGGTAACAAAGTGGTAAAGCAATTGCAAGTACTTATCCCACCACTGCATCACCAATATAGGAGGCTGGCCCGGTTTGTAGTCGGTACCTTGGGTACTTACACCTTATACCAGGTCCAGTTATCCCTTATTAGTGAAGTAGTAGTGTTCTAGCAGCTTATGCTGATAGAAGTAGCTATAGCAGGGCAGCTTAGGCTGACCAAGGACACATGCAAAGCTCATTTAATACCACTCATAGGGCCGTATTTATACTCCGTTTGCGCCGAATTTGCGTCGTTTTTTTCGACGCAAATTCGACGCTAAACTAACGCCAACTAACGCCATATTTATACTATGGCGTTAGAGGCGAATAGCGCCAAAGTTCCCGGAATGTGCGTCATTTTTTAGCGTGAACCCCTTCCTTGCGTTAATGATATGCAAGGGAGGCGTTCCCGTCTAAAAAATGACTCCCAGGCCTTTACGTGGTATTTATACTCCCGGGCAAAAGAGACGCCCGGGAGTGGGCGTGGCTAAAAACGGCGCATTTGCGCCGCTTTTTAACGCCTGGGTCAGGCATGGCGTTAAGGGACAAGTGGGCTCAAAATGAGCCCAGAGTGCCCTCCCCTGCCCCCAGGGACCCCCCCTGCCACCCTTGGCCACCCCAGGAGGACACCCAAGGCTGGAGGGACCCACCCCAGGGACATTCAGGTAAGTATTTTTTTATTTTTTTTTAATAATTTTTTTTGGCATAGGGGGGCCTGATTTGTGCCCCCCTACATGCCACTATGCCCAATGACCATGCCCAGGGGACAGAAGTCCCCTGGGCATGGCCATTGGGCAAGGGGGCATGACTCCTATCTTTACAATGATAGGAGTCATGTTGATGGGGGATGGGCGTCGAAAATAAATGGCGCAAGTCGGGTTACGACGATTTTTTCGACGTAACCTGACTTGCCCCATTTTAAGACGCCCATGCGCCATTTTCCCCCTACGCCGGCGCTGCCTGGTGTACGTGGTTTTTCTCGCGCACACCAGGCAGCGCCGGTCTGCTTGCGCCGGCTAACGCCATTCAATAAATACGGCGCCCGCATGGCGCTTCAGAATGGCGTTAGCCGGCGCAAAACTTTTTGACGCTAAACTGCGTTAGCGCAGTTTAGCGTCAAAAAGTATAAATATGGGCCATAGTTACACAGTACTTATAAACAAGTAAAGACAATACTGAGTGTTACCAAAAATAAAGGTATTTATTTGGTTGACACAGTACCAAAAATATCTTAGAGACAATACTTCTTCAAGAGGTAAGTATTCCACACAATATATAGATTAGACACCAAAATTAGACAAGTAAATAGTCATAGAACAATGCAAGCAGTAGGAAATCCTATGGAATGCAAAGGGAGAAAATAGGTCTAGGGGCAATACAAACCATATACTAAGAAAGTGGAATGCAAATCACAAATTCCCCCCTAGACAAGTGTAGTGGGTGCAGAATCGCTGGGAGAGTAAGAATACACTAAAGGTAAGGAAATTACCCCACCCCAAAGCCCAGAAAAGCAGGAGTAAAGTACTGCAAGTTTCCTTAGGACACACTACACCTCGTTTTTGGGATTTTGCAGCAGCCAACCAAGTCTGCAAAGAACAACTTCTGGATTATTGGACCTGAAAACCTGCAAAGGAAGGGGACCAGGTTCAGAACTGAAAGAAGTTCCAGGAAGGACAGGGGCCCCTGGCAACCCAGAAAAGAGTGCAAAAAAAAGGGTCACTGTTTAGTCAAAGACTGCAGGAATGCACCCCAGGAAGACACCAGCGGGTTACTGCATGATGCAAAAGATGTCCCATGGCGTGAAGATCGTTGCAAATGAGATTTAGTGTTGGAAGTCACCAACAAGCCATGGCTACGACAAAAGTGTGTTTTGCATCAAAATGGTGCTGGTTGGACCCAGGAGGGACCTGGGGACGTCAACTCTGTGTGAGGAGGAAGTGGTGCTCACAGCACTTTAGAGAGTCCTAAGGATGCCAGTCAGCACCCCCAGGAGTTGCAGGATCCGTGGACAAAGGCAGTGCAAAACACGGTTAATGCTGCCGAACAAAAGAAGGTCCCACGCCACTGGAGAACAACTCAACGAGTTAAGCTTCACAGGATAGAGTGTTGGGGATCTGGGCCAAGCTGTGCATGAAGGAATTTTGCAAAGAGTGCACACAGGCCTCAGGAAGTGAAGAAGACACAGTACACAGGGGTACCACCGCTCTTGGGGAAGACAAGGTCTTGACTCCTCCAAATTGCATTAGCAGGACCTCAGGACAGTCTGTGTCGATGATGTGTACCCTCTGTATCCTTAGGAGCACGCTCGTCACTGTGAGAGGAGTCCCAGGGTACTGGTCGTCGTATTGGAAGGTGCTTGCTTGGAGCAGGGGAGTGACTCTGTCACTCCACAGGAGATTTCTTCGGTCCTTCTGATGCAGGATGAAGACAGGGAGTCCCCAGAGCATGCACACCATGAAAACTGTTGCAGTTGCTGACTTGGAGCTGAGGCTGCTGAAGAAAAGTGTCTCTTGTAGACCTTTGTTGCAGTTACAGTGTTTCTTGGAGCAGGCTGCGGTTGATCAGAAGAGTCTGAAGTTGTTGCAGGGGATTCCTGAAGGAAACTTGCAAGTAGAATCTGAAAAGAACCCACAGGAGAGAGCCTAAATAGCCCTGAGAGGGGGATTGGCTATCTTATCAGGTATTTACATATCAGGAGGGGTCTCTGACGTCACCTGCTGGCAATGGCCATTCAGAGGCCTCCAAAGTGCCCCGACACCTTGCAAAGCAAAATGGCTGAAGTCTGGGACACACTGGAGGAGCTCTGAGCACCATCCCTAAGGTGGTGATGGAGAGGGGAGTGGTCACTCCCCTTTCCTTTGTCCGGTTTCACACCAGAGCAGGGGAGAAGGGGTCCCTGAACCAGTGTAGACTGGCTTATGCAAGGACGGAGCCATCTGTGCCCTTCAAAGCATTTCGAAAGGCTGGGGGAGGTTACCCCTCCCCAGCCTGTAACACTTATTTTCAAAGGGAGCGGGTGTAACAGAGGAAATGCTTTGTTCTGCCTTCCTGAGACTGGGCTGCCCAGACCCCTGGAGGGCAGAACCCCGTCTGTGAAGTGGCAGCAGCTGTAGCTGCAGTGCAAGCCTCAGAGAGCTGGTTTGGCAGTACTGGAGGCCATGGTGGAGCCCCCAGGATGCATGGAATTGGCTCCCCAGTACCAAATTTGGAATGGGGGGACAATTCCATGATCTTAGACATGTTACATGGCCATATTCGGAGTTACCATTGTGAAGCTACATATAGGTGAAATAGTGTGTGCATTATTTCACGCAGACTGCAATGGCAGTCCTGTGTAAGGGTTTGTCTGAGTTCCCTATGGGTGGCAAAAAAAATGCTGCAGCCCATATTGCTCTCCTGGAACCCCAATGCCCTGGTTACCTAGGTACCATATACTAGGGACTTATAAGGAGGGTCAAGTATGCCAATCGAAATTGGTAAATGAAGTCACTGGCCTACAGTGATAAATTTAAAAGCAGAGAGAGCATAAGCCCTGAGGTTCTGGTTAGCAGAGCCTCAGTGACACAGTTAGGCACTACACAGGCATACACATTAGGCCAAAAACTATGAGCACTGTGGTCCTGACCAGCAGGCAGGATCCCAGTGAGACAGGCAAAAACATACTGACATACATGTGAAAAATGGGGGTAACATGCCAAGGAAGATGGTACTTTCCTACAGTTAGGAGTATTGTGCATCAGTGAGGAGGTTAAAAATTGCCAATTGGCATGAAAGGCACAAGTCAACAGTGGCTGGGTGAAGAGAGCACATTTCCTAATGTCACAACACTGGCATGATATTAAGCCCAGAACTAAGGAGATACTGTCCATGTGGCGCAGGCTGGTGCTAAAAGGTGCTTTTCCTTGTGAATGTTTTTCCTTCCATATCTTTATCCTCTGATGTGTGGTGCCTCCTGTGCGATGGCTGGTGCTGTTGTAGAGGTAGAGGGGCCACACACACTTCAGGGTATATAGATGTGGAGTAAAAGGTCCTAGCAGCTGCCATTTGTGAGAACACATACGGCATCATTGCACAAAGGAGGAACTGCTGATTTTTCAACACTGTAGCAACATCACAGTGGTACACAGCCATGTTTTCACTGAAGGAATTCACTTCCTGCTTATGGACTTCATGGTATTCTGCATAGCCACCAGTCTGTTGTCTGTTATGCTGCTGCCAGTTTGGGAGGGCAACTGTTGTAGCCTCTGTCTCATGACAGCAGCTATGTCTGCCAAAGACTGCTGGAGTCCACATGCCAGGGACTGGGGGTCTCTGAAGGCAGCTGAGTTGTCCTTATTTGGACGGAGGCACATCCGCACTCCCTCTAGGCTGCCTGCCATGGTCTCCATCCCCACCCGAACCTGCTTGGCCAGCTCCAGCTGGACTCCTACCACTGTCCTCTGAAAGGTGATCTCTGGGTCCTCGAAGTCCAGGGCTCTGTGAATCCTGGCTAGTGGTTTGTGCTGGTAGCTGGGCGGTTCATGTGGAGACCCTGAAATGCTGTGTGTCCTTCCTGCGACTGGAGGTGGTGTCTGGAAGGATCCTAGGACATCCTGGAGAGTCTGTTTATTGATGGTTGGCATCTGGTCATCAATGTAATCTGTAAAATCCAGGAGAGGCACCTCATCAGGAGGTAAGCCATCATCCTATGCAATGAGATAGTGTAAAGTCAATCTTAGATTGTTGTGGCTGTTGACATGCCACATTATTTATTTGCCACTGGAGGCTCAATGACATGTTACTGACCCAAGGTTGCAGTTGTGCTTATGTGTAATATTGTGCATCACACATGGGTCACGTTCACAAGGTATTTTGGGGCATATATATTTGCCCCGAGCGCCACCTGAGTGTCACTTTTGATGAGGCTCCGGTGGCGCAATGTCCTGCGCCGTATTTACAAGGTGGCATAAAGCCATTTTTTGTGCCTTAACGCCACCTTGTATATATGGACCCTTCACACGCAGGACTTTGCGTGGAAGGTATGTGTAATAGGTGTAGCTGTGGGCGTGCCACAGCAACACCCATTGCGTTTTGACACTACCTCAGATTAATGACTTTTCATAAACCAGAAGCAGTGCCAAAATCTCACGCCAGCCCAAGGGTGGCGTTAGCAATGCAAAACAAGGAGAAATGCTTACAATTCTCCTAGATTTTTTGCTTTTTCTATCTGTCATGCATTCAGTAGCACACATAGAAAGAGCAAATTGCCATTTAAATTTGTTGTTGTGCAGGAAGGTGTTCTGTCTTGCACAAAAACAATCTCTCCCTCAACACAGCCATCCTTGCACTATGGTGCAAGGGTGGCTGTGTTGGCACAGGACAGCTAATGTACCTCTCGCGCGGGGGAAACAGACGCGCATGCCGTATTCTTAAAGTTATGATGCATCCCTGCATTTTGAAATTGACGCACCATCATTTTCGTTTTGATCTGGGCCTCTATGTTGTTAGATGGTGAGATTGCAGCTACTTGAACAGCTGCACATATGATGTTAACAGACATGCTCCATGTTAGGTATGTGTTTTATTTTGTGGCAATTCTCATATGGTATATATGGTTGTCTCTGAGTTGTTGTGGGTTCATCCTGTATGGGTTGTGTCCCACAGGTTGCAAGCTTTAGGGCAGATTTTTTATCATGTGGCATGGCTCAGGGCAGCAGCAATATGTGTTGCATAACACTGCACCAGTTTAGATATGCAGGGGTGTGCCATGTTTACTTGAATATGGTGCAGCCCTGCAATCCCCCCTGCACCTGCACACATTTGTTCTCCCTGCACCAACACAGGCATTTTTTCAGCATGAGTAAGGGGTGCCTGCCTTGAGGGCATGATTTGTTTATGTGCAGGGAGATGTCCCTTCCTGCACATGTACGAGCTATTTTTGGTAAGATGGCATTTCAAAGTGTGCTGCATGTAGCACACATGAATAAAGTAAATGTGACAAGGAGGAAGGGAAGCACCCTGGTACCACCCCAGGGGTGGTATTGACTTCCGTCCTAGTTTCTGATGTCTTAGTTGTGTAGGTACAGGGGCTTTGACAATATGCAATGGGTGTTGTCATGGCACAGCCACATCCACATTATTTGCACGTCCCTTCCAGGCAATGTGCTGTATATTTACATGGTGGAGTATAGCCATAGTGAGTGGCCTATGTCCTCATTGTGTATTTGTTGGAATGCATAGCACAACCAAAGCATCAGTTCATGTGTGGCTTGGGTGGGGATGAGGTTCCTTAATTCAGGGCCTATGTGTCCCAATGCAACCCTTTAGCATGCATTGACTGTGTCCTATATGCCTCCCCCTTCTGCCATTTGTAGAATTCCAGATACTCCCCCCCTGCAACTTACCCTACATTTCTGGTGGTTCTTGATAGTCTGTGCTGTCCTGCAATTCCATTGACCAGCTCCTCCAGGATGACCGCTGGAACCATCTCCTCCAGCTCATCAAGGTCCTCCTGTGGTGCGGGACTTCCACCTCCAGTCTGCAGTGCTGCCTTTCATTGCCTGGCCAGTTTCTCCTTAGTCCTGCGCTTGCAATTGTGCCGTGCTTCTTTCACTTGGTAACATTCCTCTTCACCTCTGCCACGCTGTTGACTGTGTCTACAATTTCCTGACATATTGCGTCTCTCCTACCAACTGGAAAATTGGAGGTGCCGAAGAGCTGATGTTGGTGCTCCATCACCTCTCTTACCAGGATGTCATGCTACTTTTCACTAAAGCAACACTTCTGCTTTCTCTTCTCCTTCTCCTGGGACTTTTCTGGACCTTCCTGATTGGTACTTGGGTGAATGGGGTTTCGTGGGGTCTCTCCTGGCCTGAAAACTCCATCTTCTCTTCAATTTGTAATTTTTCCTGCTTGTGCATTTTGTTTTGATGCTAATGCGGTGAAAAAATAATTGTGCTAACCCTTTTGTGACATATTTACGTGCCACAAAAGGGCCTAGCGCCATTTTTGTAGCATTACCATCATATTTCCTTATGGCATGTCGCAATGGTTAAAGTAATTTTTTTATGCTAACCAATCCTTAGCACCATCGTATGTCATTTCATAAATATGGCGCACAGATGGCACTACGGAATGATGTTTGCTTGCGTTAAAAAAAATGGCACACAACTGCTCTAGCGCAGTTGTGTGTCATTTTTCTTAAATATGGGCTATAAAGCTCTTGCCAGGAGTGCTTAAAAATATGGAACACTGTCATAGGGGCATATATTTAATGACCTAGGCAATGTACTTTAAAAAGTTGTTTCTGGGGGGATTACTTTACTCACTGTAGCCTCCACAAAATAAAAAAAGGCTTGGTGGTGCCCCTCCCAATTCTAGGGGCACCACCAAGCTAAAAACACGTAAACAAAAATGCCCTCGTGACACTTTACAGGCCACAGAGACCCCAACACCTGGGGGTTTTATTTTTTAAGCAGATGGGCATCTATACCCCTCCCTGAGCCACTAAAGGCTCTGGGGGACCCCATCGCCCCTGGGGATTCATGAGATCAACAGATAGAGCAAACCTACTGGATTTGCCAAAATGACCACAATATTTTGTCAACAACCATAATCGGAATGTATTCCTTGCAAATAGACATAGTATATGTATGTGTTTTTCTTTAACACTTTTCAGGCCACAAAATACAGCCCCATAGCCCACCACAAGAGGTCCCCACACTCTAGCTTACAAGCATAGAGTTCCACATGAACAATATTAGAGCTCCTGTATGTAGTTCTTGGAAAATGATGGTAAGGTTGCCTGGGCTCAAGTATTCAGGGCCATATTTATACTCCGTTTGCGCCGAAATTGCGTCGTTTTTTTTTACGCAATTTCGACGCAAAACTAACGCCAACTAACGCCATATTTATACTATGGCGTTAGAGGCGAATAGCGCCAAAGTTCCCGGAATGTGCGTCATTTTTTAGCGTGAACCCCTTCCTTGCGTTAATGATATGCAAGGGAGGCGTTCCCGTCTAAAAAATGACTCCCAGGCCTTTACGTGGTATTTATACTCCCGGGCAAAAGAGACGCCCGGGAGTTGGCGTGGCTAAAAACGGCGCATTTGCGCCACTTTTTAACGCCTGCTCAGGGCAGGCGTTAAGGGGCCTGTGGGCTCAAAATGAGCCCACAGGTGCCCTCCCATGCCCCCAGGGACCCCCCCTGCCACCCTTGCCCACCCCAGGAGGACCCCCAAGGATGGAGGGACCCACCCCAGGGACATTCAGGTAAGTTCAGGTAAGTATAATTTTTTATTTTTTATATTTTTTTTTGGTGGCATAGGGGGGCCTTATTTGTGCCCCCCTACATGCCACTATGCCCAATGACCATGCCCAGGGGACAGAAGTCCCCTGGGCATGGCCATTGGGCAAGGGGGCATGACTCCTATCTTTACAATGATAGGAGTCATGTTGATGGGGGATGGGCGTCGTTAAAAAATGGCGCAAGTCGGGTTAAGACGATTTTTTCGACGTAACCTGACTTGCCCCATTTTAAGACGCCCATGCGCCATTTTCCCCCTACGCCGGCGCTGTCTGGTCTACGTGGTTTTTTCCCACGCAAACCAGGCAGTGCCGGTCTGATTGCGCCGTCTAACGCCATTCCATAAATACGGCGCCCGCTTGGCGCTTCAGAATGGCGTTAGACGGCGCAAAACTTTTTGACGCTAAACTGCGTTAGCGCAGTTTAGCGTCGAAAAGTATAAATATGGGCCACAATGACCCAGGAAATTTAGGGGCATATTCATACTTTTTAATGCAAAACTGCACTAACGCAGTTTTGCAGTAAAAAGTTTATTCCTGAGCTCCAGCCGGGCGCCATATTTATGGAACGGTGCAAGCCAGAGCAAAGGGTTGGCTAGCATTTAAAAAAATGACTTTAGCTGGGTGGGAGTGGCGGTATGGGAGAAGTTGGTTTTGCACCCAAAAATTATGTTAGGCTGGTTAGAGACAAAAAAAATGCCTCTAACCAGAGTAGCGTCACTTTCTGGCACAAAACCATCCATACCACATGACTCCTGTCTTAGAAAAGACAGGTGTCATGCCCACCACCCCAATGACCAGCACAGGGGACCAGTGTCCCCTAGGCATGGCCATTGCACCCTATGTCATGCAAGGGGCCCCAAGTTGGGCCCTCAATGGCACTTTAATTTTTAAAAAAAATACTTACCTCTACTTACCCTCCGGTGTCCCTCTGGTGTGAGTGGAGGTATTCCTGGGGCTTGAAGAGGGCACCAGTAGACCCATTACATGGTGTTTAACCATGGAAATGGGTCTACAGGTCCCCTAACACCTGGTCTGATCCAGGCGTTAAATAATGGTGCAAAGCAAGCTTTGCACCAATATTTAGCCCCTCCTCCCACCCGTTCATCATTAGCATGAGGGAATAAATATGGGCTATGGGATTAGCACCATGTTTTAGATGGGAACGCCTACCTTGCATCTCATTGATACAATGTAGGCTCATGCATCTAAAAAATGGGGCAAACTCCAATATTTTGACGTTAGACGTGTCTAATGTCAAAATATAAATATGGAGTTAGTTTCACGACAAATTTGCGTAAAAAAAATAATGCAGATTTGCACAAATGTAGCATAAATATGTCCCCTAGGGCCTCATCACGAGTTTGGCGGAGGAGATTACTCAATCATAAACGCAACAAATATCCCATCCACTGTAGTACCCTTGGATAAAATGGAACTTGTAATACGGCGGACGGGATAGCCGTTACATTTGCAATGGAGTAATCCCCTCTGGCAGTCATGATGAGGTCCTTACGGTGTTATCTTTTTTTAAATTCATGCTGGCTATGTGCTCCAGCTAGCCACCCACAACACTTTCATCATTAGATGCCCTTCCTTGGGGCATTACAACAACTATGATTTTTTATGAAAAAATGTCATGCCAGGCATTAAGGGGGAATCCCAGTGGGAGCCATGAATATTTGATGAGCAGCCTCACCGCTTTTTTAAGAAAACGTGGGGCGTCAGTCTATTTTTTTTATTAAAACTATGGCAGCAAGGGAAGCCCACTCATTTGCTTCCAGTGTCTTTTTATCTCCTTTGTTTTTTTAAGTGGGTGTCCTGGTCCCACCCATGGCACCCTCAATATCCAAAGTTTTGAAGGCCACGGGGTGCCCAAGGTTCCCACGGCACCTGCCAGCTCCCCAGCCAGAACCCATACTAGGTGCCTGTGTGAGCTGGCTCCATTACTTTGCTCCCACCTGTGTGGGATTTCAGCCCCTTCTCTGCTCACACCTGGGTGGGAGGAATTTCTTTTTTCTGTCTGGGAGAATGCAAGCAGAGAATAAAGTTTTAATTCCATGCCTACACTCCGCCAGGCGGGGAATGTAGGAAAGTACCATTTTGCCAGGCATGTTACCCCCATTTTTACTTGTATGTATGTTTGTTTTTGCCTGTGTCACTGGGATCCTGCTAGCCAGGTCCCCAGTGCTCATAAAGTGTCAACACCAGGGCAGTGCGCGCTCTACGGGCGACTAGAATGCAAAAACCCAGCACTCTCAAGACAACGTAATTTACACATTGTGCTGATATGTTGTTGTTTAACCTTTTGCATTGCAGAGTTCAATCCTGAAGACTTATTTTTAAGGTGCTTATAAATACTGTGCATTTGCAAGTATTGCTGTAGGCTTTCAGAGTGTGTCAGGGTGTGGTCCCTTTCCAGGGCCTTCTAGAAGCTTTCCCTGCAGCATGCTTGGGTGTGGTTGTGGGCTGGGCCAAGACTCTATAAAAGGGAGCCAGCCCAGCTCCACATGCTCACTATTCAGAGGTCATTGGTGCAGAGCAGCAGCAACTTCCTGAGCTCCTGTTCCGGTGCCCCACTTTGATCTTCCAGGCCTCTGCCCTTCATACTACATTGGTGATCCTTCAGCAGGGCGGTAAGACGGAGTTTGGGCTGGGCCCCCGACCCCGTTATCGAGTACGCTCGAATTCTTGGGCCTTATTCTTACATGACTAACAATTCACTCTTGCGTGTGTGAATGTGCGCTTTGGACGTTTTTGTGGCATTTGCGTGCTGTTACTCGAATCAGCAAGATGCGCAATTCTTTCTCCATGTTTCATTCATGTTATTCATTGTGCGCTACCATTCCTTGGCAGTTACATGGTGGCATTTGAATCGGCAAGACGCGCGATTCTCTTCCTAGTGATTTAACCCTTGATATTCATTGTGCGCTACCATTCCTTAGCAGTTACCTGGTGGCATTCGAATCGGTAAAACGTGCGATTCGCTTTCTAGTGATTTAACCCTTGATATTCATTGTGCACTATCATTCCTTGACAGTTACATGGTGGCCTTCGAATCGGCAAGACGCGCAATTCGCCCACTAGTGATTTAACCCTTGATATTCATTGTGCGCTACCATTCCTTGACAGTTACATTGTGGCCTTCGAATCGGCAAGACACGCAATTCGCTTTCTAGAGATTTAACCCTTGTTATTCATTGTGCACTACTATTCCTTGGCAGTTACATGGTGGCATTCGAATCGGCAAGATGCGCAATTCTTTCCTTGTGTTTAATTCATGTTATTCATTGTGCGCTACCATTCCTTGGCAGTTACATGGTGGCATTTGAATCGGCAAGGCGCGTAATTCTCTCCTCGTGCTTAATTCATGTTATTCATTGTGCGCTACCATTCCTTGGCAGTTACGTGGTGGCATTCGAATCAGCAAGATGCGCGATTCTTTCCTTGTGCTTAATTCATGTTATTCATTGTACGCTATCATCCTAAGGCATTTACTTGGTAGTACTCGAGTTGACAAGTCGCGTGATTTATTCCTTGAATCTACGTTGTGTTATTCATGGTGCACAATCCTTCTATGGTGTTTACTATCTGTGTGAAAATCTGCAATGTGTGCAATTCATGTTCCAACATTTTGAGAGAACAAAAAAGGTCAGAGTTCTAGATGGAATGTTGTGTGTTCCTGATATGTATTCTTAAAAGAGATTCATATGATGGTTCAGAACTTATTCAGATTGTTTCCTGATTTTCATGCAAAAGAAAGTACTTGAATTTGAAAGTTTCATTTAACCTCTCTTGATTCTCTCACAGGTGTTCAGTCATCTTGAAGCCTAGTCATTTCATTTTAAGTCTATTCTTAGTTTGTTCATGTATTCAAAATGATGATACTTAGAGTCATAGCCTAGTACTGATTTCATGAGATGTAATTTTGATGTTGTGTGTTTTAACCTTTTGCTTCCTACAGGTCACCTTCCCAGCTGTTCCCTTCCTAATCCCCCTTTCCCCACTTGGTCTCTCTTAGACTCTGTGACAAATCTAATCAGAGTATTGGAGCTGTCTTGTGGTGGAAGTGTTGGGAACGTGCACAGACCCCGAGGATCTGGTGACTCTGACAGAATAGTGAGCCCACAAATTATTATCCTCCTGGTTTGTGTATGTTCTCAGCATGGCCACACTGGACGAGCTAGTCAAGGCTATCACCCAGCTCCAGGCAGAGGTGGTATCATCAAAAGATTTGGCAACTAGCCTAGCTGAGAGAGTGAGTCAGCTACAGGGTAAGGTAGAGAAGAAGGAACAAAGTCCCACAGGTGTGTCTTGGCCAGGTACTTCTTCTCAGACTTCTGGAGGTAATCCGACAAACATTTCCCTCAATGTTCCTTCAGCCATTCCTTTAGCTCCCCCAGAACGTTTCTCAGGTGACCCCTTGAAAGTGAAATCTTTCCTGGTTCAAGTGGAACTACACTTCACCTGCAGACCACATACTTTCCCCGATGCCCAGTCCAAAGTAGCTTTCTTGTTATCATATCTGTCTGGAGATGCCGCTACCTGGGCTATTCCTCTTGTGCGTAAAGATAGCCCCCTGCTGTACAACTGGAGAAATTTTGTTCATAAGGTTGAGCGAGTTTTTGATCGTAGAACGGTAACACTGTCAGCAGATCGTGAATTATTAGACTTACGGCAAGTGAATCAGGACTTAGGGGGTCATTACAACATTGGCGGTAAAAGCCGCTTACCGCCGTGCAGAAGACCGCCAATACACCGCAGTGGCCGCGGAATTCCGCCACAGCTATTATGACACACATCTCGGAATCCGCCGAAATTCAGACACCCACACAAGTCCGCCACACCAAAGGTCAGTGTTAAACTGGCGAAAACAATTCCTCCACCGTCATGCCAACAGAAACACGCCCATGCTATCACGACCCACGAATCCACGCAGTGGTCTTTCAACCGTGGTATTCCATTGGCGGTACACACCACCGGTCTCAAAATACACACACATCTCCAAAACACCGCCACATTGGACAATTCCAAATACACACACCTGATACACATGCAAACACCACTCCCACACACCCCAAAAAATATAAAACACACACACCACATAACCCACAAACCCCTACGAACAAAAAGACAAAGGCCAGAGAGACTGCACAGCACAGACAACCTCACCACACAGAGGCACATAACACCATCACCCATACAACATTCCACGCACAAAACACCACACACCACTACACATCACCACACACATCAACAAATACACCACCCGACACATCACCCACACCACCCCATGTCACACCAAAGACACCCCAGGTTTTCTGAGGAGGAGCTCAGGGTCATGGTGGAGGAAATCCTACGGGTAGAGCTCCAGCTATTTGGCTCACAGGTGCAGCACACCTCCATAGCCAGGAAGATGGAGCTACGGCGCAGAATCGTGGACAGGGTCAATGCTGTGGGACAGCATCCAAGAAATCGGGAGGACATCAGGAAGAGGTGGAACGACCTACGGGGGAAGGTGCGTTCAGTGGTCTCCAGGCACAACATCGCGGTGCAGCGGACTGGCAGTGGACCCCCACCTCCTCCCCCACAACTATCAACATGGGAGGAGCAAGTCTTGACCATCATGCATCCAGAGGGCCTCGGAGGAGTCGGTGGAGGAATGGACACTGGTAAGTCAAATCTTAACTATCATATCCCCCACCCTACCTGCATGCTATCACACACCCCCACCCTCACCCCCCATCACTCCAACTCCTCACTACTGTACTAATAACACAAACCACCCATCCCAACACCAAGCCCTGCATGACACAAGTAAGTATGGTCACCCCTCACTAAAGCATGCTCACTGCACATACCCATAACAACCCCCTAAACCATCATCACACAAAAACCCACACAGGAATGCTTGCACTGGGGTACACGCACACCCACCCATTGAACACCATGACATACACACATGCAATAATCCTGCTCTTATACCCCTGCAGGACCACTACGGAACATCACCACACAGGAGGGTCCAGACATCTCCACTCCACCCACAGAAGAGGCCCACAGTGACGACAGCAGCTCTGGCCAACTGGATCCAGATGACCAGCCCGGACCATCGTGGGCCTCGGGACAGTCGGTTCCCCTTGCACAGGCACAGCCCAACACTGACCTTCCACCCTCTGGTAACACCAGCACAGCACCCACCCAGCGGGCCCATACCTCCGTACCCAGGACACGTCAATCAGCGGTGTGTCCACCACTACAGGGAACCCAGGATAACCCACCACCCCAACAACAACAGGGACCTGGGGGCAGTGGTAGTGGGCACACGGTCCAGGGGACGGAGGCACAGGAACACAGGGGAACTGGGAGGGCTGCTGTGCGACGGGGCGGACAGGCCAAGGGAACCCACTCTCCAGGAGGCCCTCTCCTCCATCATGGGAGAATACCACCACTCCCAGGAGACGATGGCGACGGTCCTGGCCAAGTTTCAGGAGACCCAGCGCCTGCAGGAGGAACAGTATTTGGGGTTCAGGGAGGAGCTCAGAACCATCAGCTCCGCCCTGGGCACCATCGTAGGGGTGCTGAAGGACATACAAAAGACCATGAGGGACACCGTGGCACTCCAAGGGGCCCCTGACACTAGCATGGACGATGAACTGCCCACCACCTCCACCGGCGCTAGTGGACAGGACGCCCCGTCACAGGACCACCACACCAGCACCCCACCCCCTGCAGACGGACCACCACCCTGCAAGCGGTCCCTGAGATCCAGGAACAGGACAGAGCAAGATGACAAGACCCCCGCCAGGAAATGAGACCACCCTGATTGTCCTCCCACTGTCCCACTTTGTAACCCTGTCCATATTGGAACTGCCCCAGCTCCACTTCCTATGCCCATATGGGCAAAGCACCTGTGAGACGAATAGACTGGACTCTGCCATGGACATTCCTCCACCATCACCCATCACCATTTTATAACCCCCCTCCATTTTTGAGCACTTAAATAAACACCCTTGAAGCACAAAACAATCTGGAGTCAGTCTGTGATTTGGTAAATTTGTATTATCAATGACAGTGACAAAATGCATTTTCAATTGTAATGTCAACATACCTATGTCACACATCACTAGTCCATGAAGGATGCAATCAGATGACACACGTTGGTAACCACACCTGTGAAACCATAATGGAAAGGTACAACTCAGTTACCATATACTGCTACTAAATGACAGACAGGATAGAGGTAGAAGTGTGAAAGTGAATGTAATAGTAAAACAAAATATTCTCACCTGTGTGTCACTAGAAATATTGCTGTATGACTGACTCCCTGTTGTCTATGTCTTCTTCCTCAGCTTCCTCCTCATCACTGTCCACAGGCTCCACAGCTGCCACAACACCGCCATCTGGACCATCCTCCTGCAGAAAAGGCACCTGGCGTTGCAAAGCAAGATTGTGAAGCATCGAGCAGGCGATGATGATCTGGCACACCTTCTTTGGTGAGTAGAATAGGGAACCCCCTGTCATATGGAGGCACCTGAACCTGGCCTTCAGGAGGCTGAAGGTGCGTTCGATCACCCTCCTAGTCCGCCCATGGGCCTCATTGTAGCGTTCCTCTGCCCTGGTCCTGGGATTCCTCACTGGGGTAAATAGCCAGGACAGGTTGGGGTAACCAGAGTCCCCTAATAGCCACACACGGTGCCTCTGGAGTTGACCCATCACATACGGGATGCTGCTATTCCGCAGGATGTAGGCGTCATGCACTGAGCCAGGGAACATAGCATTAACCTGGGAGATTTACTGGTCTGCCAAACATACCATCTGTACATTCATTGAATGATAACTCTTCCGGTTTCTGTACACCTGTTCACTCCTGCGGGGGGACCAGAGCTACATGGGTCCCATCAATAGCACCTATGATGTTGGGGATATGTCCAAGGGCATAGAAGTCACCTTTCACTGTAGCCAAATCCTCCACCTGAGGGAAAACGATGTAGCTCCTTACGTGTTTCAGCAGGGCAGACAACACTCTGGACAACACGTTGGAAAACATAGGCTGGGACATCCCTGATGCCATGGCCACTGTTGTTTGAAATGACCCACTTGCAAGGAAATGGAGCACTGATAGCACCTGCACTTCAGGGGGGATTCCTGTGGGATGGCGTATTGGTGACATCAGGTCTGGCTCCAACTGGGTACACAGTTCCTGGATTGTGGCACGGTCAAACCTGTAGGTGATGATTAAATGTCGCTCCTCCATTGTCAACAGGTCTACCAGCGGTCGGTACACTGGAGGATTCCGCCATCTCCTCACATGTCCCAGCTGATGGTGCCTAGGAAGGACAACAGCGACCACAGAGTCAACAAATTCCCAGGTATTTACCCACAGCTACACAGAACATGACACCGAATACAAAACTTTTCCTGTATGTGTGTTGAGTGTAGGCCTAGGTATGTGTGACGCAGTAATAAATGAAGCCATGTGGGCCCCTGAAATGGCGGCTGCCTGACCTCTAAAATGGGACAATGGGATGTGAGGTAACTGCGCTGGCGTTGTACACCGTCGCAGTAGGCGGTCAAAGACCGCGGCGCAATGCTGCATTGGTTAACATTGGACCCTAGGGGTCCCAGGAGCCAATGACAATGTACGCCGGCGGTGACGGTATGCACCGCCGCGGACGTGACCGCCATTTTCTATCTGTTCAATCACTCGATACCTGATCTTCGACAGGAGAGGACCTACACTGCAAGTGCTGCTGTGACCTCAGTCTGGAAGAGACAATGGCTTGAGCGTCTGGGGAAAGGGCCCCTGTCTTCACATTGGAGGAGTTGGAGAAGCTCGTGGATGGGGTCCTCCCCCAGTACACCCTACTCTACGGTCCTCCAGACAAACAGGTAAGTACACAGGGAGCACGTTGTAAGGGCTGTGCCTGTGTGGAGAGGGCTGGATGTCAGTAGGAAGGGGGCAGAGTTCAGGGAACATGAAGGACTGTGAATGCATGTGCCACATGCCAAGGGTAGGGATGGGGGCCACCCACTTCGACGGTGCTGTTGTTAATGACTTCTCTTCTTCCCCTGTACCTGTCATGTAGGTCAGCGCCCACCAGAAGAAGGACATTTGGCGTGCGATCGCCAAGGACGTCTGGACCCTGGGGGTCCACCAGAGACGGGGCACCCACTGCCAGAAAAGGTGGGAGGACATTCGCCACTGGAGCAAGAAGACGGTGGAGCCTCAGTTGGGGATGGCCTCTATACGTGGGAGGGGTGCCCATCGCACCATGACCCCGATGATGTTCAGGATCCTGGTGGTGGCCTACCCTGAGTTGGATGGGCGCTTGAGGGCATCACAGCAGACACAAGGGGGTGAGTACACTCTCATTCTGCGGACTTTGCGTGCAGTGGAGGGGTCTGGGTGGGGGAGGAGGGCTGTGGGTTTCCCTAGGCCAAGGCGACTTCCGTAGGCTAGGCCTCTCCATAATGCAGGCCATGTGCCACTCCACCCCACCTCTGTAGAGTGCCAAGTACAGGTATACATGCCCCTGTGTCATCTATGTGTGCAGATGACCACCATAGCCATGTAGGCCACATCCCAGAAATTGCATCTGTAGAGGCCAAGAGCACGGCGTAGTGCAGGGGGCTGCTGTGTCTGGTATGTCCGCCAACGGTAGTGGTAAGCCATGCACTCAACCTGTCTTTCTTCTGTCGTCCCTCCCTTTTTGTGCTCTCCCTGTTCTTGTGTGCATCAGCATCATCAGGTGGAGGTACAGTGGCACCGGAGCACGAGGGAGCTGCATCCCACATTGCCATGGAGGGCCACACCACAGACTCTGAATACACCAGTGGGACGGAGGGCAAGGGGAGCTTCACGTCGGTCACCGGATCACCAAACAGAGACACGGACTCGTCCACCGATGGGAGCTCCCTTATGGTGGCGGCACCATCTGTGCCCCCCACTTCTACAGGTACAGCCGCCACCTCCCCTACCAGCACGCCCTCCCAGCAGCCCCTCACCCTCCGCCCCGTGCCCGCTCACCCAGGAGGGTGGGATTCACCTTCGCCCCAGGCACCTCAGCCCCTGCCACCCCTGCTGCCCTCAGTGAGGAGGCCATTGACCTCCTCAGGTCACTCACTGGTGGGCAGTCTACCATTGTGAATGCCATCCAGGGTGTAGAAAGGGAGTTGCAACACGGTAATGAATTCCTGGAGGGCATTCATTATGGTCAGGCTGCCCTTCATCGAACCCTGCAATCTCTAGCCTCAGCACTGATGACAGCCATTGTCCCAGTGTCTAGCCTCCCCCCTCCAACTTCCTCCACCCAGACCCAGTCCCCTGTACCCCAGCCTATCCCAAGCACACCATCAGACAAGCATGCATACTCCTGTGGTTCTAAAAATTCTGGACCCATGTAATTTACTTTGCCACAGCAGTACGATTTTAGTATCAAAAGACCGATAATGACTAGTACACTAAGCATGAGCATTTTCGCTCAATTCCAGCAGCGTTTTCACCTCGAAATCGCCATTTTCGTCCTGCACTCGTGGCTCCCATTTTTTACATGGCAGCCATTTTTAAAAGTTGCCCTCACATAGGCTTATAATACAGTCAGATTTGATTCCAAGGACACGTACACCTTGATTGACTTTTCTCTGACCTGGGCAAGCTGGAACCATTGCCTCAGGCCAAACCTGTTTGGTCAGTCCCTCTCCCAGTGGCCGAATCAGATAGCATCAAGGCACACCATGCCATAAAACCCTTATTATCGCTCACACACCCTGCCTAATCTTGCTCACACCTGCACCTGCTCTTTTCTTCTTCTTACTTTACGAGGGGGAGGTGCCCGTTTTTATTGGGGGTCCACACTTATCTGATGTAAAATACTAGGCCTTGCCGGGTAATTTATTATGGGTTGGATGACATGAAATATGAGGTTTCATCATGACACTGTTTTTTCCTTTGTAGTGAAAACATGTGAATGACCAACCAAAATGTCAAGAATGTTTGCCTGAAGCTTAAAAAACTGTATATAAGGAAACCTGACTTTGCATTGATACACAGTCTCCTGAGAACATACAAACCGTGCTGTTGTACTTCTAGGACGCTTGTTACTTGGCTGCAGCCAATAAATTCGATCTTTGACTTCACCTAGAAGACTCTGAGTTTCTGTGGTCTGAATCAGGAAAGTACCTGAGGTCTTTGGGTGTACCCTGGCACCGCTGGGTTACCGGATCAGTACCGGTTCTGAAAAACACAGTACCTCAGTTGGCGCCCGTACCGGTCCAAGCCTGAGGTCCGTGGGGAGCTTCGTGAGACAATTCTGGAGGAAGGCCGCCACTTCATCGACCCCTGCATGTCGACGTGGTCCGAAAGTCTTTGCTGCGAGGTTCCCCGCTTCCCGACGGCTACGAAGGACTGCTGCCCTGGCTATCGCCCTGATTTGGACCCTTGATGTTTGGTAGAGCGAAACGATAAGACGAGTCTTCTGGTGACGTCATCGATATTTTCAGTTAAGTATAAGTGGAGCGTCTCCCAGTCCTTAGTTGGACACTTGGTTTGGTCCTTAAGTTGGACATCTGGTTTGGTATCCCTTTGGGATCACTTTGATTTGCAACTTGCAAGTACCAAAGCCGAAGGACTCGTTTATTCACGAGACTATCGTAAACGATAATCCTTTGAAGTTTGAAGCTAGACTAGTGAGCGAAGATGCCTGGTCTTAGCAGACTTGGACATTTGTTTTGTCTTGGTTGTAAAAGGGACTCCCGGTTGGAGGACTCATGTCCGGTTCCTCCGATTGGAACTCCAACCTATGAACTATATGTGAAGCACGGAGTAGGCCCCATCACGTTTAATAAAGTATGGGTCCGCTATTCTTGGAAATAATTGAGAAAAGTTTTCTTTTTTTCTTGTAAATATGACTTACAACTAGGATCTGCAAACGGTTCTGTAAGTAAATTGCGACGGCGCTATTTATGAAAAATGGCTAAAGCGCGCTGTATTGTGTGTACTGAGTGTTTTCTGTTTATATCTGAAATGAGCTCAATGTGTGTTTGTGGGTCTTCTTGATGTTTACAGTTTGTTAAGTAAAATGTTGGTTAATTAATATTAGGTAGAAACTTAGAAAAAATCCAGAAATGAACCATGTGATGTGCTAACATAGCTATATGTTGCTCTTTAATTTATAGAATGAGCAATTGTGCACATATACAAAACTGCCGTTAAATGCTTAATAAATTAGAAAACACATTCAATAGATATAAATAGGGCCCCAAAAAAACGAAATTATCTATTTTTGCAAAAAAAAAAAAAATACATTTACAGCATTTTTCTTAGATGCATTGTATTAGATGTTCACAGGCAAACATTTCAGCTGCAGTATATTTGATAGGAATGTTCAATTCAGCCAGCACTTTCCCAGTTAAACATGGGTGGAATTTTGCATAACCTTCCTTTTAAATGAAAGTGGCGCAAAAATGTGACGCATTTCAAGTTAGGCTTCTGCGCTTAGGCTTGTGAGTTAATGAATCCCAAATAATAGGCACGGGATGCAGCTTGCTTTTATATGTGGAATTATCACCAAAAAAAGAATAATTGTTTTTTTTTAATTTTTTTTAAAGAAAATTATTAATTATGGAAAAATTATTTAAAAAATAAGTGCCTTTCAAAATCGTTTTTTAATATTTATAAAGCTTAATACCTATACTATGACCTCTTAGCATTAAAATTTAATTTAAGTTATGTTGCACAGCTAAAATGACATTTGTATGTGCAATTTTCCCTTGGCGCAGGAGCAAACAAGCTCATTTCTATAAAGTATAAGTTAATATTTTCAATGGCTGACTCATGGATTGTGTAATAGACATTCTGGTAATGCATATTATGCAAGAAAATTGTAGGATATTGATTTTTTAATGCCTAAAATATCAAAGTCGATTTTGGGCAAAAGCACTGTTTAAACTGCATTTTCTTTCATTCAGAGTACTTTTTAAAGTGTCTCAGGCTTCAGTAAATGCAAACATTTAGGTATGATATATATTTGCAGGTTGTGCCTTCTTATGATTCAATGAGTCAATGTGCCAGTACAAAGGCTTGTTTTAATATCAAGGTTGAAGGTTCTAACTTCAGCTGGGCCTACTGAGACGTTCATTCATTCGAGGTTGATGAAATATGTACCATTGCATGGGATTGCAACAAGCATTTATTCTAACAACTGGTATGTGTGTTATTAAGGTTTGTGAATTATTCACAGTAAATGTAGTTTAATAATCTGGAAATAGAGATAAATTTTTTTAGCGCCTAAAAAGGAATTGTTTTTTTTTTTTTAAATAGAGTGAATTATTGCAGGTTAGAAGGAAAATAGGAAAGCCTACTGTCTTTGACAGATTCAGAGTGGCAGAAGCTAGGAGAGCTACAGAGGCTGGCTCAAGTCACGCTGCTGAGATGCTATCTTTAGTTTTCCCATAAACAATGGAGGAGGCTGTCATGTTGACACTTGTGACCTTTTAAATTAGGGCCTTGTCTCTGTGAAATGCAGAAGGACCCTACGGGCCTCTAAAAGTGGGATTTCTGGTTTCTCCAGAAGAACATCAATACAATTAAAGAACTTAATTCCAAAGGGAAAATATAAAAAAAAAGGGGTTTCTTCAAAAGTCCCAACATCATGTTAAATGCTCTGCAGAACTGATACATTTGTGTCTCCGCTCTAAAAAAATAAAATGATGCCTGCTAGTTGCTTTTATTTGACAGAAAACGAAGTGTTGCATTAAGTCTTAGACAGAAAATAAGATGCAGCCCTTTTCCAAAATTTTGAAGGCTACATGCCTTAATGAGAACGATTTGCCAATTAAGACTTAATTTTCACAGTGGAAATTGTAGGTGCCGAATTAATATGGAGTGTCAGTGTAACAATTTTTACTTTTAGAAAGGTAAAACTAAGGTGGCTTGATGTTGCGAAGTAACTGACAAGAGGGTAACAGTTAAGTAATGGAAATTTATTTTCATGTATTTGGTCCTATCATGAATTGTTCTTGCTGGTCCTGTATGTTAGAAGAGAAACAGTAAAGTTATATTTGACAGCAGATTTCCATTGCCTGGTGATCTACTGTCAAAAGGAGGGAAAGGATTTTAAACCTGACAAATTAAACAGGCCCAAATATTGGGTTATGGGCTGCAGGTTTACAGTGCATAAAGTACATGACATAGGCCCTCATTACGAGCCTGGCGGTCTGTGACCGCCAGGCTCGCGGTTGGCGGGAGCACCGCCGACAGCCCGGCGGTGCCCCGCAGGGCATTCTGACCGCGGCGCTTTGGCCGCGGTCAGTGCAGGAAAACCGGCGGTCTTCCGCCGGTTTTCCGCTGCCCGTTGGAATCCTCCAAGGTGGCGCAGCTTGCTGCGCCGCCTTGGGGATTCTGACACCCCCTACCGCCATCCTGTTCCTGGCGGTTCGCCCGCCAGGAACAGGATGGCGGTAGGGGGTGTTGCGGGGCCCCTGGGGGGCCCTGCAGTGCCCATGCCAATGGCATGGGCACTGCAGGGGCCCCCGTAAGAGGGCCCCGCTTGTATTTCACTGTCTGCATAGCAGACAGTGAAATACGCGACGGGTGCAGTAGCACCCGTCGCACCTTCCCACTCCGCCGGCTCGATTACGAGCCGGCTTCATCGTGGGAAGGTTGTTTTCCCCTGGGCTGGCGGGCGGCCTTTCGGCGGCCGCCCGCCAGCCCAGGGGAAAACTTGGAATACCCTCTGCGGTCTCTGGACCGCGGAGCGGTATTACTGCCGCGCAACATTAGCGGGCGGCCTCCGCCACCCGTCAATGTTGGAATGGGGGCCATAGTGTTGTGTGTCACCGCTTATTCACACATGCTATTGTTTTGTCTATGCTTTTTGTGTTTGATACACAGCAAGTATATCTGATAGCTTGACGTTTTGTGTGTTTTTATTATTTTTTATTTGTTTTTTTTGCATGTTTGTTGCTGCTTTTGATACTATTACAAGCTCCCCTGTGTTGTGAGGGGATGGTCATGACGATGCCCATCGCTACGCAACAGTTGGTTGAACTTGTTCTGGTTACTAAATTCCACAGATAATGATATTTCATGCTGTGAACATAAAAGACAACACTTCACCAGTGCATGTCTATTTGGCTATAATGGTATTGAAGGAAAATAAAAAGAGATATACAGGATCAAAGTGTGTCACCTGCAGTTAGTCACGTTACTGCCCCTTCCCTTAAAGGAACAGGCAGCCCTACATTTATGTAGCCTTGATTGGACCTAAGGATGAAATTATAGATCTGTGACTCAAGGTGGCCTAATTTCTATATTACATTAGTTAATGATGTTCTGTTTCCTAAGTAGCATATGGCTTTCGTTCCTTAAAAGAAAACCAGGTTTTCATTTTTTCCTGAAGAAGGAACTGAAACATTAGCTAGGAGTACCGTATATGGTGTAGTCGCCAATGGTAGAGTTAAAATTTGTGTAACTTTGGCCTTTGTGTATCACCCGTACTCTCGGTGTTGTGTCACATGCCTGACTATCACCCAAATAATTTTTTTGTTCTTCCTATAGATTTTTTCTTTTGTTACTTCCCCTGACCAATGTCGCATCATGCTTAGTTATTGAGATTTTAGCTATGTCCTAGTCCCATTTCTCTTTTTCAAATTCCTTTCACCAGTCAGACCTTTTATTATTATTGATGTATTGTTCAGGTTCACATTTCCAGACTGCAGTTATGTACCAGGGACCCCCATGATATGTATAATTCCCTTTGGTGTGACCAGACTGGTTTTCAAGAATTTGCCTTAGGCCTGCTTCAATGTTTTCCAGCCTGACTGTCAGGGTAGCGATAGACTGGTTAACTGACTCAATATTATAGTAAGACAAGTTTTCCATTTCAATAGGAGATATCTTATGTTTACCTTTTTGAACATGACAAATTTTCAATGTCTATTTTAATTTGGTTTTCGGTTCCCTTCTGTTCCTGCTACTTTAATTTTTGGTGGGATCAGATGTGTCCTAATCATGCAAATATCAGGACCCTCTAGTTCTTGTCTTTTTGCTTGCACATTTGACTATTAGCCTGTGTATTGCATAGTGCAACTGATGCACAGTTTTTAAAGGAAGGTTTCTACATGTCCCTGATAATCGGTATCATGTGATTTCTCTATTTAGATGTTCTAAGATAAGGAGGAACACCTAGACTTAATCATTGAGGAAAATATGTGTTTACCCCATTAGACAATGCCACTGTGTGAGGAAATCCATTCAGATAGAATTCTCATGTAGCTATAGATGGCAGAGAATAATGGAGAGAACCCAATTAAAGATGCTAGAGGCCCTGTTTTGCCCTTCTGCCTTTGTCTTTGTATTTTATGCCCATGGTGTATGGCTACTCCCTTGAAGATTGCAGACCACCTGCTTGCAGTCCCCTTGTTAAAAACCATGAACTGTTTTTTTTTACTAAATTGAAGGAAACTAACAACTGTGGCACATTTCCTACGTCACTAGATTCTGCGGGTATCAAGTCATAATAACCTGCAGGACATTGATTTAAGCCTAATTCCCATCAGTGACAGCTACAGATGAAAGACGGACGTCTTGGCCCTACAGTCTCAGCACCCAGAAAGTAGCAAAGCTGGACAGCGATCGCCAGCGCATGGTATCGTACTTGCTCCATCAGACGGCGTTGGACATCACAAAACCAAAGTTTCAGTGTAAAGGAGCTAAAGAGAAGGATTCCTGTTGTAGATGGCAGAGCTGTTTTGAGGTTTCATTTCTCTACCTGTCATGTGCTGGTAACCTCTGACAGTGTGCAATCCCTTGAGCCCCTTGGCCTGAGATTTGGCCACACACCCCCTTTTCTTTCCTCCAACGGAAGAAGGGCAGTGCACCGGAGATTTCAAGTTTGGAAAAAGGCACTATATTGTGGTGCCCATGAAAGAGCAGCTTGAGCGTCCTCTGACACTAAATAATGAGTGTTGGAGTCTGAAAGTGCTGCTGAGCTTGAGCTATTTCCCAATTAATGGTGCTTGGGTCTGCACGAGATGATTTGTGCCCTTGATCAATGAAGAGCACATTGTTTGTAGTGTCTGCCACAGAGGAGAGACACTGGTGCATTGCTTTAAGACATTGAGACTTTCGAGTGAGCTGTGGGTGTTTGCCAGGAGGGCACTCCAACTAAGCAGTACTTTTCTCACGAAGAGGCCTGAATTGAGAGGCCCATGCGAAAGAAAACAACAAAAGAAAATTTGATGGACAATAGAAGCCTGCCAGAGAGGCATTTTGAACTGAATGGGCATAATTGGTTTCACAAGAGGTTTCCGTGTGATTGTATAGACTAGGTGTTAGGAGACTGATTGTTTTGTTGGCATTGTTTTAAAGTACTATTCTGTTTAGTAAAAGCAGAATAAAGTCCATTTTCTGTGGAAAGAGTACCCCCTTTTCACCTTAGAGCATTGATGAGAGTCACCACTGTTCCACCTGAACATACCAAAATTACTGAAATGCAGAGGAGCCCTAAAAATGTTACTAGATAATTTTAGGATTTGCTTTTTGGTTAGGGTTGTGAAAAATTATTATTTCATTTGTAATAGTGGTCACTACTTTCTCCCGTTGTCTATATGTTCTTAATAACGTGTTTTCTAGTATCTTTTAAACATGACGTTGTCATTTATGGGTGGGATTGTTTTTCTCTACTCAATTGACTTCTGCACCCACTTCCCAACCTATGTCTTTTCCTACTATTGTTTCTTTGCACTCTTTTCACCCTTTTCCTGAACATGAGCAGGTTAGAAGATCAGAATTCGTAAGCAATTCTTTTGTACAGCTTCTGCATCAACACTAGTTAGTAGTGAATATCACTAATTGTTGGGTGTGTGATCTTATGCCACCTACTGCAGATAGAGGAATTCCTTATTTTGTCCTGCCATATGTGGCCTTTTGTGCTACTTCATGTTCGAGGAGACCTGTCAAGAGAGAGTTACCAAGTACTAGAATTTTGCTCCAGCAACATCTCCATGGCCTTATAAACATAGACCTGGACTCAGATTAGCATGAGAATAGGTTTATTGCCTATGTAAGGGCAAAAGGAGGGTTTGTGGTTCTAAAAATTCTGGACCCATGTAATTTACTTTGCCACAGCAGTACGATTTTAGTATCAAAAGACCGATAATGACTAGTACACTAAGCATGAGCATTTTCGCTCAATTCCAGCAGCGTTTTCACCTCGAAATCGCCATTTTCGTCCTGCACTCGTGGCTCCAATTTTTTACACGGCAGCCATTTTTAAAAGTTGCCCTCACATAGGCTTATAATACAGTCAGATTTGATTCCAAGGACACGTACACCTTGATTGACTTTTCTCTGACCTGGGCAAGCTGGAACCATTGCCTCAGGCCAAACCTGTTTGGTCAGTCCCTCTCCCAGTGGCCGAATCAGATAGCATCAAGGCACACCATGCCATAAAACCCTTATTATCGCTCACACACCCTGCCTAATCTTGCTCACACCTGCACCTGCTCTTTTCTTCTTCTTACTTTACGAGGGGGAGGTGCCCGTTTTTAATGGGGGTCCACACTTATCTGATGTAAAATACTAGGCCTTGCCGGGTAATTTATTATGGGTTGGATGACATGAAATATGAGGTTTCATCATGACACTGTTTTTTCCTTTGTAGTGAAAACATGTGAATGACAAACCAAAATGTCAAGAATGTTTGCCTGAAGCTTAAAAAACGGTATATAAGGAAACCTGACTTTGCATTGATACACAGTCTCCTGAGAACATACAAACCGTGCTGTTGTACTTCTAGGACGCTTGTTACTTGGCTGCAGCCAATAAATTCGATCTTTGACTTCACCTAGAAGACTCTGAGTTTCTGTGGTCTGAATCAGGAAAGTACCTGAGGTCTTTGGGTGTACCCTGGCACCGCTGGGTTACCGGATCAGTACCGGTTCTGAAAAACCCAGTACCTCACTCCTCAACACACAAAAGTAGCACAGGCAAACATAAGCACCACAAAACCCACAGGCACTCAAACAAGCATCACCCACATACAGACACAACAACATCCACTGCCTCCACTGTGTCCCCCTCCTCGTCGTCTCCCTCCTCCCTCCCAGTGTCGTCTACACTCTCACCTGCATGCACTACATCTACAGGCACTAGGACTCGCACCAGAACACCCAGCACCACACCCCGCTCACCTGCACTCACCACCCCACTACCATTTACACGTCCCCTGTGTCCACTCCCAGTGTGTCTGTGACGCCCCCTCCCAAAGTACACAAACACGGGCACCCACACACCCAACATCCATCCACCTCACTACAGCCTCCAGTACCTGCACCTGCACCCAAATCACCTAAAGTTACACCTCCTACAACCACCTCATACAACCACCTCCTCTTCCTCCACTCCCAGACCCACTCCAGATACCCATCCCAGTCTTCGTCAGCAACTCTTCCTCAGCAACGTTGACCTCGTTGCCACCGCCCCCACCCCTCCAATTCATAGGTCCCGTAGTAGCACCTCAGCCAAAAAAAGTCTGGTACCAGTGGTGCGTGTTAAAGGTGTGTGGATTGCACTGGCCACCAGGGCAGCCAGTGTGACACAGAGCCAAAGCACTGCCAGTCCACCCCCTGTAAAGCACCTTAAGTTGTAAAGTGGCTGACGGGACAGGGTGAAGACTCCTGGTGGAAAAATTGCTCACAAGGGTACCAGGGGGAGTGGCGAGTCAGCTGTGACTCCTCCAAAGGTGGTGAAGGGCCAGAAGAAGTCTGCACAGTCTGGGAAGAGCAGCACGGCAGAGAAGGGTGCCATCCTCCCTGGCGACCGGGACGCCACCGCTAGCACTATCGTCACTGGTCAGGAGACCACCGCCAGAGTCATTGCCCAGTAGGGCAGCACAATCGTCACTGGTCCGGAGACCACCGCCAGAGTCATTGCCCAGTAGGGCAGCACAATCGTCACTGGTCCGGAGACCACCGCCAGAGTCATTGCCCAGGAGGGCAGCACAATTGTCACCGGTCCGGAGACCACCGCCAGAGCCAGTGCCCAGGAGGGCAGCACAATCATCACAGGTCAGGAGACCACCGCCAGAGTCATTGCCCAGGAAGGCAGCACAATCATCACTGGTCCGGAGACCACCGCCAGAGTCATTGCCCAGGAGGGCAGCACAATCGTCACTGGTCAGGGGAGCACCGCCAGCGTCGGTGCCCTGGAGGGCCCCGGCAGCCACAGCCCCGCTGGGCAATGAGGGACCGTCATGCCACACACCAATGCACAGGTCAGACAGCAAAGTCAAGCACCGCTGAACAGGGCACAGACCGCCATGGCAAAACACCACTGAACAGGGAAAAGACCACCATGGTGAAGACCGCTGAACAGGGCAAAGCACCGCTGAACAGGTCAGAAACTGCAAAGTCAAGCACAGCTGAACAGGGAACAGACCACCATGGCAAAGCACTACTGAAAAGGGAAAAGACCGCCATGGTGAAGACCGCTGAACAGGGCAAAGCACCGCTGAACAGGTCAGAAACTGCAAAGTCAAGCACCGCTGCACAGGGCACAGACCGCCATGGCAAAGCACCGCTGAACAGGGAAAAGACCGCCATGGTGAAGACCGCTGAACAGGGCAATGCACTGCTGAACAGGTCAGAAACTGCAAAGTCAAGTACCGCTGAACAGGGCAAAGACCGCCATGGCAAAGCACCGCTGAACAGGGAAAAGACCGCCATGGTGAAGACCACTGAACAGGGCAAAGACCGCCATGGCAAGCACCGCTGAACAGGTCAGAAACTGCAAAGTCAAGCACCGTTCAACAGGGCACAGACCGCCATGGCAAAGCACCGCTGAACAGGGAAAAGACCGCCATGGTGAAGACCGCTGAACAGGGAAAAGACCTTCATGGTGAAGACCGCTGAACAGGACAAAGACCGCCATGGCATTCACCGCTGAACAGGGAAAAGACCTTCATGGTGAAGACCGCTGAACAGGGCACAGACTGCCATGGCAAAGCACCGCTGAACAGGGAAAAGACCTTCATGGTGAAGACCGCTGAACAGGGCAAAGACCGCCATGGCAAGCACCGCTGAACAGGTCAGAAACTGCAAAGTCAAGCACCGCTGAACAGGGCACAGATAGCCATGGCAAAGCACCACTGAACAGGGAAAGGACAGCCATGGTGAAGACCGCTGAACAGGGCAATGCACCGCTGAACAGGTCAGAAACTGGAAAGTCAAGCACCGCTGAACAGGGTACAGACTGCCATGGAAAAGCACCGCTAAACAGGGAAAAGACCGCCATGGTGAAGACCGCTGAACAGGGCAAAGACCGCCATGGCAAGCACTGCTGAACAGGTCAGAAACTGCAAAGTCAAGCACAGCTGAACAGGGCACAGACCGCCATGGCAAAGCACCGCTGAACAGGGAAAAGACCACCATATCAAGCATCGTTAGCCCATGTGCAGCTGGGACAGTGACGGAACAGGAACCGTCACGGGGAGCCTGATGCAGTCTGGGCACCAGTCCCCCTCCAGAACCAGTGGAGACGTATAGCCACTTGAGAGACTGTGGCTTTGCACTCCCCAGGATGGTCCAGTGGGCAACCCACCCACTGTAGAGACTTGAGAGACTGTGGCTTTGCACTCCCCAGGATGGTCCAGTGAGCAACCCACCCACTGTAGAAACTTGAGAGACTGTGGCTGTGCACTCCCCAGGAAGCTGCAGTGGGCAACCCACCCACTGTAGAGACTTGAGAGACTGTGGCTTTGCACTCCCCAGGAAGGTACAGTGGGCAACCCACCCACTGTAGAGACTTGAGAGACTGTGGCTTTGCACTCCCCAGGATACATCAATGGGCATGGAGCCCCGTCGTGGATCTGGCGTGGTGCTGTAATCTGGCTGAGGTGCCCCCTCTTCCCTTCCCTTCCCTCTGAGGTGCCTGTTGTATTTCTATCTGATGCCCCTGCAGTGTTCTCTCCTTTTGTGGACAGGTATCTAGTGTGGGCCTCGCCCATGCATTTTGGGCCCATTGGTGCACGGACATTGATATGTGCATACCTGCACTACTAATCGTCATGTATCAATTCCGGAATGTGTAAATATATCTGCATATATTAGCTTACTGTATTTTGATACATTACAATGTTTGACCTGATTTCCTTTTGTCTTTGCAATCTTCCGGGGGGGGGGTTGTTACTGCGCTGTTTGGAAATGCATTGGTGTGTGTTGTAGTGGGTGAGGGTCGGGGTGGGGGTGTTGCGTGTGTGTCCCCCTAACTTTTGCCTCCCCCCTCCCCTATGTCATAGGTGCAGTACTCACCGTTGTCTTCGGCGCCTACGTAGATGGTGATCGTAGAGGAGCAGAAAGACAAGCGCAGGGAGTATTTGTAGTTCGGGCTCCATGGTGGCCTCCTTCCTCGTGGAGTGTGTTAAGGTGAGCGTTTTCCCATTGCAAAAGCTGTTTCCGCTGTGTTTTTATCCACGGTGAATCCGCCCCGGAAAAGGTGGCGGATTGGCGGGTTGTGATACTGTGGGCGGTACTTTGTCTTCCGCCTGTCTGTTGGCGGTGACCGCCGTGCTGTTTGTCTGTACCGCTATGGCGGTCGGAGTGTTAAAGAGGCTGTCTATGTTGGCGGTTTCCGCCACAGTCATAATTCCCATTTTTGTTCCGCCGGCCTGTTTGCGGTATTACCGCAGCTTCAACTCCGTCCGCCAGGGTTGTAATGACCACTTTAGTGTCATATTTAGCCAACTTTAATCGGCTGGTCGCTGAGACATCCTGGCCTGAGGAAAAACAAGCGGCCTTGTTTTACAAGGGACTCAAAGAGGAGCTAAAAGATATCTTAGCGCAAATCGACCCGCAACCTACAGACTGTCAAGAATTAATAAACCTTGTCTTGAGGCTTGATCATCTTTTAACAGAACAAAAAGGAACGCGCAAAAAGACTGAAAAATATTCCTGCCGTGTTCACGATAACAAAGACTCAAGAACTCCGAAAGAAAGAACGCCGGAACCGATGGAAATTGGAACCATCAGGCGACCTTTGACCAAAGAGGAAAAGGACCTACGCAGAAAGAATGGACAATTACTCTATTGTGGGCGGAAGGGTCATTTTGCCAAAGATTGTCCAATCAAACCAAAGGGTCCAGTTCAGAAGGTTGCAGCCAATGCACCAGTCGAGTCGGAAAACTAAAGCACCCAAGATGCAGAGAAGGGTTGCTTTTGGGTGTCACAGTGGACCCTTCACAATCTAGGCATCTCAAACTGGGAATAAGAGTTCAGGTTAAGAAAAAGACCTACCTCAAGAAGGCTCTAGTCGATTCTGGGGCTACCGGGAACTTTGTTGACGTCCAATTGGTTCGTGCATGGGGGATCCCATGTATTGAAAAGAAGAAACCAGAAATCATCCAGACAGTCGATGGAAAACTCTTGACTGGAGGTCCGGTAACTCTTCAGACTGTCCCCTTGTCGGTGATTTGTGAAGATAAAATCAAAGAAAGAAACATAAAGAGAAACTTATTCTTGACATGATCAATGCTCCCCAGTATGGGATTATCCTTGGCTTGCCATGGTTAACTCATCACAATCCAGAGATTAATTGGGCAGAACGAAAGGTCCTGTTCTCATCTGCGCTATGCAAAGAACAATGGGTCAGATGTAGCAAAAGTTTTTACCCATTCTGAGTCTATGGGAAAAAGTGTTCGTTCATATGGCCCTATGTCTCCAAAAGGTTCAAGTATCAAAAGTTTGCAGCTCTTACATAGCTACTGCTGCGGAGAAAGAAGTTCAGTTGCCCAAACAGTATTAATCTAATGAAGATGTATTCGGTGAGAAAGAAGCAGAGAACTTACCTCCTCAAAGATCTTATGACTGTCAAACTGATCTAGTCCCAGGTGCGATACTTCCCAACTGTCGTGTGTATGCCCTGTCAGAACATGAAAATCAACATTTACGAAAATACCTAGATCAATTCTTGGAGAATAGTTTCATTCGCCCCTCTAAGTCTCCCACAGCTTCTCCTTTGTTTTTTGTTCTGAAGGCGAATGGAGAACTTCGAACTTGTATCGACTATATGGGATTGAACAAAGTCACCATCAAGAATAATTATCCTTTGCCTCCAATTCCGGTCTTACTGGAACAAGAAAAGAAAGCAAAAATCTACACGAAGCTTGACCTTCGAGGTGCTTATCATTTGGTCAGAATGAGAGAGAGTGACGAATGGAAAACAGCGTTCAAGACAAGATATGGCCTGTTTGAATACACCGTCATACCTTTTGGCCTGTGTAATGCTCCAACAGCATTTAGATTTTTCTTGAATGACGTTCTTAGAGAGTACCTTGACATATTTGCCATAGTTTACATCAATGACATTTTGATCTACTCAGACAATGAAAATGAACATGTCCAACATGTCAAGAAAATTCTTGCAGCCCTTCGAAAGCACCATTTACATTGCAAACTAACCAAGTGTGAGTTTCATATTACCACAGTTAAATTTTGAGGGGTTATCCTTACCCCTCAAGGCATGGTGATGGCAGAAAAGAAAGTAAAAGCCATATCTGATTGGCCAACCCCAAAGATTGTTCATGATGTACAATGTTTCCTGGGGTTTGCACATTTTTACCGGAGGTTCATAAATCATTTCTCCCAGACAGTGGCTCCAATCACTAAGCTATTAAGAAAGAAAGAAAAATGTGTATGGTCCCCAGAAGCTGACCAAGCCTTTTCAACTTTGAAGGAAGCTTTCTCCACTGCCCCAGTCTTGACTCATCCTGATGCGGATCGACCTTTCATAGTGGAAGCTGATGCTTCAGATGTGGCAATTGGAGCAGTCTTGTCACAACGAAACAAAGACACTGGTCAACTTCATCCTGTAGCTTACATGTCTCGAAAGTTGATCGAAGACGAACAGAACAATGTCATTGCTGAAAAAGAACTTCTGGCGATTCGTGACGCCTTTAAAGAATGGAGACATCATCTGTTGGGTGCCAAATACACTGTCACAGTATATACTGATCATTGCAATCTTCAATTCATGAGTTCCGCCAGACTTTTGACTCCTCGGCAATTACGCTGGATGCTGTTTTTTGCCGAGTTTGATTTTGTGGTAACATTCTGGCCTGGTAAAGATAATCGTAAAGCTGACGCCTTGTCCCGCCAAGAGTCTACCACGTTGCCTGCAGTTCAAACCTCAAGAGCTTTCATTGCTCCTGACAAGGTCCTACGTATCATAAAAACTGAAGATTTCTTTGAAGACATCCGCAATTCTTTCACTGTTGAGAAATGGCAGACATGGGCATAAGCAGACCCTAAAAGGTCAATCAAGCAAGGACTACCCTTTCATGACGCTCGTTTATTCGTGCCCACTACCAAACTTTGCAAGATAGTGTTTAATTGGTTGCATGTTATACCTATGGCAGGTCACCCAGGTACTCCTAAAACTCTTGAATTAATCCAACACTATTTTTGGTGGCCTACCCTAACAAAAGATGTAAAAGCAATGGTAAACAACTGCGAAGTCTGTGCTCACACTAAAACAAGTCATTCAAAACCGAAAGGGTTGTTACACCCACTCCCAACCCCAAGTCGTCCGTGGGAGCACATTTCCTTAGACTTTACTACCGGTCTGCCAGTGGTTCAACAGCATTCAGTAATTCTGGTGGTAGTAGATAGTCTCACGAAATATGGGCATTTCATTGCCTGTAAGAAATTGGCCACTATTTCACTGAATAGAGTGGTTTGTTATCATGGACTGCCAAAAGTGATCCTCTCCGATCGGGGGTCGCAATTTGCCTCCAATTTCTGGAAGACATGGTGTAAAACACTCCAAATGACATCTACACTATCTACTAGCCACCATCCTCAAACAGATGGTCAAACGGAGAGACTAAATCAGACTTTGAAGCAATACCTACGTGCTTACGCTGAAAAAGCACTTCATTCTTGGACATCAATGCTCTGGCTATCCTACAATAATTCATTCCACACTTCTACTGGCGTTACACCCTTTGTTGGTTTGTTTGGCTATCATCCTGACACCTTGCCCATCACAATCCCTCAAGAAAGTTCTCTTACTCCAGCTGTGTCAGAAACCCTTCAACATTTGCATCAAACCCAGAAACTGATTCAACAGCATTTAGAAAAAGCCAAACAAAAATACAAAAAAGCATTATGACACAAAACATTGTGAGGGACTGCAGTATCAACCAGGTGACAAATTGTGGCTTTCCACAAAACATATAGGTGGTCATTACAACCCTGGCGGTCAGTGTTAAAGCGGCCGGCGGAAAAGAAAAAAAATTCCAATTACGACCGTGGCGGAAACCGCCAACAAAGACAGCCACTTGAACACTCTGACCGCCACGGCGGTACAAACAAACAGCGCGGCGGTCAACGCCAACAGACAGGCGGGAGACACTGTACCGCCCACACTATTATGACAGGCCAATACGCCACCTTTTCTGGGGTGTATTCACCTCGGATAAAAACACGGTGGAAAAAGGAATCCCGAAGGGAAAACGCTCACCTCTACACACCTCACGAGGAACGAGGACGCCATGGATCCGGAACTCCAAATTCTCTGTGCAATAGTCTTCCTGCTCCTCTACCAGGAGCACGAACGCTGGCAGCGTAGACCACGGTGAGTACATCACCTACGACACAGGCAAGGGGGAGGGAAAAAACAGGGACATACACACGCAACACCCCCACCCTCACCCACTACAACACACACACTAATGCAAATCAATACATCACAGTTACACCCCCAAACCCCCTGAAAGAATACAAAGACAATAGAAAATGACTGTAACCATTGTAATATATTCAAAGCAAGTAGGCAGAAATATATATATACACCATGTACAAAATATTTACCAAGCATAGTAGTCCAGGTAGTGCTCTAAGAAAGTCAGTGGAACACTGGGACCACAAGGTATGGGCGAGGCCCACACAAGATCCCCGACCATGACGGAGAGAACACTGCAGGGGCATCAGAGAGCAACTAAACAGGCACCTCAGGGGGAGGAAAAGGGGGGGCACCTCAGCCGGTTGAGTGCACAAAGCCAAATCCACGAGGGGGCCACATGCCCTCTGTTCAATCCTGGGGAGTGCTAAGCCGCAGTCTCTCAAGTCTCTACAGTGGGTTGGTTGCCCACTGTTCAATCCTGGGGAGTGCAAAGCCACAGTCTCTCAAGTCTCTACGGTGGGTGGGTTGCCCAGTGTTCAATCCTGGGGTGTGCAAAGCCAAAGTCTCTCAAGTCTCTACAGTGGGTGGTTTGCCCACTGCTAAATCCTGGGGAGTACAAAGCCACAGTCTCTCAAGTCTCTACAGTGGGGGGTTGCCCACTGTTCAATCCTGGGGATTGCAAAGCCACAGTCTCTCAAGTCTCTAGAGTGGGTGGGTTGCCCAGTGTTCAATCCTGGGGTGTGCAAAGCCAAAGTCTCTCAAGTCTCTACAGTGGGTGGTTTGCCCACTGTTCAATCCTGGGGAGTGCAAAGCCACAGTCTCTCAAGTCTCTACAGTGGGTGGGTTCCCCACTGTTCAAACCTGGGGAGTGCAAAGCCACAGTCTCTCAAGTCTCAATAGTGGGTGGGTTGCCCACTGCCATATCCTGGGGAGTGCAAAGCCACAGTCTCTCAAGTGGATAACAGTCTCCACTGGTTCTGGAGGGGGCATGGTGCCCAGAGTGATTCATCCTGCTATGGACAGAGGTAGTGGATGACAGTCTCCACTGGTTCTGGAGGGGGCATGGTGCCCAGAGTGCATCATTCACCCCTTGACGGACTCAGTTGCGTCAGTGCCCTTGCCGCTCATGGGCCAGCGGTGCTTGAGACAGCAGTGCCCTGTTCAGCGGTGCTTGAGATGGCAGTGCCCTGTTCAGCGGTGCGTGAGATGGCGGTGCCCTATGCAGCGGTGCTTGAGATGGCGGTGCCCTGTGCAGCGGTGCTTGAGATGGCGGTGCCCTGTTCAGCGGTGCTTGAGGCGGCGGTCTCCATTGCAGGGACTCAGTTGCTGGCGGTCCTTCATGGCCCAGCGGGGCTTTTGCTGGCAGTCCTTCATGGCCCAGAGGGGCTTTTGCTGGCAGTCCTTCATGGCCCAGCGGGGCTTGTGCTGGCGGGCCTGTCCTGGGCAGCAGGGCTTGTGCTGGCGGGCCTGTCCTGGGCAGCTGGGCTTGCGGGCCTGTCCTGGGCAGCTGGGCTTGTGCTGGCGGTCCTGTCCTGGGCAGCTGGGCTTGTGCTGGTGGTCCTGTCCTGGACAACTGGGCTTGTGCTGGCGGGCCCCTCCTGGGCAGCTGGGCTTGTGCTGGCAGTCCTGTCCTGGGCAGCTGGGCTTGTGCTGGCGGTCCTGTCCTGGGCAGCTGGGCTTGTGCTGGCGGGCCTGTCCTGGGCAGCTGGGCTTGTGCTGGAGGTGGCCTCCTGGGCAGCAGTGATGATGGCGGTCTTCTCCGCCGTGCTGCTCTTCCCAGACTTGCCGGGTTTCTTGTGGCCCTTCCTCACCTTGGAAGGTGTCACAGCTGACTCCACACTCCCACGGGGACCCCTGGGAGCGGCTTTGGTGGCTGGAGTCTTCCCCCTCTCCCGCCGGGCACTGGCCAACTTCGGATGCTTCACAGGTGTGGACTGTCTGTGCTGTGGCTCCTTGCCACAGTGGCCGGTGCACTCCAGATTCCGGTGACTACAGGCACTACTGGTCTCGGAGATGTTGTGGCTGAGGTGCTAGTTCGGGACCTATGAGACGGACGGGGTGGGGGAGGTGTGGGAAAGAGGTCAAGGTTGGACAGGAAACGTTTTTTGGACACTCTTTGATGGGTAGATGGAGGGGGTTCGGGAGTGGAGGAAGGGGTGGTGGTTGTAGGAGGTGTACGTTTGGTGACTTTGGGTGAAGGTGCATGCGCTGGAGGCTGTCATGAGGGGGATGGCTGTTGGGTGGGTGTGTGCCTGCGTTTGTGTATCTTGGGAGGGGGTGTCACAAACACACTGGGAGAGGACACAGGGGATGTGTGAATGTTAGTGGGGGTGGTGACTGCACATGAGCGGGGTGTGGTGGTGGGTGTGCTGGAGAGGGACATAGTGGCTGTAGAGGTAGTGCATGCAGGTGTGAGTGTAGACGAGACTGGGAGGGAGGAGGGAGACGAGGAGGAGGGGGACACAGTAGAGGCAGTGGATGTTGGTGTGTCTGCATGTGTGTGATGCTTGCGTGAGTGCCTGTGGGATGTGTGGTGCTTATGTTTGCCTGAGCTTCCCTTGTGTGTTGAGGTGTGTGCATCCTGGTCTGTAGGTGTGCTTGGGATTGGCTGAGGTACAGGGGATTGGGTCGGGGTGGAGGAAGTTAAAGGGGGGAGGCTAGACACAGGGACAATGGCTGCCATCAGTGCTGAGGACAGAGTCTGAAAATCTCACTGAAGGGCCGCCTGACCAGAATGAATGCCCTCCAGGAATGTATCGGTTTGTTGCAACTGCCTTTCTACACCCTGGATGGCATTCAAAATGGTAGACTGCCCAACAGTGAGGGACCTGAGGAGGTCAATGGCCTCCTCACTGAGGGCAGCAGGGGTGACTGGGGCAGAGCCTGAGGTGCCTGGGGCGAAGGTGATGCCCACCCTCCCGGGTGAGCGGGCATGGGGCGAAGGCTGAGAGGCTGCTGGGAGGGGGGGTGCTGGAAGGGGGGGTGGCGGCTGTACCTGTAGATGGGGGTGGCACAGATGTTGCCGCCACCACAAGGGAGCTCCCATCAGAGGATGAGTCTGTGTCACTGGTCTCAGCTCCTGTCCCTACAGTTGAGCTCCCCTCGCCCTCCGTCCCACTGGTGAACTCCGAGTCCGTAGTGTGGCTCCCATGGCCATGGGGGATGCAGCCCCCTAGTGCTCTGGTGGCACTGCTCCTCCACCTGATGATGCTAATGCACACAAGAACAGGGAGACCACAAAAAGGGGGTGGGGTGACAGAAGAAAGACATGTTGAGTGCATGCATTACTGTTGGGAGACACGACAGACACAGAAGCCCCCCGCACTACGCCGCGCTCTTGGGCTCCACTGTTCAATTCCTGGGAAATGGCCTACAAGGCTATGGACGACATCTCCACACATAGCTGACACAGGGGCATGACTAGGTGTAGTTGTCACTCTACAGAGGTGGGGTGGGGTGCCACATGGCCTGCCTTACGGAGGGGCCTTGCCTACGGAACTCACCCTGGCCTAGGGAAACCCACAGCCCACCTCCCCCGCCCAGACCCCTCCACTGCGCGCAAAGTCAGCAGAATGAGAGTGTACTCACCCCCTTGTGGCTGCTGTGATGCCCTCAAGCGCCCATCCAACTCCGGGTAGGCCACCACCAGGATCCTGTACATCAGGGGGGTCATGGTGCGATGGGCACCCCTCCCACGTTGGGAGGCCATCCCCAGCTGGGCCTCCACCGTCTTCTTGCTCCAGCGGCAAATGTCCTCCCATCTTTTCCGGCAGTGGGTGCTCCGTCTGTGGTAGACCCCCAGGGTCCAGATGTCCTAGGCAATGGCACGCCAAATATCTTTTTTCTGGTGGGCGTTGACCTACATGAAATGTACAGGGGAAAAAGAGAAGTTATTACCAACTGCACTGTCAAACTGATTGGCCCCCATCTCTACCCTTGCCATGTGGCACATGCATTCACCGTCTTTCATGCACGCAGCACTCTCCCCCCTTCCTTCTTACATCCAGCCCTCTCCACACAGGCATAGCCCATACAACATGCTCCCTGTGTACTTACCTGTTTGTCTGGAGGACCATACAGTAGCGTGTACTGGGGGAGGACCCCATCCATGAGTTTCTCCAACTCCTCCGATGTGAAGGCAGGGGCCCTTTCCCCAGACACTCGAGCCATTGTCTCTTCCAGACCGAGGTCACAGCAGCACTTGCAGTGTAGGTCCTCTCCTGTTGAAGATCAGGTATCGAGTTATTGAACAGATAGAAAATGGTGGTCACGTCCGCGGCGGTGCGTACCGTCACCGCCGGCATACATCGTCATTGGCTCCTGGGACCTATAGGGCCCAATGTTAACCAATGCAGCATTGTGCCGCGGTCTTCGACCGCCTACCGTGACGGTCTACAACGCCAGCACAGTTACCTCACATCCCTTTGTCCCACTTTACAGGTCAGGCAGCCGCCATTTCAGGGGCCCACATGGCTTAATTTTCAACTGCGTCACACATACCTAGGCCTATACTCAACACACATACAGGCCACCTTTTGTGTATGAATGGTGTTCTGTGTAAACTGTGGGTACGTACCTCTGAGTTTTTTGACTCTGTGCTCGCTGTTGTCCTTCATAGCACCGTCCACTGGGACATGTGAGGAGATGGCGGCATCCTCCGGTGTACCGACCGTTGGTGACCTGTCAACAATGGAGGAGCAACATGTGATTATCACATACAGGTTTGATCGTGCCACAATCCAGGAACTGTGTACCCAGTTGGAGCCAGACCTGATGTCAGCAATCCGCCATCCCACAGGAATCCCCCCTCAAGTGCAGGTGCTGTCAGTGCTCCATTTCCTTGCAAGTGGGTCTTTTCAAACAACAGTGGCCATAGCATCAGGGATGTCCCAGCCTATGTTTTCCAACGTATTGTCAAGAGTGTTGTCTGCCCTTCTGAAACACCTGCGGAGCTAGATCGTTTTTCCTCAGGTGGAGGATTTATGGATTGATGGGACACATATAGCTTTGGTCCCCCCAACAGGAGTGAACAGGTGTACAGAAACCGGAAGAGTTATTATTCGATTAATGTACAGATGGTATGTTTGGCAGACCAGTACATCTCCCATGTGAATGCCATGTTCCCTGGCTCAGTGCATGACGCCAACATCCTGCGGAATAGCAGCATCCCTTATGTGATGGGTCAACTCCAGAGGCACTGTGTGTGGCTATTAGGTGAGCACCTGGAAGCTAGTCAGTGGGAATGGTTGTCAGGGTCTGGGGATATCCCTACAGGTTAGTGTGTGTCTAACAGTTATCCCTCGCCATTTGCAGGTGACTCTGGTTACCCCAACCTGTCATGGCTACTGACCCAAGTGAGGAATCCCAGGACAAGGGCAGAGGAAAGCTACAATGAGGCCCATGGGCGAACTAGGAGGGTGATAGAGCGGACCTTCAGCCTCCTGAAGGCCATGTTCCGGTGCCTCCATATGACAGGTTGATCCCTATTCTACTCACCAAAGATGGTGTGCCAGATCATCGTGGCCTGCTGTATGCTTCACAACTTGGCTTTGCAATGACAGGTGCCTTTTCTGCAGGAGGATGGTACAGATGGCGGTGTTGTGGCAGCTGGGGAGCCTGTGGACAGTAAAGACGAGGAAGCAGAGGAAGAAGACATGAACAACAGGGACTCAGTGATCCAGCAATATTTCCAGTGAGACACAGGTAAGAGTACAGACCTGCCTACTACATGTACTTTTACAATACTACCTCTCTACTGTCTGTCGTTTTCACCCAGTGTATGGTTACTGAGTTGTCACTTTCCCTTACGATTTCACAGATGTGGGTCCCACTGTGTGACATCTGCTTAGATTCCTCATGGACTAGAGCTGTGTGACATAGGTATGTTGAAATTACAATTGAAAGAGCATTTTGTCACTGTAGTTGCTAATACACTATTTTGAAATCACAGACAGACTCCAGATTGTTTTGTGCTTTAAGTGTGTTTTCTTAAGTGCTCAATATTGGAGGGGGTAGTGAAATGGTGAGGGTTGATGGCAGAGGAATGTCCATGGCAGAGTCCAGTCTATTAGTCTCACAGGTGCATTGCCCATATGGGCATAGGAAGTGGAGCTGGGGCAGTTTAAGTATGGACAGGGTGACAAAGTGGGACAGTAGGAAGACAATCAGGGTGGTCTCAGTTCTTGGCGGGGTTCTTGGCATCGTGCTGTGTCTTGTTCCTGGATCTCAGGGACCGTTTGCTGGGTGGTTCTCCCTCTGCAGGGGGTGGGGTGCTGGTGTGGTGGTCCTGTGGTGGGGCGTCCTGTCCACTAGCGCCGGTGGAGGTGATGGGAAGTTCATCGTCCATGCTAGTGTCATGGGCCCCTTGTAGTGCCACAGTGTCCTTCCTGGTGTTGACGAGTACCTTCAGCACCCCTACTATGCTGCCCAGGGTGGAGCTGATGGTTCTGAGTTCCTCCCTGAAGCCCATATATTGTTCCTCCTGCAGGCGCTGGGTCTCCTGAAACTTGGCCAGTACTGTTGCCATTGTCTCCTGGGAGTGGTGCTAGGCTCCCATAATGGAGGAGAGGGCCTTGTGGAGAATGGGTTCCCTTGGCCTGTCCGCCCCATGTCGCACAGCAGCTCTCCCTGTTCCCCTGTGTTCCTGGGCCTCTGTCCCCTGGACCTTGTGCCCACTACCACTGCCCCCAGGTCCCTGTTGTTGTTGGGGTGGTGGGTTAGCCTGGGTTCCCTGTAGTGGTGGACACACAGCTGATTGACGTGTCCTGAGGATGGAGGTATGGGCCCGCTGGGTGGGTGCTGTGCTGGTTTTTCCAGAGGGGGGAAGGTCTGTGGTGGCCTGTGACTGGATGAGGGCAACCAACTGACCAAAGGTCCCTGATGGACCGGGCTGGTCATCTAGATCCAGTTGGACAGAGGTGCTGTCATCACTGTGGGCCTCTTCTGTTGGTGGTGTGGACATGTGTGGACCCTCCTGTCCGGTGATGTTGGGTAGAGGTCCTGCAGGGGTATAAAAGGATAGTTATTACATCTATGTGTGTCATGGTGTGCAATAGGTGGGTGACCGTGTACCCCAGTGCTTGCATTCCTGTGTGGGACCTTGTGTGATGATGGTTTAGGGGGTTGTATGGGTATGTGTAGTGGGCATGCTTTAGTGATGAGTGTCCATGCTTTGCTGTTGCAAGTCATAGTGGGACATATGTGAGGAGTTGGAGTGCTGGGGGTGAGGGTGAGGGTGGGGGTATGTGCTGGCATTAAGGTAGGGTTGGGGATATAATATTTAAGATTTGTCTTACCAGAGTCCATTCCTCCACCTACTCCTGCGAGGCCCTCAAGATGTAGAATCGCCAAGACCTGATCCTCCCATGTTGTTAGTTGTGGGGGAGGAGGTGGGGGTCCGCCACCAGTCTGCTGAACCGCCAGGTGGTGTCTTGAGACCACGGAATGCACCTTCCCCTGTAGGCCATTCCACCTCTTCCTGATGTCCTCCCAATTTCTTGGGTGCTGTCCCACTGCGTTGACCCTGTCCACTATTCTTCACCACAGCTCCATCTTCCTTGCAATTGAGGTGTGCTGCACCTGTGCTCCGAATAGCTGTGGACCAACCCGGATGATTTCCTCCACCATGACCCTGAGCTCCTCCTCCGAGAACCTGGGGTGTCTTTGCCGTGCAATGGGGTGGTGTAGGTGATGTGTGGGGTGGAGTGTGTGGTGATAAGTGTGCTGATATGTAGTGGTGTGTTGTGTGAGGTGCGTGGAAGTTCTGTGGGTGATGGTGTTGTGTGCCTGTGGATGCTGTTGTTCTTGCTGGTGCTGTCTTTCTCTGGCCTTCTTTTGGAATTTTTGGTAGTAGGGGTTTGTGGGTGATGTGGGTGTGTGTTTTATATTGTTATGGGTGTGTGGGAGTGGTGTGTGTATGTGTATCAGATGTGTGTATTTCGAATTGTCCAATGTGGCTGTGTTTTGTAAATGTGTGTGTATTTTGAGTGCGGCGTTGTGTACTACCAATGGAATACCGCGGTTGAAAAAACGCCGCGTGGATTCATGGGTCGTGATAGTGTGGGCGTATTTCTGTTGGTGTGACGGTGGAGGTTTTGTTTTCGCCAGTTTATCACTGACCTTTGGTGTGGCGGACTTGTGTGTGGTCTGAATTTTGGCGGATTCCGTGCGGTGGGTCATAATAGCTGTGGCGGAATTCCGCGGCGGTGTGTTGGCGGTCTTCTGCACGGCAGTAAGCGGCTTTTACCGCCAATGTTGTAATGAGGGCCATAGACTTCAAGAAGAAGCACATGTTCAACCCCAAATGTATAGGTCCTTACACTGTCCTTCAGCAAATCAATCCTGTGACCTATAAACCGCAATTGCCAAGATCATTACGGATTCATCCAGTGTTCCACACTTCCCTCTTGAGAAATGCAGTCCAAAAGGTCCGCCCTCATCCAGCTCTTGTTCTAGTACAGGGGGAAGACGAATACAAAGTCAAGAAAGTGTTGGATTCTAAACTGAGAGGGTGTAACCTATGGCACTTAATCTCATGGTAAGTTTATGGCCCTGAAAGTAACACATGGGTTTCTGCCTCTGATATTCTCGCTCCAGTACAGACGCTTTCATCATCTCAATACAGACAAACCAGGCCCTAGAGCGCGTCTGGGAGAGGGGAGTACTGTCAACACCAGGGCAGTGCGCGCTCTATGTGCGACTAGAATGCAAAAACCCAGCACTCTCAAGACAACTTAATTTATTCATTGTGCTGATATGTTGTTGTTTAACCTTTTGCATTGCAGAGTTTAATCCTGAAGACTTATTTTTAAGGTGCTTATAAATGCTGTGCATTTGCAATGTATTGCTGCAGGCTTTCAGAGTATATCAGGGTGTGGTCCCTTTCCGGGGCCTTCTAGAAGCTTTCCCTGCAGCATGCTTGGGTGTGGTTGTGGGCTGAGCCAAGACTCTATAAAAGGGTGCCAGCCCAGCTCCACGTGCTCACTATTCAGAGGTCCTGGTGCAGAGCAGCAGCAACTTCCTGAGCTCCTGTTCCGGTGGCCTACTTTGATCTTCCAGGCCTCTGCCCTTCATACTACATTGGTGATCCTTAAGCAGGGCGGTAAGACGGAGGTTGGGCTGGGCCCCCAACCCCGTTATCGAGTACGCTCAAATTCTTGGGCCTTATTCTTACATGACTAACAATTCACTCTTGCGTGTGTGAATGTGCGCTTTGGACGTTTCATGGCATTTGCATGCTGTTATTTGAATCGGCAAGATGCGCGACTCTTTCTCCGTGTTTAATTCATGTTATTCATTGTGCGCTACCATTCCTTGGCAGTTACATGGTGGCATTCCAATCAGCAAGACGCGCAATTCGCTTTCTAGTGATTTAACCCTTGATATTCACTGTGCGCTACCATTCCTTAGCAGTTACATGGTAGCATTCAAATCGGCAAGACGCGCGATTCACTTTCTAGTGATTTAACCCTTGATATTCATTGTACGCTACCATTCCTTGACAGTTACATAGTGGCTTTCGAATCGTCAAGACACGCGATTTGCTTTCTAATGATTTAACCCTTGATATTCATTGTGCGCTACCATTCCTTGGCAGTTATATGGTGGCCTTCGAATCGGCAAGACGCGTGATTCTTTCCTTGTGTTTAATTCATGTTATTCATTGTGCGCTACCATTCCTTGGCAGTTACATGGTGGCATTGGAATCGGCAAGGCGCGCGATTCTCTCCTCGTGCTTAATTCATGTTATTCATTGTGCGCTTCCATTCCTCGGCAGTTACACAGTGGCATTCGAATCAGCAACACGTGCGATTCTTTCCTCGTGCTTAATTCATGTTATTCATTGCGCGCTATCATCATGAGGCATTTACTTGGTAGTACTCGAGTTGACAAGTCGCGTGATTTATTCCTTGAATCTACGTTGTGTTATTCATGGTGCACAATCCTTCTATGGTGTTTACTATCTATGTGAAAATCTGCAATGTGCGCAATTCATGTTCCAACATGTGGAGAGAACAAAAAAGGTCAGAGCTCTAGATGGAATGTTGTGTGTTCCTGATATATATTCTTAAAAGAGATTCATATGATGGTTCAGAACTTATTCAGATTGTTTCCTGATTTTCATGCTAAAGAAAGTACTTGAATTTGAAAGTTTCATTTATCCTCTTTTGATTCCCTCACAGGTATTCAGTCATCTTGAAGCCTAGTCATTTTAAGTCTATTCTTAGTTTGTTCATGTTTTCAGAATGACGATGCTTAGAGTCACAGCCTAGTACTGATTTCATGAGATGTAATTTTGATGTTGTGTGTTTTAACCTTTTTCTTCCTACAGGTCTCCTTCCCAGCTGTTCCCTTCCTAATCCCCTTTTCCCCACTTGGACTCTCTTAGACTCTGTGACAAATCTAATTAGAGTATTGGAGTTGTCTTGTGGTGGACCCCGAGGATCTGGTGACTCTGACATAAAGTGTGCTGTGTATATGCTCTCTGTGTGGTGCCTAACTGTATCACTGAGGCTCTGCTAACCAGAACCTCATTGTTTATGCTCTCTCTGCTTTTAAAATTGTCACTGCAGGCTAGTGACTAATTTTACCAATTCTGATTGGCACACTGGAACACCCTTATAATTCCCTACTATATGGTACCTAGGTACCCAGGGTATTGGGGTTCCAGGAGATCCCTATAGGCTGCAGCATTTTCTTTGCCACACACAGGGAGCTCAGACAATTCTTACACAGGACTGCCACTGCAGCCTGAGTGAAATAACGTCCACGTTATTTCACAGCCATTATACTCTACACTTAAGTAACTTATAAGTCACCTATATGTATAACCTTCACTTAGTGAAGGTTAGGTGCACAGTTACTTAGTGTGAGGGCATCCTGGCACTAGCCAAGGTGCCCCCACTTTGTTCAGGGCAAATTCCCCGGACTTTGTGAGTGCGGGGACACCATTACACGCGTGAACTACATATAGGTCAATACCTATATGTAGCGTCACCATGAACTCCGAACATGGCCATGTAACATGTCTAGGATCATGGAATTGTCACCCCAATACCATTCTGGTATTGGGGGGACAATTCCATGCATCCCCGGAGCTCCAGCATAGAGCCTGGGTACTGCCAAACAAACTCTCCGTGGTTTTCTCTGCAGCCAACCCTCAGACATGTTTCTGCCCCCCTGGGGCCTGGACAGCCCAGTCCCAGGAAGGCAGAACAAAGGATTTCCTCTGAGAGAGGGTGTTACACCCTCTCCCTTTGGAAATAGGTGTTAAAGGCCTGAGAGGAGTAGCCTCTCCAGGCCTCTAGAAATGCTTTTAAGGGTACAGGTGGTGCCCTCCTTGCATAAGCCAGTCTACACCGGTTCAGGGATCCCCCCAGCCCGCCTCTGGCGTGAAACTGGACAAAGGAAAGGGGAGTGACCACTCCTCTGACAGCACCTCCCAAGGGGAGGAGCCCAGAGCTCCTCCAGTGTGTCCCAGACCTCTGACATCTTGGATGCAGAGGTGTGACGGCACAATGGACACCTCTGAGTGGCCCGTGCCAGCAGGTGACATCAGAGACCCCTCCTGATAGGTGCTTACCTTTCTCTGTAGCCAATCCTCCTCTGAGGGCTATTTAGGGTCTCTCCTGTGGGTTTCTCATCAGATAACGAATGCAAGAGCTCCTCAGAGTTCCTCTGCACTTCCCTCTTTGACTTCTGCCAAGGATCGACCGCTGACTGCTCCAGGACTCCTGCAAAACCACAACAAAGTAGCAAGAGGACTACCAGCAACATTGTAGCGCCTCATCCTGCCAACTTTCTCGACTGTTTCCTGGTGGTGCATGCTCTGAGGGCTGCCTGCCTTCCCCCTGCACTGGAAGCCAAGAAGAAATCTCCCATGGGTCGACGGAATCTTCCCCCTGCTAACGCAGGCACCAAACATCTGCATTACTGGTCCTCTGGGTCCCCTCTCATCTTGACGAGCTTGGTCCCTGGAACTTCCTTTGTGTACCGCCTAGCCCAGGTCCACAGTACTCTGTCCTGCATTCCCCAACTTGCTGAGTTGGAGTCCGACTTCGTGGGACCCTCTTTTGTTGTGCTGAGTCGACCGTCATGCTCAGATCTTCTGAATGCCTGTTCAGGTGCATCTGTGGGTGCTGCCTGCTTCTGCATGGGCTCTCCATGTTGCTGAGTCCCCCCTCGTTCTCCTCCTCCAAGGGGCGACCTCCTGGTCCTTTCTGGGCCCTGGCAGCACCCAAAACCTTGAACCACGGCTCTTGCAGCTAGCAAAGCTTGTTTGTGTTCTTTCTGCGTAGAAACAACTCTGCATCCTCCAGCATGCCATGGGACATCTTCTGACCAAAGTAGAAGTTCCTGGCTCCTTCCGTTGTTGCAGAATCTTTGGCTTCTTAAACCCGGAGGCAGCCCTTTTGCACCTTCGTCTGGGGTTTAGTGGGATCCTGCCCCCCCGGACACTTGTGTGACTCTTGGTCTTGGTCCCCTTCCTGTGCAGGTCCTCAGGTCCAGGAATCCGTCTTCAGTGCTTTGCAGTCAGTTGTTGTCTTTGCAGAATCTCCTATCTCGACTTTACTGTCTTTCTGGGGTATTAGGGTAAATTTACTCCTACTTTTCAGGGTCTTGGGGTGGGCTATCTTAGACACCCTTAGTGTTTCCTTACACTCCCACCAACCCTCTACACACTACACTAGGCCTGGGGTCCATTCGTGGTTCGCATTCCACTTTTGGAGTATATGGTTTGTGTTGCCCCTAGGCCTATTGTCTCCTATTGCATTCTATTGTGTTCTACTTTGTTTGCACTACTTTTCTAACTGTTTACTTACCTGATTTTGGTCTGTGTGTATATTTACCTCCTAAGTGAGGGTATCCTCTGAGATACTTTTGGCATATTGTCACTAAAATAAAGTACCTTTATTTTTAGTAACTCTGAGTATTGTGTTTCTCAAAATAAAGTGCTACGTGATATAAGTGGTACAGTAGGAGCTTTGCATGTCTCCTAGTTCAGCCTAAGCTGCTCTGCTATAGCTGCCTCTATCAGCCTACGCTGCTAGAACACTACTAATCTACTAATACAGGATAACTGGACCTGGCACAAGGTGTAAGTACCACAAGGTACCCACTATAAGCCAGGCAGGCCTCCTACAGGGAACACAACAGTGTCCCAGGGGATTGGGTCCCCTGGTCATTGCTTTGATTGGGGTCAGGGGGATGGGATCCTTGGGGCTGATCTACAGCTCAGGGAGGTGAGCCCAAAACCACCTCCCTCAAAAAACACTGGCCCAAAGGATGGAGTCCTTGAGCCTTTCTAATCCTCAGGAAGAGGTTGCACACTCCCTTTCCCCATCTTTAACTATATCGGCACCTGGGATGGGGTCCCAGGGGCCACGAGAGACTTGGGGAGAGGGGTCACATGGCCCCTCTTGATTATTAACTATACTGCCCCGGGAGATGCCATACCCAGGGCTTTAAAAGGACTTGAAGAGGCAGACTGCAAACTTCCCCCATTACTAATAAACTACCCAAGGTTGAGGCCCCCAGGGCCTCTAGAGTCTCAGGGTTGAGGGCTGGCCCCCCTCCCCATTATTAACTATAATGGCCCTGGGGATGGGGTCTCCCAGGCTTACATAATCTCAGGAAAGGATCTGCATCGCCCCTACACAAAAAATATATCGCTCTGTACGAGGGGCCCTGGCCAGGCCGGGATGGAATATTGCTGAAAAGGGCAGATCTATGAATCCTCTGTGGATCCACAAGTACTGGTAAAAAAAATAAATTTTTGACCCTAAAGAGGGCCATCCTTCATTCCCCCACCATGTCTAAGGAGCATAGTATCCCTACCCTGCCCAGCTATATATTTATTTTAGCTTTTCACAGGGCAGGGACTGAGGGCCAGATGTATGACCGCAAGTTTTGTGGCTCGCAATTTGTGATTCATTTGTGAGTCCCAAATTGCAATTCGCAAAACCAAATGTACACCAGTGTAAGTCACACTGTTTGGGATTTCCAATGGGGTCACAAAAGACCCACCTCTTCAATATTCATGAGCTAAGTCGCAATTTGCGACCCCTTTAGTAATGGCTGCACTCACAGGGATGGTGGCCTGCTGGGGACAGCAGGCCACCATGTCTGTAACTGTTTTTTAAATAAAGCAGTCTTTTTTAAAAATGCAACCTTTTGTCCTCGAAGGAAAATGGGAAGCATTTAAAAAAGAAAAATGAAACGTTTCAGTTTAATTTTTTCAGAGTAGGAAGTGGTCCATAAGACCACTGCCTGCTCTGAAAAAATATTTTTGCATTCATTCACAAAGGGGAAGGGATCCCTTAGGGACCCCTTCCTGTTTGCAAATGGGTTACCACCAATTTGAAATTGATGGTAAATATGATTGTTTTGCTAATGCAATTGCGGTCACAAAACAATCATACATCCCCATGGAACTCACCATTCGGAAGGGACGCCGTTGGTACGTTGCTTCCAAATAGTGACTCACAAATCTATTTTGCGAATCAGTAAATAGATGACCAAATCACAAAATAGATTTTGTACATAGCAAAATGCTTTTTTCTTGTTGCAAATGCCCCTTTTTCACGAATTTGCGACAAGAAAAAAGCTACACACATCTGGCCCTGAGTCCTAAAATGGCTGTTACCACATATTTTTTGATGTGGTGGCAGGCAATCACATATTGGCCCTCATTACGACCCTGGTGGTCGGAGATTAAGCGGCGGTAATACCGCCAACAGGCCAGCGGTAATAAATATGAAATTATGACCAAGGCAAAAACCACTCAGACAGACAGCCAGTTTAACACACCGACTGCAAGGGTGAAACCAACAGGCACCACGGCGGTAACCGCCTACAGCCAGGCAGAAGACAATGTTCCACCCACTGCATTATGAGACACCAATCCTCCACCTTTTCTGGGGCGGTACCAACGACATCAAAACCCTGGCAGAAACAATGCACAGAAGGGAAACAACTCACTTCTGGACACTCAAGGAAGAACCATGCCACCATGGAGCCCGAGTTGTATGTATTCCCCATGCTCTTTTAGCTTCTGCTCCATTACGAACACCAATGCCGGCGAAGACGACCATGGTGAGTGCTGCCGCCTAGCACACAGGGGGAGGAAAAAAATTGTGACACACACATGCAACACCCCCACCCCCAACACCATACACATAACCAGATGCAGTTACATGACATATACATCCTGTGCCCCTCAGGAATAATGGAAGGGCAAAAGGAATTGATTAAAGTGAGTGTAATAAGGTAAAATAGTACAAATATGTGCATCAAAATCAAAAAGTATATACATACTTACAAATGTAGGGACACTGCCCAGTCCTCAATGTCCTTGGGCCACAGGGCCTCATCAGATAGTCCAAGGCCCCACCTTACTCCTGCAACAACACAGAGAGAACTGCAGGGGCATCAGGTCGAAAATAGACAGGCAACTCAGGGGTCGGGGAATGGGGAGGCACCTCAGCCGGAAGATGGTACAACGCCACTGGTCCTGGAGGGGGCAACATGCCCATCACTCTGCCCTGGGGAGTACAAGGCCACAGTCTTTCAAGTGGGTGATTTGCCCACTGCTAGGTCCTGGGGAGTGCAAGGCCACAGTCTCTCAAGTGGGTGACTCCTTCCACTGGATCTGGAGAGGACATTGACCCAGTGATCTTCATCCTGAGGAGGATGGGGTGAGTGGACGGCTACTCCACTGGTTCTGGAGGGGGCATCGTGCCCTGTGATGTAGATCTTGGGGAGTTCAAGGTCACAGTCTCTCACCTGGGTGTCAGACCCACAGGATTTGCTGGGGCCAGGCCACACAATAGCCCATGGACGCAGGACTACACACTGTCCGCCAGTGGTGAGGGCTGCTCAGTGGTGGCAGTGGTGGTGCTGCTGGTGGAGCTGGCAGTGGTGGGGGGAGGCTCCAGCCCATCCCCTGCAGCCTCGGATGGCTGCCCACTGGGGCTGCTGCTTCTGGTGGCGGTGATGGTGGCAGCACTAGTGGCAGTGCTGGCAGTGGTGGGGGGAGGCTCCAGCCCTTCCCCTGCAGCCTTGGGCGGCTGCCCACTGGGGCTGCTGCTGCTGGTGGTGGTGCTGGTGGTTGCGCTGGTGGCAGTGCTGGCAGTGGTGGGGGGAGGCTCCAGCCCTTCCCCTGCAGCCTTGAACGGCTGCCCACTGGGGCTGCTGCTAGTGGTGGTGGTGCTGGTGGCGGTGCTGGCAGTGGTAGGGGGAGGCTCCAGCCCTTCTCCTGCTGCCTCTGACAAATGAACTACTATGGCTGGTTGTGGGGGCTCCGACTGAGTCCCAGCCCCAGGCCTCTTGTCCTTTCTGCCTGCTGGTGCAGGTCCCTTGCCCTTTCTGCCAGCAGCTGGGGATGGCTCTTTGCTCTTTTTGGCAGCAGCTGGGGACTGCTCCTTGCCCTTCCTTTCAGCAGCCGGGATTGCTCCTTGACCTTCCTTTGAGCAGATGGGGTTGCCTCCTTGCCCTTCCTTGCAGCAGCTGGGGGTGCCTCCTTGCCTTTCCTTGCACCACCTTTCAGTGTGGCTGCCTAGTGCCCGGGATCCTCTCCCACCTGGAGTAGGTGTGGACACTACTGTGCCCATGGACTGGGTGGATGAGGTGCTTGCCTGGGTTTTGACCTCCCTGGCCTGACGTGAGGGACGGGGGAGGAGGGGTAGGGAAGAGGTCAATAGTGGTGAGGAAAAGCTTCTTAGAGACATTGGGGTGGGAAGAGGGAGATGGTTTGGGAGTGGAGGAAGAGGGAGTGGTGGCAGGAAGTGGCAGTCTGCTGTGTTTGGGTGAAGGTGCATGGGCTGGATACTGTTGTGAGGTGGATGGGTGTTGGGTGTCTGAGTGCTTGCGTTTGTGTACTTTGGAAGGAGGGGGCAACAGGCACAGTAGGAGAGGACACAGGGGACGTGTGCATGGAAGTGGGGGTGGTGACTGCCAGTGAGGGGCGTGTGCTGTTAGGAGTGCTGGTGATGGGGGTATAGGATGAGGGTGTTGTGCATGCAGGTGTGAGTGGAGATGAAACTTGGAGGGACGTAGATGAGGAGGAGGAGAGGGCCACAGTGGAGGCAGTGGATGTTGGTATGTCTGATTCTGGACGGTGTTTGTCTGAGTGCCTGTGGAATGAAGTGTGGTGCTTGTGTTTGCCATGTTCACTCTTGTGTGTTGTCCTGGGTGCATGCTCGTCTGACTGTGTGCTTGGGATAGGTTGGGTTTGAGGGGAATGGGATTGGGTTGAGGAAGTTGGAGGGGGGCTAGAAACAGGGGCAAGGGCTGCCATCAGAGAGGAGACCAGAGCCTGGATTGATCTGCGTTGGGCCGCCATGCCAGTGTGAATGCCCTCCAGGAATGCATTTGCTTGTTGCATTTGGGCTGTCAGACCCTGGATGGCATTCACAATGGCTGACTTCCCCATAGAGATGGATCGCAGGTGGTCAATAGCCTCCTCACTCAGGGCAGCAGGGCTAACTGGGGCAGGGCCTGAGGTGCCTGGGGTGAAGGAGATGCCACCCTCCTGGTTGAGCAGGCACGGGAAGCTCGCTGAGGAGCTGCTGGGAGAGCGGTGCTGGTACGGGGTGGCAGCTGTACCTGTAGCTGGGGTGGGCACAGAGGTGTCAGCCACCGCCAAGGAGTTCTATCAGAGGAGGAATCCGTGTCCGAACTGTCCCGTCCTGTCACCGCCGTGGTGCTACCCTCACCCTTCGTCCCACTGGTGCCCTCACCGTCGGCGGATTCAGCCTCCTGGGTCCTGTGGGATGCAGCTTCCTCTGTTGCCTCTGCTCCTCCGCCTGGTGATGCTTATTCACATAAGGACAGGATGACAAAACAAAAAGGGGGGGGACACAAAGGATACACTTGGTCAATGGCGGCATCAACACCACTGTTGGTGTACACAACACACTCACACACAGGGAACTGCCCTACGCACTAGGGAATGCACTACCAGTCACAATGCTAGTCAACATGCCATGGATGGGGCACCTAACGCCAATTGCAGCATACCTGAGACCCAGAGACCCCTGCCCAGTAGAGGAAGCCTACTAGATTGGTTGGAGTACTTTCACATCAGAACCCTGCCCAACATGGGACCAACCCTGAAATACCAGGCCTGGCCTAGGGGCACCCACAGGGCCCACACCCCCACACAGTCCCACCCCACCAGACGCAAGTTGCATATTGGGGAACTGTACTCACCCCCTTGTGGGTGCTGTGATGCCCTCAAGCGCCCATCCAGCTCCGGATATGCCACCACAAGTATGCTCGCCATCAGGGGGGTCAGGGTTCGACGGGCACTCCTTCCTCAGTGGGAGCCATCCCCAGCTGGGCCTCCGCTGTCTTCCTTGCCCAGCATCTCAGGTCCTCCCACCGTTTCCGACAGTGAGTGCTATGCCTGCCATAGACCCCCAGGGTCCGCACGTCCTTGGCGATGGCACGCCATATACCATTCTTTCGATGGGCGCTGACCTGCAGGGAAATGGACACAGGGAAAGGTATTAGTCCGACCGTCCTGCCTGTTACACTCATGGCCCACCATGACCCTTCCCATCCCCATTAGCACAGACATGGCCCACCATACATGCTGCCCAGGGCCCATCCACCACCCACCCCCGACATGAGGCCTTCACTCCCAATACTCCATGTATTCATGCACCATGCATCGCACTCACGGTGTACTCACCTGTTGGTATGGAGGCCCATACAGCATTTGGTACTGGGGTAGGACCCTATCCATCAGTCTCTCCAACTCCCCTGAGGTGAAGGCAGGGGCCCTTTGCCCAGTCACACGTGCCATGGTAGGTTCCAGACACAGGCCACAGCAGCACATGCAGTGCAGTTCCTCTCCTGTTGAAGTTCAGGTAGCAAGTGAGTGAACAGATAGAAAATGATGGTGACAGCCGTGGCGGTGCGTACCGTCACCGTCGGCGTACATCACCATTGCCCACTGTACCCCATAGTGCCCAATGTTAACCAATGAGGAGTTGCACAGCGGTTTTCGACTGCCTCCTGCAACGGCGCACAACATCAGCGGAATTACCTAATTTCCACATGTCCCTCCATAGAGGACAGGTGGAAGCCATTTCAGGGGGGGGGAGCAGACCATGGATCCTAACTACGTCACAGTACACAAATGCACCATTTGGACATCTCCAACAAATTACTGTTACAATCACAACATGCATTGAACTGTAGAGATTGGAATTAAGAGATAATGAATTGCTGCTCACCATTTTGGCCCATAGATTGCAACGGCTGTGGATTAATAGGAGATGGAGACATCCCCGGGTACAGACCCCTGGTGGACATGGCAACAATGGAGAACAGGCACATTATCCTCATCTATAGAATGGACAGGGCCACAATCACAGAGCTGTTTGCCCAATTGGAGCCTGACCTAATATCTGCTTTCCGTCACCCCACTGGGATCCCCACTCTTGTGAAAGTTGTCAGAGTCACCAGATCCTCGGGGTCTGCACATGTTCCCAACATGTCCACCACAAGACAGCTCAAATACTCAATTAGAATGTCACAGAGTCTAAGAGAGTCCAAGTGGGGGAAATGGGATTAGGTAGGGAACAGCTGGGAAGGAGACCTGTAGGAAGCAAAAGGTTAAAACACACAATATCAAGATTATGGGCCAGATGTAGGAAAAAATCAAATTGCGACTTGCAATTTGCGAGTCTGTGCGACTCGCAAATTGCAAGTCGCAATTTGACATGCAGAAAGGTGTCTCAGACACCTTCTGCAACTCACAATGGGGTCGCAAAGACCCACCTCATAAATATTTATGAGGTGGGTCGCAGTTTGCGACCCCATTGCGAGTATAGGCACTCGCTGACATGGAGGCCTGCTGACGTCAGCAGGCCTCCATGTTAGCGACCTGCCTTTTAAATAAAGGTTTTTTTTTTTTTTGAAGTGCAGCCCGTTTTCCTCACAGGAAAACGAGCTGCATTTCAAAAACATCCGAAACCTTTTGTTTCGTTTTTTTCAGGGCAGGGAGTGGTCCCTTGGACCACTCCCTGCCCTGAAAAAATAATTTGGGGTCCATTCACAAAGGGGAAGGGGTCCCATGGGGACCCCTTCCCGTTTGCGAGTGGGTTACCATCCACTTCAAGTGGATGGTAACTGCGACTCCATTTGCGACCGCGTACGCGGTCGCAAATGGAGTTGCATACCACTCCGACTCGCAAATAGGAAGGGAACACCCCTTCCTATTTGCGAGTCGCAAATGCATATTGCGAGTCGGTAACGACTCGCAATATGCATTTGTGCATTGCAAACCCACGTTTGCGAGTCGCAAACGGCGATATTCGCCGTTTGCGACTCGCAAAAGGGTTGCTACATCTGGCCCTATATCATATTAATCTTTACTAGAGTATGATTCTAAGCATTGTCATACTGTAACCATGGATAATTTAAGCAAGGACTAAATAACTAGGCCTCAAGACTTCTGGTTACCTGTGAAGGAATCAAGAAGGATTAATACCACTTTTCAATGAACCTCTCAATGACATGCTACACATTGAAAAAAACATAAGAACCTTCTAGAATTGTGGTTTCAAAATCAGGCATAGTCTTTTTGCATGAGGACAAGGAAATAATCTAAATGTTTTCTGGAACACCATAGGAGTTGTATTAAGGGCCTTATTATGCACATATAATGTAACCTCTAGAATTCTAGCACTCAGTTTCTTAAAATGCAGAAACATGAATTGCGCACATTGCAGATTTCAACAAGAATATGTAGATGCCATGAAATGGTTGCACACAATGAACATCATGAGTTAAACACAAGAAATGAATCACGCTCCTTGCCGATTCGAATGCCACCATGTGAATGCCATGAAATGGTAGCGCACAATGAATATCATGAATTAAGCACAAGAAATGAATCGCACGTCTTGCCGATTCGAATGCCACCATGTGAATGCCATGAAATGGTAGCGCACAATGAATAACATGAATTAAGCACAAGATATGAATCACGTGCCTTGCCGATTCTAATGCTACCTTGTAAATGCCATGAAATGGTAGCGCACAATGAATAACATGAATTAAGCACAAGAAATGAATTGCACGTCTTGCCGATTCTAATGCTACCTTGTAAATGCCATGAAAAAACCAAGCACACATTCACACAAGCAAGTTAAATAGTTTATCATGCAAATTAGGCCCAAGATCAAGGATCACCAACAAAGTGAAAGGGCAAGGTCTGGAAGATCAAAGTAGGCCTCTGGAACAGGAGCTCAGGAAGTTGCTGCTGCTCTGCACTGGGACCTCTGAATAGTGAGCACGTGGAGCTGGGCTGGTTCCCTTATACAGAGTCTTGGCCCAGCCCACAAACCACACCCAGTCATGCTGCAGAGGAAGCTTCTAGAAGACCCTGGAAAGGGACCACGCCCTGACACATACTGAAAGCCTGCAGCAATACATTGCAAATGAACAGTATTTATAAGCACCTTGAATATAAGTCTTCAGAATTAAACTCTGCAAGGCAAAAGGTTAAACAACAGCACATTAGCATAATGCATGAATTACGTTATTTTGGAAGTGCTGGGTTTTTGCATTCCAGTCGCCCGTAGAGCGCGCACTGCCTTGATGTTGACACAAGTCCTATCTGTGCTCCATTTCTTGGCAACTGGTTTTTTCCAGGTGACAGTGGGCTTGGCATTAGGATTGTCTCAGCCAATGTTCTCAATAGTGCTGACCAGAGTGTTGTCTGCCCTGATTAAACACATGTGCAGCTACATCGTTTTCACCGAGGTGGAGGATTTGGCCACAGTGAAAGCTGATTTCTATGCAATGGGACATATCCCCAACATTATTGGGGCAATAAATGGAACACATATTGCATTTGTCCCCCCCGGGCAAATGAACAGGTGTTCAGAAATCGAAAGAGCTTTCACTCCATGAATGTGCAGATGGTGTGCCTGGCGGCCCACTACATCTCCCACGTCAATACAAAATATCCCGGGTCTGTGCATGATGCCTTTATCCTGAGAAATAGCAGCATACCAAATGTTATGGCTCAACTCCAGAGGCACCGCGTGTGGCTAATAGGTGAGCCCTGGTTCCCACCCAGTATAAGTAGGTGTGTGGATATGGTGTGGGTCCTAAGGGTTAGTGTGTGTCTAACAGTTGTCCCTCAATATTTGCAGGTGTCTCTGGTTACCCCAACCTGTCATGGCTTCTTACGTCTGTGAGGAGTACCGGGACAAGGGCAGAGGAGCGTTACAATGAGGCCCATGGGCGAACAAGAAGAATTATAGCGAGGACCTTTGGCCTCCTGAAGGCCAGGTTTCGGTGCCTCCATCTAACAGGTGGATCCCTGTGCTACTCACCCAAGAAGGTCTGCCAGATCATCGTGGCATGTTGTATGTTGCACAACCTTGCCTTGCATCGCCAGGTGCCTTTTCTGCAGAGGAGGAGGAGGCTGGAGATGGCCGTGTGGCAACAGTGGACCCTGTGGACAGTGACAATGAGGAGGCAGAGGATGAGGATAAGGACAACAGAAGTGCAATAATTCATCAATACTTCCAATGATACACAGGTAAGACAGTGTAAATTCACATTTAATTGACAGTTTTGTGTTTGACATTGTCACTGGCAGGCTGTTTTATCCATTTCTATGGCCACTCACTGTACCCGTTGGTATCTCAATTTGTGTCCCGCTATCGCTCCTGGTGAGTTGACTGCAGCCAACTACAGGTCTTTCCTATGTATACATTGCTGTACTGTTGAGTTGCACTGTTTAAACCTGGAAAAACGAATACATACTTAAATCATTTGACATACTCCATACTTGTATTTTTTCAAAGGGTGTTTATTTAAGTGCCAAGAAGTAGAGGGGGTAGTGGAATGGGCTGGGGTGATGATGGTGGAAAGTCCAGGATAGAGTCCAGTCTATTTTCCAAGGGGGCATATGATGGGAGCAATGGCAGTTCAAGGTGGGCAGGGTGACAGAGTGGGACACAAAGGTGGCAATCAGGAGAGACTTATTTCCTGACTTGGGTCTTGGTAATAATCTCTGGCTTCTGCCTGGATCGCAGGGAATGTTTGTGGGGTGGTTCTCCTTCTGCAGGGGGGGGGTGCTGGTGGCCTGTTGGTCCTGTGGCGGGGCCTCCCGTCCACTAGCGGCAGCGGAGGTGGAGGGCTGTTTGTCGGTTTGGTTAGTGTCAGGGGCCCATTGGTGTGCCACTGCCTCCCTCATGGTGTTGGCCATGTCTGCCAGCACCCCTGCAATGGAGACCAGGGTGGTGTTGATGCCCTTCAAGTCCTCCCTGATCCCCAGGTACTGTCCCTCCTGCAGCCTCATGTTCTCCAGCAACTTGTCCAGTATCTGGCCGAGCATATCCTCGGAATGTTATATGCTCCCAGGATCACAGTGAGTGCCTCCTGGAGAGTCGGTTCCCTGTGCCTGTCCTCCCCCTGTCCCACAGCAGTCCTCCCAGCTTCCCTGTTGTCCTGTGCCTCTGTCTCCTGAACGGTGTGCCCACTGCCACTGACCCCAGGTCCCTCATTGTCTTGGGTATGGGGGGTGGCCTTGGTTCCTTGTAGTGGTGGACACACTGCTGATTAACGTGTCCTGGGGACTGAAGTATGGGCCCGCTGAGTGGGTGCTGTGGTCGTGTTTCCTGAGGGGGGAGGCTCTTTGGTGGTGTGGGACTGTGCCTGGGTAACCAACTGTCCGGAGATCCCTGATGGGGCCAGGTTGGTCATCCAGATCCAGGCAGGCAGAGCTGTTGTCATCACTGTGGGCCACTTCTGTGGGAGGACTGGATGTTGCTGGCACCTATTCTCCAGTGACGTTGGCTGGGGTACCTGTGGGGATGTGAATGCAGTGTTATTGTTTCTGCGTGTGACATACTGTGCATGGGTGTGTTGCCCTCTATGGTTGTTGTTGCCCCGGCAAGATTTGCCTTTGTGTGAGTTGATGTTTGGTGGGCTAAGTGATTCTCTGCAGTGTGCATGCAGTGGTGATAGGTGTCCATACAGGCCTGTGAGTGGTGTTCATGCAGTGGTGTTGCATGCAGGGCTTGGTATTGGGATGAGTGGGTTGTGATAGTGGGGTATGTGGGAGGCGGTGAAGTGATGGGAGTGAGGGTAAGGGTGGGGGTTTGTTATGGCATGCAGGTAGGGGGGGTAGTAGTTGTATAGAGTTGACTTACCAGAGTCCAGTCCTCCTCCTACTCCTGCCAGGCCCTCAGGATGCATGATTGCCAAGACTTGCTCCTCCCATGTTGTTAGTTGTGGGGAAGGAGGTGGGGGTCCACCGCCAGTCCTCTGTACAGCTGGTTGGTGTCTTGCTGCCACGGAATGCACCTTCCCCTGTAGGTATTTCCACCTCTTCCTGATGTCGTCCCTTGTTCCGGGGTGCTGCCCCACAGCGTTGACCCTGTCCACGATTCTCTGCCAAAGCTCCATCTTCCTAGCAATTGTTGTCTGCTGCACCTGTGATCCAAATAGCTGTGGCTCTACCCGGATGATGTCCTCCACCATGACCCCTAGCTCCTCCTCTGAGAACCTGGGGTGTTGTTGTGGTGCCATGAGTGTAGTGTGAGTGGTGTGGGTGAGGGTGTGTGGTGTGATGTGTTGGGGTGTGTGATATGAGGTGCGTGGATGGTGTATAGGTGATGGTGTTTTGTGGCTCTGGTTTTGTGGGTGCTCTAGCTGTATCCCTCTCTGGTGGCAATTATTTCTAGTCATAAAGGGATGTGGGTATTGTGGGTGCGTGTTTCATAGTGGTGTGGGTGTGTGGGAGTGGTGTGTGTCTGTGTGTTAGGTGTGTGTAGTTTGGATTATCCAATGTGGTGTAGTTTTGTTTGAGTGTGTGTATTGTGAGTGCAGCGGTATGTAGCGCCAATGGTTTACCGCCATTGAATGTCCGCTGCGGTGTTTCGTGGGTCGTAATGTGATGGGCGTAGTTCTGTTGGCGTAACGGTGTGGGTTTTGATACTGCCAGTTTATCACTGACCTTTGGGCTGGCGGACTTGTGTGTGTGGCTGTATAGTGACAGATTGGTATGTGTGTGTCATAATATGCTTGGCGGTTATCTGCTGCGGCGGGGTTATGTTGGCGGCAGTCGGCATGGTGGTAAGTGGGATTTACCGCCTATGTCATAATGAGAGCCATAATCTCTAGATATGTCAGCTTTGCAGGTCCTCCATGGCATAAAATAGGCAAATATTATGAAACTTAAATTCTCTAAAACTACTGAACAGATTCTGGACCAAGCTTTCGGCCAAATTATGTATAATTCAATTCAGTTGTTAATTCTGTAGCTTTCTATTTTACCTGTAGAAAAGTATATGGGCTCAACACATTTTAGGAATCAATTCTGCAGCACACATAGATGAAGGAAACAACAAGAAGAAATAAAGCTATTTCTCCACATCGCATCACTTTAACACCACCCCTGAGGTGGCGTAGGAATCTGACACATTTCCAGACTTGTAAATCTGGGAAGACAACAAATTTACTATGGATTCCATAAGTGTTGCTGTGGGAACACCCACAGCAACACCCATGAAAAGCTGCTTTCATGCGGTGTTATGCGTGAAAGGAGTCCTTTATTTGCAAGGCCTCGAAAAGCCATGCAAGGTGGCTTTATGTGGCCTTCTAAATATGGATTGGCACACCAAACACTTATTGGGCAGCCCACTACAAAATCATTTAGAGATTTGCAAAGCTATGCTTGGCAACTTTGTTTTGAATCCTTTAGTAAGTACAAAGTAACACAAGGCAACACACAGTGCTGCCTTGTGTTACTTGACTTCAGGGAGATGATCCATAGGTGGAGTATTGGAGGTCCCATGCACCCATCCATTGATTTTGATGCAATCCCAGACTTACTAAAATGAGTAAACTTGGGATTGTACCAAAATGCTACCACTCCCTGAACCAGGCACACCTTGGAAGATGAAAATGCCTTTAAGGATTGTTTTTGTATAGGAACATATCCCTTCCTGCATAAAAGCAATCCTGTCTGTAATGCATGCACCCTAGTACCATGGTGCAAGGGTTTCTGCGAGACAGCAGAAATGTGCCATAGCTTAGGACATATGGTGCATTTCTGTGGTCTCCCTTTTAAGTAACGCAGCACAGCAGCTTTGCCTGTTGCTCTGTGTTGGTGAAAAATTGATAAATATACTTTCTAAGACAGAGAACTGACTTTTGTCCTTTCCCTTTGAGGAGATGCTTTTCTGGCTCATCCTCTTTATGAGACTTTGATTGAATTTGAACTTCAAATTATTAGATGCATTCCTATTTTTATTATTAATCAATAGGAATCTGATTTTTGCCTTCTGTAATTGCATCAACTTTTAAGAAATATTCCTTGTTTGAAACTAAACTGCTCTCTGCCTTCCTTGTGGAGCCTAATATGATTCGCATTTCTTGAATATATTGACTTGTTAGCCAGACTCAGTTATGGAACTCAATCAATCCTATAGTGCTTTATGGTCCCTGAATTTCCACAGAGAAAAAGCACGACCAAAACTTGTAGCAGAATTGATTTTCAGCTGAGGCCTATTTGATTTAAATTCAAAGCAAACCTAATTGGGTCCAGGAGGCCTTTCTGCTGAATTGAAGATAGAGGATTCTTTCTTGTTAATCACTTGTGCATGTTGTGATTAATGCACTCATTGTTCATAGTCGAGGTTTAGGTCATCAGATATGTTTTAATCCAACATCCTGATAAATATCTTTATATGGTGTTTGACATGTCTGTTACAGTTGAACTTTGAGGGGTCACAGCCACACCAAAGATAGGGAGTTATTAAACTTCTCTTCTGATATTGAATCAACTGAGAGTTGTGTTTGGTTAATCCTTTATGCCCAGGAGTAGATCATATCAGTCTGGGTAAGTTCCTGGTGGTCGAGAACATGCTTTGTGTGTTTGATATTATCAAGAGGGTAGAATTCCCTAGTCTCCTTCAAGTGACTGCTGAGTCTGTTAAGGAAACAGACAAGATTTGTTGTACTGTTTGATATTTTGTCTGAGCGAAGCAAATCAGAATGAAGGGAGAATTGCTGTGTGTTGTACTAGCTATGTCATTAGGTGTAGGTGCTGGAATTAGTTGTCCAGCTTTATGTGCTACACTGGGATTTGGTTGTTACATCACTTGATGTTGCATTGGAACTGATTGTCTTATTTGTGTAACTGAGTCCTGCACTGTGATTTGCTGGATATTGCCTGTCACTTCATTTTGGATTGACAATTTCTATGTTTATTTTTCAGGAATTAGAAAAATTACATTCTTTAATAAAATATGAGCTATGTTGACAAACAATGATGTACTTGTTCATCAGGGTGAGGAAGCTCTATCAAGGGGATCATCAGTGTAAGGTGTGGCCACAAATGTTAGACTTTGCACATGTGTTTGGGTCAAACAATGAAATAAGTTCACAGTAAAAAACGGATGCCTGAAATATCCTCTGTATGGCACGTTCAATGTGAGAAAAACTGAAAACTTAAGAAGTGTGATGAATGAGATGAACCCTCAACCAAGGCCTGTACAGCTTGAAGCATTCAATGCATAGGAACATGCAGCTGATGAAAAGACAAAACTGAGGTGGAGGTTTGGTCTGAACAGGGACAAGATGGCTACTCGCTAAAGAGGCTTGGCACGCCGGAGGAAGAAGACGGGCTGGTGGTGGAGCTAATGAGCGGAGGGCGATGTAACTCCCTCCTGCTGTGTCCTCAGGGCAGCAGTAGCACTGCAGATACCTGCACCCAGGGGGGAGCTGAGCTGCGTGGAGCTGGGGGACTGGGAGTTGGCGGCCCTGGAGAGTGGCCTCTGGGCCTAGTGAAGCCCTGGGCTTGATTTCCGCAGGTCCTAGGCACCCTACGACAGTGGGAGAGCCGAGCGGCCATTGCCAACAGGGCCCACGGCATACTGGACACTTGCAGCTTCCGCCTTCCTCCACACGTGTTTGGGGATTGGTGTGTAAAGAGCAGGAATTCTGACCCCCTTTTTTTGGCAAATCAAGGCTCCCTGACCCCGCGGAGAGGGACCGACATCGTATGCTGGGACTGTGCTGACTGGCTATAGGAGTGCCACCAATCCCATGCCACATGCCCCGGGACTGGCATCAGGACAACGTAATCCTCCCTAAGGGTGACGAGCTACCAGGATTTACGAGCACAGGAACAGCCCTCGGGGGACATTTGCTGGCACTGGTCATCATTTCAAGAGACTATGAACAGTACAACAGGGTCCCATACCAACCCTGGGATCTTTCTCCGCATGTGATCGCCATTCCCCTGTACTTTATTTTACCTCACCCTGTCAAGGTGCTGTTGTCCTGTTCCCCACTGCTTATTATGTGCTCACTGAGGACATCTTACCAGATGCTCCGAGAGGGGCTACGTGTGCCTGCTCTGAGGAATCCCGGGCCCGTATATCAGGGCATTACATACCAGGCCATTCACCGAACTAAGGTCCTGCGCTGCAGTCTTGCTCCACCGTGAACATCACTGGCCTGATCATGGGGCAGGACATCTGTCACCCTCTGGGTTCTGCTGACCGCGCCGGCCAACAGTGTGGGCACAAGGACTCAAATGGACAGAGACATTATATCCTGCGACTGGATGGGTGGGGTGGAGCCCTAGGTATCCACATTGACCCGGGAACAGAAAGGCCTCCTCCAATTGACCCTACCTTGGCTGAAAAAGGGTCTTGGAGCAGATATGCCCTCACACAAAGCCACCGGTAAGACAGCCCACCAGCTGCATTTTTCAGAGGCTATGGCCCAACTACATACGGGATCCCACAAGCAGCCATCATCTGTCACTGAGGTGCCTGACACCCTGGCAGGTGCACAACCAGACTCCATGATGGAAAGCATCCTTCAGGAAATAGCGGCGGTGGGTAGGCGCCTTGAAGGTAGGGACACCAGGATTTCAGAACTGACCTCAGAGTCCTGCTCCCACCGAACTGACATAGCTGGATTCCAGGACAGAGTAATGGGACTCGATCAACGCCTCACTCTAGTGGAGGACAAGCTCAACCACCTGTCAATTACGGTCAAGGAACTGCAGTTCCTAAAAGACAAACTCACTGACTTGGAAGATAGAAGTTATAGGGACAATGTTCACTTCTTCGGGATCCTGGAACCAGTGGAAGGCACAGATGTCAGAGCCTTTCTTCAGGATATTATCCCCTCCATCATGGGCCTTTCATTCTCACCTCCACTGGAATTCCAGAGGGTTTATAGAATAGGTACCCTGCGCAAGGATGCCCTTGGGAAACCCCGTCTGTTGATAGCCTGTTTCTTGTGGCATGAGCAGGTGCGACAGCTTCTCAATGCAGTCCAGACCCACGGTCCCTACACCTACAAGGGTCATGAAGTGCGCCTCTCCCCTGATTTTTCTCGGAACACAAACAAAAAGCAGAAAGCTTTCTTAGCTGTGTGACCACAACTCATGCAACTCGACATAAAATTTGGCCTCTTCTAACCCACCCGCATGTGGATCACCCACATGGGCCACTCTATAGACTTTTTGGATCCTAATACACTGCGTAGCTTTCTGGACAATCTTCTTTCAAAACCAATGGATCACTCAACATCGAGTCCTCAGGGCGACCTGCAACCGTCGGGGAGTGTTTCCTCCACGTCTCCATATGAGAACCAACTGGCCACCGGGGGACACCAGAAGTGAGGGAGACATATGGACCAACACCATGGAAAGCAGGAGGATAGAGCCTCTGTCATACAGGTGGAGCAAACCTCACTGAAGACCAGAGAAGAGACAAGTCCAGATCACCGCTGAAACCCTTGACCACTGAAACTTGACTTTACCACCCTCTTTAATTCAGCCTGCACATATCTGCACCGTTGGGTCCACTGAAGGTGGGTTCTTCAGTAGCTGCTGCCCGCCAACCAGATGAGTTCTTTCTAACTTACTGTTTATCGTTATCGCATCTTGTTCACTTTGTGTGGGTCTGTTCCATTTGCCTTTTTGTTTTTGGGTGACTAGTGGGGCACAATGGGGCCTCCCTCTTACCTTAGTTTGATATGACCACAAGGGTCCCACATATGGCAGGTGGCCAGGTTGGGATAACCCTTTTGGACTTAAGCTTCATTACGACCCCAGGACGCCCTGCCTTGTTGGGGCATAACTCTGTTGGGATGGTTTACTCTTTTTTTATGTTGGAGTTTCCCCCTGTTCCTCCGTAGGTACTCATAGTCATATGAGCACACCTCCCGAGCAGCCCTCCCATGTGGTCTCTTTCCCTCTGGCCTACGCGAATGTTCTTCTGCAAGGACCATAGGATGCTCCCTATGCACTCTGTGCCCTTAACAGTAGTCCTGCTTATGCACAGCCCATCCCTTTCACAAGCCCAGATGCTAGCAATGGAACATTACGTCTCATGCACACCCGTTGAGTTCTGGACCTGTGTTTGGGTGAGTGCATATATCTGATCACTGCAGTTGCTGTCTATCCCCCACTGCCTTGCCCCACGATCCACATAATCCCTTACACGCAGGGCACAAGCACATACCATCCCTCCCTTGCTCCAAACCCATCATAGCTGGTTTTACTGTTAAAAAGCCACCTTCCACCTGCCGCCCCCTCCACCTCTCCCAAGTTGTGGGGACCTCCAGCAGGCGGGCAGAGTGAGTTTAGCACAGTAGTTAAACGTTTTTTTGACTCGCGTCTGGGCTCTCCACCTCCCTGCCTATGAGTTGCTTTGTCTTTGGCTTTTTGTATCCTTCTTCCTCTCTGTTCCACCTCTCTACTCCCATCCCTCTCTTCTTACTTTTCTTCCCTTACCAGCGACTAGCCGCATCATCCTCCCTTTCCCCAATCAACCCCCGTTGATGTCAGTGCCCTTCCCCCTGTGACCTGGGGTTTCCCGCTTAGCCTACCCTTCCCTACCCCTCTCCTTCCACCACCTTCCATGTAGGCATGTCCCATTGTTGTTATCAACCAGCACGCACCTAACATTAAGGGCATACTTATAAGGGCTTACAACCATGTCCACACTATCTCTGATGTCTTGGAATGTTAATGGCCTCACTCACTTCATCAAAAGGAAAAAGGTACTTACCTATTTACAGTCCCAGAGGATAGACATAGTGGTACTGCAGGAGATCCACCTTTCCTCTTCTGAATCAGAAAAACTGCGACTTGACTGGGTGGGATGGATAATACATAGCTGCTGTCCAACCCCTCGCCCCCGACCTAAGACGTGTCCCAGAAATGTGGCGTAGCGATCATTATACGCAGATCCCCACCCTTCACCGTGTTTAAAACCTCATCAGAGCCGGAGGGTTGCTATGCAATTGCTAAACTTAAGATCTGTAACTATGGGCTATGTGTAGGATTGGTCAGTTCCCTGGTTGAGACCAAAAAGTCCTTCTTCCTACAGTTCATCATCTTCTCACAGAAATCCGGGCGGGGCATCTCCTGCTGAGATGTGACTGAAATGTGGGGCGTGTTCCAATCATGGACCGCACTGGTCCTATAGACCATTTGTAATGCAGCTGGTAGAGCCCTAATGAATTATATTATTCTTGATCAAGGCTTTACAGATCACTGACACCTTGCACACCCCAAGGAGGGGGGAATACACCTTTCTGTCTATGGTGCATGATATGTATTCTTGACTTCTTGATAACCCAGGGGATGGTGGCCCTTGTTATGAACTACCGTATCTTAGCAGCTGCCCTTTCCGACCACTTGCCGTCCTCCTCACCCATAACCTGGGGCTTGCCAGCCCGGGATGTAAGCCATGGCGTCTCAATGTCTCATGCGACCTCACAGTGCAAGGCAAGGAATAACTTAAAACTCATGTTGCCGCCTATCTGGAACACACTAGGGGATCAGTCACCCCAGGGAAGGATCTATGAGCTGTAGCCAAGGTGACTATCCAAGGCCAGCTGATGAAAGACATGGCTGTGGCAAATGCTGAAAGCCGCAGCCAACAAACAGAGTTAGAGACAGTGATATTAAGCCTTACACAGAAATATACCACAGCCCCCTCCCCTGTTCTATGCTGTTGACTTGAAAAGGCCAAAAAGGAGTTCAATGCTTTCTTTACCTCCAAGGCAGAATACACTCTCAGCAGAATGAAGGGCCGTCACTATGAACAAGGGGGTAAAGGCGGGGCGCCTTCTGGTGGCCCAGCTGTGGCAGCTGGAAGCTGTCTTAGCCATAGCAGCCATGTGCTCCACAACTTGCATTAACCTCATGCACCCCCAGGATATTGTTTATGAATTCGCAGCCTTCTATTACTCTCTATATATGCCAGAAACCACAGTAGATCCAGCGAGGTTATCGGCCTTTTTAACAGATGTCCCCCTACCCTGTCTTAATGAAGATGGCAGGAGTCTCCTGGAGGGTGAAATAAGAAAGGACAAGATTGCCCAGGCGATCACTCGACTATCCTATCATAAAGCACTGGGCGAAGATGGATTTCCCACAGAATTTTATAAGTGGGCAGGAGAGGATGTAATTACATCCTTGCACGAAGCGACATATGCTGGTACCTTGGGTCCAATTTCTAACAAGGCCTCCATAACTATTCTTCCGAAACATTAAGGTCCTAGCTGGAGTATTGGCCGCTCGCTTACACAAAGTCATCCCGTCCCTTATCCACCACACCTAGGTGAGCTTTGTGCCCGGTCGCTCCTCTCGTAATCACCTCCGCACACTGCCACATACCTTATGGTCAGCCAGAGAGTTGCAGGAATAGGCCCTTGCCCTATCCTGAGTGCTGAAAAAGTGTTTGATATGGTTGAATGGTGGTATCTGTTTGAAGTCCTTAAACGCTTCGGTTTAGGGGAGGATTTTATAGCTAAAGTCAGATGGCTCTGCAGTTCGCCCACTGAACCGGTGAACTGCGTGGGCTTCTTCTTGGAGTTGTTCCCCACCAACCCTGGGACTCATCAGGGCTGCCCGATGTCACCTCTATTGTTTCTCTTAGCCATGGAACCCTTAGCTGCCAAGATTCGTCAAACCCCAGAGATTTCAGGAATCCCAGTTCCAGGCTGTGCTACTATGTTCTATCTATATGTGAACAACATCCTCCCTACACTTACAGATCTTCTGCACTCCCTACCATGCCTACAAAACATCCTTGTGGACTTTGCAGCTATATCAAGAGCGAGGCACTGTCAATTTCTCGGGTGACCACCAGGTAATCCATCGCAGACCTACCAATTTGTTGAAAACCCTCTTTTCTAAAATATTTGAGGATCATGGAACAATACGGATACCTTGATTGCACGAACACGATTAGACTTTGACAAATTGCCCAGACCCAGCCTCTCACTATGGGGGGGGTCCTGGTGGTACGCATTGTAACACTACTCAATTTTATCTATGTTCGGGGTATGCTGCTCCTACTGACACCTGCTACCTCTACTGTGCTCGATAGACAACATCATACGCTCTTTTGTCTGGGGATCTGCCAGCCGCCGTTTAATCATAGCCAAGTTACTGGCCCATTGCTCTTGTGAGGGACTACGCTTACCATCAGTGGAGACATATGCACTTTCGTTACACCTCTCCCAACTGGCATACATGCTTCCCGGGAGGTAATACTCACTGCGAATGGGTGCAAATGGAACAGGCCTTGCTGCACTGTGCGAAGGGCACGAACCCCCTCTATGGAGACAGAGTAGTTGAGTACACTCTTGCAACCCCATGGTGCAAGCCATGATATGTTCTTGAAAGCACCTCCACAAACTACTAGGGGTGGACGCCTATCTCCATGACCAAGCCCCGCTCTAGAGTAAAACAAGGCTGAGGATTGTGGGAAAGATGCTTAACTGGGCTATATGGCGGACAGCTGGCATCACACGCATGGGAAAGGTCCTGATCGATGGAGACCTGAAATCCTTTGATAGGCTGTGAGAACAATTCAACCTACCCACCCAGCAAGCATGGCGCTATGCCCAACTATGACACTGTCTTGCTGGCAGCCTGTGCCCAAACCCCTGGACCCTGTCACCCTCCCCTTTAGCTTCTTATCTTCATGAATGGGGATGCTACTGATGCGTGATGCCAGGCATCCATGCACTCTTGATTCGCCACCTCTACTTCATACCTATTCTTCACAACCTCCGTACCTCCTGTCAGTTGAAGCTCCACATAGAATTCAACCAAGAAGATCGGGCAGATATGTTGGAATCTCATGATCATGGGGTAAGGGAAGCCCAGATGAAGTTCTGCCTCTTCAAAACGCTCCATAATTTGGTATTAGACGCCTGTTAAATTAAAGCCGGCAGGCCTCATGCATACTGCTGGCACTGTCCCCATACTCACTGTGATCTCCTATATATCATCTGTGACTGCCCATCTGTTACTACCTACTGCAATGCTGTGGGGCACACACTATGAGTATCACTACCACTACCGAACCCACTACTGCATTGGCCACTACTTCTCCATGACTTTACAGGCTCTTCAGAACTGACACCCCCCCAAACGTGCCTTCTTCACACTGCACTTGCCACGGCCAAACTCTGCATCCTACAACATTGGAAATCCACGACACCCCCCACGCATGGGAAATAGTTGTCGTCAATGTAGCAAATAGTGTTGCACAAGCGAGTCATTTATAATATGCAGGACCGGGTGGACATATTCTCTCATACTTAAGCTTTCTTTCTCCAGGCTGAAGTGGACACCCAGTGAAATACCAGTCTCTGTATCAGTCTCTGCCTCTTCCTTGCCCCCCACACATGACTCCTCTTCCACCCCCTTAACTTGTTACCTTTTCCTGGCCCCACCTACACTCCTCTCTAACCCCTCCTTTGACCTCCACTGTAGTTGGGGGCAAGGGAAGGAGGGACAGACTCTGTAGAAGGTATGAGTGTACCTATTGCACAATTAGACTTAATTCATACACTATGAGGTTAAACTGTTGTTTTTGAGTAAAAGGTCTGCATATCAAGGAGTATGCCTACCTGGTATTTTTGGGGTCTTCGTCAGGAGCAAGACAGAAGCAGTCCACCAAACGCCCTTGAAGTCAAATTCCAACTCACAAATAATATCTCAAGAGTTAGGAATTGATTACCCAGGAATTGGGGTTTGGGTAATGTGGCAAAAGTGCTGTTCTCAGGAGAAGGCAATCACCAATAACCCTCTGTGGGGAAGAGTTTGTTGATTCAATAAACTGGGACCTCAATTTCTTTCCATTGCCAGAAGTGGATGGGTACCTTTTGAATCCCTCCCACTAAGATACAAAATACACTCAGGGAATTAAATGTACGCAGAATTTCTCATACTGTTCTTATCATTAATAGACACAAAAATACTGTCCTTCAATCCAACCAATGAGCTCACCTGTAGAGTCGTAAGGTAACATTGTAAGTTTTTAAGAGGACATGCACTCTGTTGCCTTTGGGTTACAAAGAAAGATCTGCGTTTCTTGGCTTTGTGTTTTACTCTTGTTCCTTTACTGAGAGGACTTGGCACACACTATCTTTCTAATTTCTCTTTTGAATAATCTTATCATTCCCTTTGTGTTTAATTTCTCATAATGATAATGCACTATCTCCTTTCTCATATCAAGATTCCTTATTCTTGGCAATCATTCACAGCAGTTTTTTATGTTAAAAGATCATGAGTTACTGACACGGTATGCGTGGGGATTAGGATTTTGGAGACTTCAGATAGAAGTACTTGGCCGTGCTCTCATCTTCAAAATTGTGCTATGCCTTACATTTGGCTTGTGATAAAGACTTCATTTTTTCTTTGAAAAAAAGTGAACATATCAAGGTCTCACCTTATGTATCTTCTTTTTGTAGGTTCTGAAGTGGAAGATTTAGGCCAAAGAATTTGCTGGATCAGGAGCGCTTCTGGAGTAAAGGTTCAAGGTAAGATGTCTATAGGAGAGTGCTTCCTTCAGGGCATTAAAGGCCAAGCACAAACCATGAGACTGAGAGGCATATTTATACTTGTTTCGCACCAAAGTTGCCTTATTTTTATTTTACGCAAATTCAGTGCAAAACTAACTCCATATTCATACTTTGGCGCTAGACCCGTCTAGTGCCAAAGTTTTGGAGTTAAAGTCATTTTTTCGACGTGGAAACCTACCTTGTGTCAAAGAGATGCAAGGTAGGCATTTCCGTGCAAAAAATGACTCTATGCCCTTAGCGTCATATTTATCACACTGTGCTAAAATTACACACAGGGGGAGGAGGGGTAAAATAATGGTGCAAAGCTTGCTTTGCACAATTATTTAAGGCCTGGGTCACAGCAAGACCATGAAAAGAGCCCACAGGTGACCTTCTCTCGTCCCACGGACACCCCCACCCACACCAGAGGGACACCACAGAATGGGGGACCCATTCCAGGTAAGTCACAGTTAGTATTTTAAATATTTTTTTCCCCTCTAGGGGGCCCTAAAGTGGCCCCCCTGCATGGCACCATGGCCATTGGGCTGAGGGGCATGACTCCTGTCTGTACTTAGACAGGAGTCATGTCCATGGGGGTTGTGCGTCTAACAATGGCGCTACTCAGGTTAGTCATTATTTTGACTGTAACCTGACTTGCGCCATTCTTTCATGCACAACCTTTAGTTTTCCATACGCCTCCCCCACCCGGTTAGTGTCATGTAATTTGACGCTCTCCGGGCCTTAGCACTGGCTTGTGCCATTCCTTAAATATGGCGCCCTGCTGGCGCTCTGCAATGGTGCTAGCTGGCATTATAACTTTTGGTGAAAACCTGCACTAACGCAGGTTTGCATCAAAAAGTATAAATCACGACCTGAGTGTGGTATTTATAGTACTGTGCCCAAGATGCACAAGGTCTGTCTGAAATGCAAGAGCCATCACAATTGTAAAAGTCTGGTTGTTCCAGGCTGACATGGATAGACCACAATCTGGCACAGTAAGAGATAGAAGATAGAAGGTAGAAGGGCCTATAAAAGCATTTTTGGGTGGTTGGAAAAATGTGGTAAAAAGGAGGGGGGGCAAGACTAAGACCCCAGTGGGAGCGTTCTAACTGAGTTCCCCAGTGATTGCAGTGCACAGATCACACAGGCCATGACAGTAAGATTTTCTTGTGAGGCACATAGCAGTTTTGAAGACCTAGCGGACGAGTCAAAAATAAGAACCTATGAGAGAATTTTAAGATGCTACTGAAGAATGAAGAATTAAAGAAAATTGGATCATCAAATTTGAAAGTTCATGTCAAGGAATTTGTGGAATGAGAGTAGGGGAAGATACAAGTATAAGAACAGATGGTCAAAGTATGAATGGAATAGGAAGAAAAAGAAAGGGGGCACTAGAGAAATGGAAGGGAAAGCTAGTGTGAGTGACTCAGAGGCTAGAGAGTTTCTGTTGAGAGAGGTGAAACGAGGTTCATGTACCCTGGAGTCCCTCTGATCTTTTCTCATTCACAAATCAGTTTCCAAAGTTGAGAGAGGATCCTAACAAATGGTACACTGAGGTAACCAGGATTATAAAGATTTCAGATGTGCTTTGGTTAGACGTGTATATGTTATCTCAAATTGTGGTTCCCAAGGATTAGTGGACAGAGTGCAAAGAGGTCATGGCTTAGCCCGACTATGAGGTACAGAGAGATGGCCAGACACATGCTCCTTCCCCTACTGTTATGGACAGTTATAACCAAGTAACTCATTTGAAAACAAAAGCCCCACAGAAGAAGTAGGTTGGCTCAAAATACCCAGGACTACTCAAATGTCCAGAGAGTCAGTACAGAGAGTCAGTACACGCTTATCATGAGAGGATGATGCACATTTTCTGACAGCATAGTGGTACAAAAAATCCAGAAAGGTAGAATCATAGTGAGTTCTTTCTTAAATTCATACTCAATTTATATTCAGAAATTATTTCCCCCATACAGCAGAATGGGATTTGTTGGCAGTCAAAATCCTTTGATGAGTTTCTTAGATATAGGAAGCATTGTAAAGACAATTTGGAAGCAATGCAGAAAAAGATTAAGGAGAAATCCATGTTGGGACAGACAAAAGTGACACAAAACATGTGTTAGACTTATCCATGTTGGACAGATACAGTGAGTAATTATGTTCCCTCTCTCAGTGCAGGAATGCAGGGAGTTGGTTTTCAGGGTGGTGAATGGATGGCTGCCATTTCGGATTTAGCAATGGACATAAACATGTTGAAGATGACTACAGCTTGTTCTATTTGTGATATGTTGGGCAGTTGGAAGACAGACCATAAGTTGAACACAAAATGAGTGCAAAATGATGTTACATGCAGAATATGAATGCAATGCCAATGCAAGGTATGCAAGTTCAAAGGTTACATAATGCTAAGGTGTCTCAAGCCCCAATGATACAACAATACATGGTAAACAGAAAGTACTGTTTAAATCCAAACTCCAAGATTCAGCAGAATTATTCCATATATGCTGACAATCTCCAATAGATCCCACTTTTTGGCAGTCCCATTTGACTAGACCCTACCTAAGAGGGTAGAAGGATTGTGTACTTGGCACAATTCTAGAGATAGACCAGAGAATGTCATATCTGGATGGAGAGGTAAATGGCTACTCTGTATCATTCCCACCCCTCTTAAGAAAGCAAGTCCAAGTTGTAGACATCTCAAATAAACAGAGTACAAACCCAGTTCTTTGAAAATACCCATCAATTTGCAATATGTGACACAAGTCAAGTCAATCTGCTGGGACGGACTTAATCTGTAAATTGAGTTGTGTGACTTATTACACACCTGATGATGTGGTACTTCAGCCAAACAATGAGGTAATTTAAGTTGAAATCACAAGGAACAGCAGTCAGGTGGTTGCCAGGCCTGCCCAGGGAAGACTAACCTCCTGACTTAGGTTGTATGGTTAAGTCTGTGCCTTTACAGGCAAAGACAGTGGTTGGAACTGAAACATGAAAAATCCCAGTGAAACCTAATGAAGAGTATCTCCGAATGCCTGAACATAATATCACTCTGAGGTGGTGGCAGGAATTATGCCTTTCATCAAATATATGCCAGAACAAGGTGCCTTGAGAGAAGTCCCTGCAACTCACCTTAAATAGGTTTTCAGAAACCAAATACGAAATGGAGGATAGATCAGGACGTGAGAAAGATTAATCAAATTATGATCCCATACTGTCTTGTGGTAACAAATACTGCTATGATTCTCTTCCAGGTTCCAAGTGATGACAAGTGGTTCTCGGTGACTGATCTGTGTCAAACATTCTTCTCTATTCCCTTACATAAGGATATCCAGTTTATTTTTGCTTTCCAATTTTTATGAAAGGCCCTTGTGTGGCACTGAGTCCCACAGGAGAATACAAAGAGTCCTTAAATCTCTAATCAGATACTTAATACAAATTTGGAGACCCTATAGATGCCTTGCAGTTTAATTCTTGTATAATACACCTGCAGGTGGTGTATATAACTCTGGAGACCTGCAAGTAAGACACAGTTGCCTTGTTAATCAGGTTGCAGAGAACAAATATAATGGTGGTCATTACAACCCTGGCGGTCGGTGTTAAATCGGCGGTAAAACCGCCAACAGGCCGGCGGTAAAAAAAATGGAATCACGACCGCGGCGGAAACCGCCAACATAGACAGCCACTTTAACACTCCGACTGCCACGGCGGTACAAACAAGTACCGCAGCGGTAACCGCCAACAGACAGGCGGAGGACAATGTACCGCCCACTGTATTACAACAGTCACCTTTTCCGGGGCGGATTCACTGCGAACAAAAACATGGCGGAAACAGGACTTGGAAGGGAAAACGCTCATCTCTACACACCCCACGAGGAACCAGGACTCCATGGAACCGGAGCTCCAGATACTCCCAGCCTTTATCTTCCTGCTCCTCTACCAGGAACAACAAAGACTGCGGCGAAATCCACAATGAGTACTGCACCTATGATACAGGGGAGGAGGGAGGGAAAAAAGAGTGACACACACACGTAACACACAACACTCCCACCACCACCCTCACCCGGTACAACACACACACAAGTACATGTAGATACATTACATTTACAACCTCCAACCCCCCTGGAAGAATGCAAGGACAAAAGGAAATGAGTCGAATTTTTGTAATCTATTCAAATACAGTAATCAAATATATATATATATATATATATATAAATATTTACACTGTAAACAAATATATACACCAAGAATACAAGTCCAAGGTATTCTACCATCATAGTCCATGGACCACTGGGCCCAAAATGCATGGGCGAGGCCCACACTCAATAACCGATCAAAACAGAGAGAACACTGCTTGGGCATCAGATAGAAATACAACAGGCACCTCAGGGGGAAGGGAAGGGGGGGCACCTCAGCCAGATTACAGCACCACGCCAGATCCACGAGGGGGCTCCATGCCCACTGCTGTATCCTGGGGAGTGCAAAGCCACAGTCTCACAAGTCTTTCCAGTGGGTGGGTTGCTCACTGCTGTATCCTGGGGAGTGCAAAGCCACAGTCTCACAAGTCATTCCAGTGGGTGGGTTGCCCACTGCTTTATCCTGGGAATGCAAAGCCACAGTCTCACAAGTCTTTCCAGTGGGCGGGTTGCCCACTGCTGCATCCTGGGGAGTGCTAAGCCACAGTCTCACACGTCTTTACAGTGGGTGGGTTGCCCACTGCTGCATCAAGGGGAGTGCAAAGCCACAGTCTCTCAAGTGGATGCCTCACTCCACTGGTTCTGGAGGGGACTTTGTGCCCAGAGTGCTTCATCCTGCCAAGTTCTTAGGTAGTGGATGGGATACTCAAATGGTTCTGGAGGGGGCTTTGTGCCCAGGATGATTCATCCTGCTTGTGGCGGTCTCAGTAGCATCGGAAGCTTTGGCGCTCATTGGCCTGCGGTGCTGGTGGCGGCGGTGTCCTTGGCAGCGGTGCTGGTGGTGGCAGGGTCCTTGGCAGCGGTGCTGGTAGCGGCGGTGTCCTGTTCAGTGGTGCTGGTGGCGGCGGTGTCCTTGGCAGCGGTTCTGGTGGCGGCGGTGTCCTTGGCAGCAGTGCTGGTGGCGGTCTTGTCTGCCATGCAGGTTTTCGCCGACTTGCCTGTTTTTCTGTGCCCCTTCCCCACCTTGGATGGTGGCGCAGCTGTCTTCCCACTCCCAACTGTACCCCTGGAAGAGGCTTTGGTGGTAGATGTTTTGCCTCTCTCCCGCCGGGCACTGGCCAACTTTTTGTGCTTTTGAGGTGGGGAACTGTCAGTGGTCTGGCTCCTTGGCCCACTGGCTTCCCTGCTGTTTTGTGCTCTCCAGAAGCCAGTGACTACTGGCACCACTGTTCCTGCAGATGTTGTGGCTGAGGTGCTGGGTTGGGACCTAGAAAGGCAGGCCCTAGGAGACTGAAGGGGTGGGGGAGGTGAGGGGAAGAGGTCAAGGTTGGACATGAAAATATTTTGGACACACTGGGACGGGTAGGTGGAGGGGGTTTGGGAGTGGAGGAAGAGGTAGTGGTTGTAGGAGGTGCACGTTTGCCGACTTTGGGTGAAGGTGCATGGGCTGGAGGCTGTCGTGAGGTGGATGGCTGTTGGGTGGGTGTGTGGCTGTATTTGTGTACTTTGGGAGGTGGGCTCACAGACACACTGGGAGAGGACACTGGGGATGTGTGAATGGTAGTGGGGGCGGTGACTGCACGTGAGCCGTGTGTGGTGGTGGGTGTGCTGGTGATGGAGGTAGTGGCTGAAGATGTAGTGCATGCAGGTGTGAGTGGAGACAAGACTGGGAGGGAGGAGGGAGACGAGGAGGAGGGGACACAGTGGAGGTAGTGGATGTTGGTATGTCTGCATGTGTATGATGATTGCGTGAGTGCCTGTGGGATGTGTGGTGCTTATGTTTGCCAGAGCTTCCCTTGTGTGTTGACGTGTGTGCATGCTGGTCTGATGGTGTGCTTGGGATAGGCTGAGGTACAGGGGTTTGGGTCTGGGTGGAGGAAGTTGGAGGGGGGAGGCTAGAGACAGGGACAATGGCTGCCATCAGTGCTGAGGCCAGAGTCTGAAAAGCTTGCTGTTGGGCTGCCTGACCAGAATGAATGCCCTCCAAGTATGCATTGGGCAGTTGCAACTGCCTCTCTACACCCTGGATGGCATTCAAAATGGTAGACTGCCCAACAGTGAGGGACCTGAGGAGGTCAATGGCCTCCTCACTGAGGGCAGCAGGGCTGACTGGGGCAGGGGCTGAGGAGATGCCCACCCTCCTGGGTGAGCGCCCACTGGGCACACGCTGAGGGGCTGCTGGGAGGGCAGTGCTGGGAGGGAGGGTGGAGGCTGTACCTGTAGATGCGGTGGGCACAGAGGCGCCCGCCGCCGCAGGGAAGCTGGCATCAGAGGAGGAGTCTGTGTCGCTGGTCTCAGCTCCTGTCCCCGCCGTGAAACTCCCCTCGCCCTCTGTCCCACTGGTAGCTTCTGACTCAGTTGTGTTGCCCTCCAGGGCCATGTGGGATGCAGCTCCCTCCTGCTCCGCTGGCACTGCTCCTTCGCCTGATGATGCTAATGCACACAAGAACAAGGAGACCACAAAAAGAGGGTGGAGACAGAAGAAAGACATGTTGAGTGCATCAAATACCGCTACCATTAGCGGACACTACAGACACAGAAGCCCCCTGCACTACGCTGTGCACTTAGAGTTCCCTAATTAATCACAGGGACATGGGTTACAAGGCCTATGCCCAATTGCTGCACACATGGAAGTCACATGAGCCTGACTAGGTATAGTTGCCTCTGAACACAGGTGGGTTAGGGTGCCACAGGGCCTGCCTTAAGAAGGGACCTTGCCTACTAAACTCGCCCTGGCCTAGGGGAACCCAAAGCCCACATCCCCAGCCAGACACCTACAATGCATGCTCAATCAGTAGAATGAAAGTGTACTCACCCCCTTGGGGCTGCTGTGATGCCCTCAAGCGCCCATCCAACTACGGATACGCCACCGCCAGGATCCGGAACATCAGTGGGGTCATGGTGCGACGGGCACCCCTTCCACGTTGGGAGGCCATCCCCAGCTGGGCCTCCGCCGTCTTCTTGCTCCAGCGACGAATGTCCTCCCATCTTTTCCAGCAGTGGGTGCTCCGTCTGTGGTGGACCCCCAGGGTCCGGACTTCCTTGGCGATGGCACGCCAAATATCCTTCTTCTGTTGGGCGCTGACCTACACAAATAGTACAGGGGAAAAGGAGAAGATATAACCGTCCGCACTGTCACACTCATTGGCCCGCATTCCTACCCTTGCCATGACGCACATGGACTCACCGTTGTATCATGCACGCCTCATTCTCCCCCCCATCTTTCATCAACACCACTCCACACAGGCATTGCCCATTCGGCATGCTCACAGTGTACTTACCTGTTTGTCTGGAGGACCACGGAGTAGCGTGTACTGGGGAGGACCCCATCCACTAGTTTCTCCAACTCCTCTGTGCTGAAGGCAGGGGCTCTTTCCCCAGACACATGAGCCATTGTCTCTTCCAGACAGAGGTCACAGCAGCACTTGCAGTGTAGTTCCTCTCCTGTCGAAGATTAGGTATCAAGTGATTCAACAGAGAGAAAATGATGGTCACGTCCACGGCGGTGCATACCGTCACCGCCGGCGTACATTGTCATTGGCTCCTGGGACTCATAGGGTTCAATGTTAACCAATGCAGGATTGTGCCGCCGTCTTCGACCGCCTACCGCGACGGTGTACAACGCCAGCACAGTTACCTCATATCCCCTTGTCCCACATTACAAGTCAGGCAGCCAACATTTCAGGGAGCCACATGGCATTACTTTTGACTGTGTCACACATATCTAGGCCTTGCTTAAACACTAATACAGACATATATCGATTTTCAAACATTTTGCTATAAAGTTGTGTTTACGTGCCTCAGTGTTGGTTGAAACTCTGCTCGCTGTTCTCCTCCATAGATCACGTCCGCTGGGGCAGGTGAGGAGACGGCGACATCCTCCGGTTTACAGACCGCTGGTGGACCTGTCAACAATGGAGGAGCGACATGTAATTGTCACATACAGACTTGATCGTACCACAATCCTGGAACCGTGTGCCCAGTTGGAGCCAGACCTGATATCAACTATCCGCCATTCCACAGGAATCCCCCATCTAGTGCAGGTCCTGTCAGTACTCCATTTCCTAACAAGTGGGTCTTTTCAAACAACAGTGGCCATTGCATCAGGGATGTCCCAGCCTATGTTTTCAACGTGTTGTCCAGAGTGTTGTCTGCCCTGCTGAAACACATGCGTAGCTACATCGTTTTCCCTCAGGTGGAAGATTTGCCTACAGTGAAAGGTGACTTCTATGCCCTGGGACATATCCCCAACATCACAGGTGCCATTGATGGGACACATGTGGCCTTGGTGCCCCCGCAGGAGTGAACAGGTGTACAGAAACCGGAAGAGCTACCATTCTATGAATGTGCAGATGGTGTGTTTGGCCGACCAGTACATCTCCCATGTAAATGCCAAGTTTCCTGGCTCAGTGCATGACACTTACATTCTGCGGAATAGCAGCATCCCTTATGTGATGGGGTAACTCCAGAGGCACTGTGTGTGGCTATTAGGTGAGGACATGGACCCAATACAGTGTGACTAGGTGTCTGGGTCTGGGGATGTCCCTAAGAGTTAGTGTGTGTCTAACAGTTGTCCCTCGCCATTTGCAGGTGACTCTGGTTACCCCAACCTGTCATGGCTACTGACCCCAGTGAGGAATCCCAGGACAAGGGCAGAGGAACACTACAAAGAGGCCCGTGGTCGAACTAGGAGGATTATAGAGCGGACCTTCGGCCTCCTGAAGGCCAGGTTCCGGTGTCTCCATATGACAGGTGGTCCCCTATTCTACTCACCAAAGAAGGTGTGCCAGATCATCGTGGCCTGCTGTATGCTTCACAACTTGGCTTTGCGACGACAGGTGCCTTTTCTGCAGGAGGATGGTCTAGATGGAAGTGTTGTGGCAGCTGTGGAGCCTGTGGACAGTGATGGCGAGGAAGCAGAAGAAGAGGACATAGACAACAGGAGCACGGTGATCCAGCAATACTTTCAGTGAGACACAGGTAAGAAGACAACACTGCCTGCTACATCTGATTGAATTCTTCTACCTCACATCTGTCTGTCATTTTCACCCAGTGTATGGACACTGAGTTGTCACTTTCCCTTTCGATTTCACAGATGTGGGTCCCACTGTGGGTCCCACTGTGTGACCTCTGCTTTGTTTTCGCATGGACTAGAGCTGTGTGACATCGGTATGTTGACATTACATTGGAGATATCATTTTTCCACAGTTATTGCAAATAAACATTTTTGAAAGCACAGACTGACTCCAGATTGCTTTGTGATTTAAGGGTGTTTATTTAATTGCTAAATAGTGGAGCGGGTTGTAAAATGGTCAGGGGTGATGGTGGAGGAATGTCCATGGCAGATTCCAGTCTATTAGTCTCACAGGTGCATTGTCCAAAGGGGCATAGGAAGTGGAGCTAGGGCAGTTGATGGATGGACAGGGTGACAAAGTGGGACAGGAGGATGACAATCAGGGTGGTCTCATTTGTTGGCGGGGGTCTTGGCATTGTTCTCTGTCTTTGTCCTGGATCTCAGGGACAGCTTGCGAGGTGGTTCTCCATCAGCAGGGGGTGGGGTGCTGGTGTCGTGGTCCTGTGGCGGTGCCTCGTGTCCACTAGCGCCGGCAGAGGTGGTGGGCAGTTCATTGTCCAGGCTAGTGTCAGGGGCCTCTTGTTGTGCCACAGTGTCCCTCCTGGTGTTGACGAGTTCCTTCAGCACCCCTACAATGGTGCCCAGGGTGGAATTGATGGATTTGAGTTCCTCCCTGAACCCCAAATACTGTTCCTCCTGCAGCCGCTGGGTCTCCTGAAACTTGGCCAGTACTGTTGCCATCGTCTCCTGGGAATGGTGGTAGGCTCCCATGATGTTGGAGAGGGCCTCGTGGAGAGTGGGTTCCCTGGGCCTGTCCTCCTCCTGTCGCACAGCAGCCCTCCCAGTTCCCCTGTGTTCCTGGGCCTCTGTCCCCAGAACCGTGTGCCCACTACCACTGCCCCCAGGTCCCTGGTGTTGTTGGGGCGGTGGGTTAGCCTGGGTTCCCTGTAGTGGTGGACACACTGCTGCTTGACGTGTCCTGGGGACAGAGGTGTGGGCCCGCTGGGTGGGTGCTGTGCTGGTGTTTCCAGAGGGGGGAAGCTCTGTAGTGGCCTGTGCCAGTTTGAGGGGAACCAACTGTCCCGAGGTCCCAGATGGGCCGGGCTGGTCATCTTGATCCAGTTGGACAGAGCTGCTGTCATCACTGTGGGCCTCTTCTGTTGGTAAAGTGGACATGTCTGGACCCTCCTGTCCAGTGACGTTGGGTAGGGGTCCTGCAGGGGTGTAAAGGCATGATTATTGCATCTGTGTGTGCCATGGTGTGCAATGGGTGGGTGACCCTGTACCCCAGTGCTTGCATTCTTGTGTGGGACCTTCAGTGATAATGGTTTAGGGGGGTGTATGGGTATGTGCAGTGGACATGCTTTGGTGATGGGTGTCCATGCTTTGGTGTTACATGCAGGGCTTGGGTTTGGGATGTGTGGTTTGTGATAGTGGGACATGTGTGAGGAGTTGGAGTGATGGGGTGAGGGCGAGGGTGGGGCTATGTGATAGCATGCAGGTAGGGTGGGGGATATGGTAGTTAAAGGTTTGACTTACCAGAGTCGATTCCTCCAGCTACTCCTGCTAGGCCCTCAGGATGCAGTATAGCCAAGACCTGCTCCTCCCATATTGTTAGTTCTGGGGGAGGAGGTGGGGGTCCGCCACCAGTCCTCTGAACCGCTATCTGGTGTCTTGAGACCACAGGACGCACCTTCCCCCGTAGGTCGTTCGACCTCTTCGTGATGTCATCCCTAGTTCTTGGGTGCTGTCCCACTGTGTTGACCCTGTCCACGATTCTGCACCATAGCTCCATCTTCCTAGCTATGGTCGTGTGCTGCACCTGTGATCCGAATAGCTGTGGCTCTACCCGGATGATTTCCTCCACCATGACCCTGAGCCACTCCTCAGAAACCCTGGGGTGTCTTTGCCGTGCCATGGGGTGGTGTTGTGTGGGGTGGTGTGTGTTGTGATGTGTGGGGTGATATTTAGAGGTGTGTTGTGTGAGGTGCGTGGATGTTGTGTGAGTGATGGTGTTGAGTGCCTGTGGATGCTAGTGTTGTTTCTGGTGGTGTCTCTCTCTGGCCTTCTGTCGCAATTGTTGTCGTAGGGGTTTGTGGGTGATGTGGGTGTGTGTTTTATATTGGATTGGGTGTGTGGAGTGGTGTGTGTATGTATATCAGGTGTGTGTATTTCGAATTGTCCAATGTGGTAGTGTTTTGTAAATGTGTGTGTATTTTGAGCGCAGCGGTGTGTACCGCCAATGGAATACCGGGGTTGAAAGACCACCGCGTGGATTCGTGGGTCGTGATAGTGTGGGCATATTCCTGTTGGCGTGACGGTGGAGGTTTTGTTATCGCCAGTTTATCACTGACCTTTGGTGTGGCGGACTTGTGTGGGTGTCTAGATTTTGGCGGATTCCGAGCTGTGGGTCATAATAGCTGTGGCGTAATTCCGCGGCTGAGGCGGTGTGTTGGCGGTCTTCTGCATGGCGGTAAGCGGCTTTTACCGCCAATGTTGTAATGACCCCCAATGTGCCTTCAAAAAAACTTCAGGGCAGCTAGAGGGAGGATATCTACCTGAGATACCACATTGAGAAAAGAGCTAGGAGAGTGTCCAAAGAACCTATCTCTAGAGTCTTGCAGATGAGTCTTTCCATGACAAATAGAGCAGTCAGGATGTTCCTAGGAACAGTTGTCAGTGGGTTTCCAATTTATCCATAGTGCCTAGGCCTCTACAATCAATCAATCAATCAATCAGGAATTTGTAAAGTGCACTTCTCACCCGTGAGGGTCTCAAGGTGGTGAGGTGGGGGAGGGGAGGGGAGGTGATGCCACTGCTCGAACAGCCAGGTCTTGAGAAGTCTCCTGAAGGTAAGGAGGACTTTGGTCTGACGCAGATGGGTGGAAAGAGTGTTCCATGTCTTGGCAGCAAGGTGCGAGAATGATCTGCCTCAGGTTGTAGTTCTACGGAAGCATGGGACGGTTGCGAGGCAAGGTCGACGGAGTGGAGATGCCGGGTCGGGGTGTAGAAGGGGAGCCGTCTGTTGAGGTATTCTGGTCCGGTGTTGTGCAGTGCTTTGTGAGCATGGGTGAGGAGTTTGAAGGTGTTTCTCTTGTTGACTGGGAGCCAGTGCAGGTCTCTCAGATGGCCTGTGATGTGGCAGGGGATGTCCAGGATGAGGCGTGCAGAGGCGTTCTGGATGTGTTGCAGCCTCTTCTGCAGTTTGGCTGTGGTTCCTGCATAGAGGGCATTGCCGTACTACAGTTTGCTGCTTACGAGGGCTTGGGTGACTGTTCTTCTGTTTTTTTGTGGGGATCCATTTGTAGATCTTTTGGAGCATGCAGAAGGAGTTGAAGCAGGAGGAGGAGTTGACTTTCTGGGCCATGGATAATGAGGAGTCCAAGATGAATCCTAGGTTGGGTGCGTGGTCGGTGGGAGTCAGAGCGGTTCCCAGAGTGGCAGGCCACCAGGAGTCATCCCATGCAGAGGGGGTGGAGCCGAAGATGAGGACTTCAGTCATGTCGGAAGTTTGAGGCAGCTGTTCTTCAATCATTCGGTGGAGACCTCCATTCCTACTTGTAGGTTGGTCTTGGTGGAGTCCTTGGTGAGGGAGACGATCAGCTGGGTGTCGTCGGCATGTGAGATGATGTTGAGGTTGTAGGATCGGACGATGTTAGCGACCGGGGCCATGTAGACGTTGAAGAGGGTCGGGCTGAGGGACAAACCCTGGGGTACGCCACAGATGATTTGGGTGGCCTTCAAGCGGAATGGGGGAGGCTGACTCTCTGGGTTCTGCCAGTGAGAAAGGAGGTGATCCAGTCCAGGGCTCTGTCGGGGATTCCTGCATTGCTGAGGCGTAAGCGTAGGGTGTGGTGACAGACGGTGTTGAACGCGGCTGAGAGGTCCAGGAAGATGTGGGCCGTGGTTTAGCCGTTGTCCAGCATGATTCTGATGTAGTTGGTGGCGGAGATAAGAGCAGTTTCGATACCGTGGTTGCTGCGGAATCCGGATTAGGAAGGGTCCAGGATGCTGTTCTCCTCGAGGAAGCGGGTTGGTTGTCTGTTGACAGCCTTCTCAATGACTTTAGCCAGGATGGGGAGCAGGGAGAAAGGCCAGAAGTTCTTGAGTCGTTTGGGTCTGCCTTGGGTTTTTTGAGGAGGGCGTTGATCTCTGCGTGTTCCCAGCTCTCCGGGAAGGTGGCGGACCTGAAGGAGATGTTGATGATCTTCTGTAATTGGGGTGCAATGACAGAGCTTGCTTTGTTGAGGATGTGGTCAGGGCAGGGGTCAGCTGGAGAGCTGGAGTGGATGGTGTTCATGATTTTGATGGGGTTGTTGTCATTGACGGGGGCCAGGAGAGCAGGCGGTTGGTTGGAGGTGAATCTGTGGTGTTGGTGGTTGCTGGGGGGGGGGTCTGGGTACTAAAGCTGTTGTGGATGTCTGCAATCTTGCTGTGGAAGTAAGAGGCTAGGGAGTCACAGAGGTCTTGAGATGGCAGAATGTTATTGGCGTTGGAGCTGGGGTTGGAGAGCTCCTTCACAATGTTGAAGAGCTCCTTGTGGCTGTGTGCATTTTTGTTGATTTGTTCTTTGATGGAGGTTCTCTTGGTGGTTCAAATGAGTTGGTGGTACCTGTCGATGGCGTTTTTGAAGGATGTGTGGCTGTCAAGAGTCTGATCTTGGCCCCACTTTCTTTCCAGTCTTTCTCAGATTCATGGAGGTCGGCGGTAAACCAGAAGGCCTTTCCGTCAGTGCGTCTGTTGGAGGGATTCTTGATCGGGGCGAGAGTATTGGCATAGGTGTCGATCCATTGCCTGAAGTTGCGTGCAGTTGCATCAGTGTCGGTAGTGTTGATGGGTGGTTCCGGGAGAGGGTAGCGATAAGTTGGTCTTCGGTGACCTTGTTCCAACTGCGGTGGGGGATCCGTTGTGGGTGGTGGTGTGTTGTGGGTTTCTTGAAGGAGAAGTAGATGCAGCGGTGATCTGTCCAGTGGAGTTCGGTGGTGTGGCTGAAGGAGACGTGATTGCTGACAGAGAAAATAGGGTTGAGTGTGTGTCCTGAGCAGTGGACCGGTATCGTGACGAGCTGCTTGAGGCCGAGGTTGGAGATGTTGTCGAGCAGGGTGGCAGGGTTGTTGTCGTTGGTGTTCTTGAGGTGGAAGTTTAAGTCCCCGAGGAGTATGTAGTTAGTGGATGTGAGAGCATGAGTGCTGATGACGTCGGTGATGGAGTCGCTGAACTGCTGTCAGGGGTGGGGGTCCTGTAGATGAGGGTCCTTCGGAGGGTGGTTTTTGGGTCAGTGTGGATCTGGAAGTGCAGGTGTTCGGCGCTGATGAGGTTGTTTTTAGTGATGGTCGTGATCCTGAGGGTGTTATTGTGGATGATGGCGATGCCTCCTCCTGGTTTGTTGGCGCGGTCCCTGAGGGTGATCTTGTAGCTGCCCGGGACGGCTATGACGATGTCAGGCATTGAGGAGGGGTTCTTCCAGGTCTCGGTCAGGAAGGCGAAGTCTGGTGAGGCTGAGTCGAGTAAATTCCATAGCTCTTCTGTATGTTTGTGTACGGAGCGGGTGTTGAGGAGGATACATTTGAGGTGGTTGTGTCCTGCCTTGGTGGGTGGGTCAGTGGTGTGGAGGCTGGTGAAGGTGCAGTTCCTGCAGGAGAAGGGTCCGTGGGTGCTCTGCGGGAGGCTTGAAGGCAGACGGGAGAGGGGCCGGGATTGTGGGTACGGAGGGTGGAGGCGTTGTAGTGAACACGTATGTGGCGGTGGTGGGGGGGACAAGAGTCAGGGATTCTGGCGCTGGGCATAATCCAGGCGCAGGCAGGCTTACCTTTGGCGCGCCCGCACAGCGGGCGGCATCAGTTAGGGAGGTGGCGTGGAGGAGAAGACAGGTGGGAGTTGAGAGCGGAAGCGAAAAATGGTGCGAGAAAGGGGGCGGGGCCATGGGGGCAGTAGTGGCGGGAGTTCAGCGCAAGAGAGAGGGGAGGGCTGGCCGCAGGGGCAGTAGTGGCGGGAGAGAGAGAGATAGAGGGGAGAGCGAAAGTGAGAGAGAGAGAGCAGAGTGAGGGGAGCGAAAAACGAGGAAGAGTGTAACGCGAAGCAAAAGGAGCACATAAGGGACAGACACAGAAGTGAAAGCAGAACAGAAAGCAAAGCAGAAAAGAGGAGGAGAGAGGCATAGGGCAGCCTAGTAGGAAAGCAGAGCTCTCCCACTAGACACCAGGGATGAGGTGCGGGCAGAAGCCTATGGGTGGAGGACGGCCTCCAACTCCTGACAGAGGTCAGGAGTTCAGAGGGGCGAGGGATGAGGGCTCTACTTACCAGGTGGAGCCACAGTAGTCAGAGCAGTGCACTGACCAGGTGAGTGGTATTGCTCTGAGAGACTTACAAACCTAGATGTGAATGGTATTCTACCCTGGGACAACAAATGCCTGGAACAACAAATGCCTGAGCAACTTCCTAAAGATCAAAGAGAAACTCTGCCAATGCTGTGCGCCAACACACAAAGGGGGTCATTACAACATTGGCGGGCGGCAACCGCTGCCCGCCAAGTTGTAACTGCCGTGCGGCCGCCAATGTGGCCGCACTCCCGCGGTGCCCATTGTGACTTCCCCGCTGGGCCGGCGGGGGGAAACAGAGTTTCCGCCCGCCGGCCCAGCGGGGATGTGGCCCGCAACATGGGAGCCGTCTCCAAATGGAGCCGGCGGTGTTGCGGCCGTACGACGGGTGCAGTTGCACCCGTCGCGCTTTTCACTGTCTGCTATGCAGACAGTGAAAAGCTGCACGGAGCCCTGTCAGGGGGCCCCTGCACTGCCCATGCCAGTGGCAAGGGAAGTGCAGGGGCCCCCAGGGGCCACGGGACTCCCTGTACCGCCAGCCTTTTCCTTGCAGTTCAAACCACCAGGAAAAGGCTGGCGGTAGGTGTAGGAAAGTACCATCTTGCCTGGCATGTTACCCCCATATTTCACTGTATATATGTTGTTTTAGTGTATGTGTCACTGGGACCCTGCCAGCCAGGGCCCCAGTGCTCATAAGTGTGCACTGTATGTGTTCTCTGTGTGATGACTAACTGTCTCCCTCAGGCTCTGCTAACCAGAACCTCAGTGGCTATGCTCTCTCTGCTTTCTAAATTGTCACTAACAGGCTAGTGACCAATTTCACCAATTCACATTGGCATACTGGAACACCCTTATAATTCCCTAGTATATGGTACTGAGGTACCCAGGGTATTGGGGTTCCAGGAGATCCCTATGGGCTGCAGCATTTCTTTTGCCACCCATAGGGAGCTCTGACAATTCTTACACAGGCCTGCCACTGCAGCCTGAGTGAAATAAAGTCCACGTTATTTCACAGCCATTTACCACTGCACTTAAGTAACTTATAATTCACCTATATGTCTAACCTTCACCTGGTGAAGGTTGGGTGCTAAGTTACTTAGTGTGTGGGCGCCCTGGCAATAGCCAAGGGTCCCCCACATTGTTCAGGGCAAATTCCCCGGACTTTGTGAGTGCAGGGACACCATTACACGTGTGCACTATACGTAGGTCACTACCTATGTATAGCGTCACAATGGTACCTCCGAACATGGCCATGTAACATGTCTAAGATCATGGAATTGTCACCCCAATGCCATTCTGGCATTGGGGAGACAATTCCATGATCCCCCGAGTCTCTAGCACAGACCCGGGTACTGCCAAACTGCCTTTCGCGGGGTTTCACTGCAGCTGCTGCTGCTGCCAACCCCTCAGACAGGTTTCTGCCCTCCTGGGGTCCAGCCAGGCCTGCCCAGGAAGGCAGAACAAAGGACTTCCTCAGAGAGAGGGTGTAACACCCTCTCCCTTTGGAAAAAGGTGTCAGGGCTGGGGAGGAGTAGCCTCCCCCAGCCTCTGGAAATGCTTTGATGGGCTCAGATGGTGCCCATCTCTGCATAAGCCAGTCTACACTGGTTCAGGGATCCCCAGCCCTGCTCTGGCGCAAAACTGGACAAAGGAAAGGGGAGTGACTACTCCCCTGACCTGCACCTCCCAGGGGAGGTGCCCAGAGCTCCTCCAGTGTGCTCCAGACCTCTGCCATCTTGGAAACAGAGGTGTTGCTGGCACACTGGACTGCTCTGAGTGGCCAGTGCCATCAAGTGACGTCAGAGACTCCTTCTGATAGGCTCTTACCTGTATTACTAGGCTATCCTCCTTCCTAGGGAGCCAAACCTCCTTTTCTGGCTATTTAGGGTTTCTGCTTTGGGGAATTCTTCAGATACCGAATGCAAGAGCTCACCAGAGTTCCTCTGCATCTCTCTCTTTACCTTCTGCCAAAGGATCGACCGCTGACTGCTCAGGACGCCTGCAAAACCGCAACAAAGTAGCAAAGACGACTACTGCAACCTTGTATCGCTTCATCCTGCTGGCTTTCTCACCTGTTTCCTGGTGGTGCATGCTCTGGGGGTAGCCTGCCTCCTTCTTGCACAAGGAGCTCTGAAGAAATCTCCTGTGGGTCGATGGAATCTTCCCCCTGCAACCACAGGCAACAAAAGACTGCATCACCGATCCTCGGGGTCCCCTCTTAGCACGACGAGCGTGGTCCCTGGAACTCAGCAACTCTGTCCAAGTGACTCCCACAGTCCAGTGACTCTTCATTCCAAGTTTGGTGGAGGTAAGTCCTTGCCTCCCCACGCTAGACTGCATTGCTGGGTACCACATGATTTGCAGCTGCTCCAGCTCCTGTGCACTCTTCCAGGATTTCCTTTGTGCACAGCCAAGCCTGGGTCCCGACACTCTAACCTGCAGTGCACAACCTTCTGAGTTGTCCTCCGGCGTCGTGGGACTCCCTTTTGTGTCTTTGGGTGGACTCCGGTTCACTCCTCTTCCAAGTGCTGATCCGGTACTTCTGTGGGTGCTGCCTGCTTTTGTGAGGGCTCCCTGACTTGCGTGCCGCCCTCTCTGTCTTCTCATCCAAGTGGCAACATCCTGGTCCCTCCTGGGCCACAGCAGCATCCAAAAACCCTAACCGCGACCCTTGTAGCTAACAAGGCTTGTTTGTGTTTTTTCTGCAAGCTTCTTCACGATGTGGGACATCCATCCTCCAAATGGGAAGTTTCTAGCCCTCTTCGTTCTTGCAGAATCCACAGCTTCTACCATCCAGTGGCAGCTTCTTTGCACCCTCAGCTGGCATTTCCTGGGCATCTGCCCACTCTCGACATTGTCGCGACTCTTGGACTTGGTCTCCTTGTTCCACAGGTACTCAGGTCCGGAAATCCACTTTGGTTGGTTTGCTGGTGTTGGTCTTCCTTGCAGAAACCCCCTATCACGACTTCTGCGCTCTCTGGGGGTTAAAGGTGCACTTTACACCTACTTTTCAGGGTCTTGGGGAGGGCTATTTTTCTAACCCTCACTGTTTTCTTACAGTCCCAGCGACCCTCTACAAGCTCACATAGGTTTGGGGTCCATTCGTGGTTCGCATTCCACTTTTGGAGTATATGGTTTGTGTTGCCCCTATACCGATGTGCTCCTATTGCAATCCACTGTAACTTTACATTGCTTGCATTACTTCCTTTTGCTATTTACTGCATATTTTTGGTATTGTGTACATATATCTTGTGTATATTTGGCATCCTCATACTGAGGGTACTCACTGAGATACTTTTGGCATACTGTCATAAAAATAAAGTACCTTTATTTTTAGTATATCTGTGTATTGTGATTTCTTATGATATTGTGCATATGACACCAGTGGTATAGTAGGAGCTTTGCATGTCTCCTAGTTCAGCCTAAGCTGCTCTGCTATAGCTACTTTCTATCAGCCTAAGCTGCTAGAAACACCTCTTCTACACTAATAAGGGATAACTGGACCTGGTACAGAGTGTAAGTACCCCTTGGTACCCACTACAAGCCAGGCCAGCCTCCTACAGTAGGGGGACTCGTAATCCCTTTGACCGCCAGGGTTGTAACGTGGGGCAAAATGTCTGATTATGGCAAGGATTTGTCCTTTATTGATGTGAGAGAGAAGGGAGGGCAGTGCCTATGCTGACACAGAACCACGGGGAGCAAAATGGCCAGTAGCTTATTTCTCTGCCACACTCATGCTTCCTGGATGTCTAAAAGCTGCAACTGCTGTGAGTGTTAGCACCCACCATTGTGAGCATGTGGTTATGGAATACTCACTAACTATGATGGTCCTACATTCAGTCGAGATCTGACACACACTTGAATGCAGCACATGACAAATAGCAAGCTCAATAAATATAAACAGGTGATTTTGATATCAGAAAATGTTTTTTTCAGGGGGTGCATTGCTTTGAATCCTGCTACTCTTTTGCCTCTCACAGAGAATGACCCAGACAATAATGATGTTGACAACAACTGTCTTGATAATACCGAGTTGTGCTCCAAGCCCGACCTGAAATTTGAAGATGTTCCATTGAAAGAGCCTGATTGTTCCTTTTTTGTGGATGGCTCTTGTTTAAGAGATGGTTGAGGAAGTTTGAAAGCTCCACACCATAGGTGACTGAATTCATTTCTCTGAAGAACGCATACTGGGTTTCCAATAGTTCAAGTGCCACCATTTACATCAACAGTCAACATGGTTTTGAAGTGGTTCACAACTTCGGACAGTGATGACAGAGGGGTTTTCGATCCTACTCTTGTTCTCCAATCAGAAATGGAAGATATGTCATGGACTTCCGAGAGGCATTGCATTACCCAGAGAGACATCAATTACAAAATGTGCAGCAGACAAGAGTGGATGTGACTTTGATACCCTGGGAAAACACTAGCAGATGAAAATTGTCAGGTATTATACTTTTGAGTCCTATACATTTAATTTAGATGAACAATGTGAATTTGACAAAGACCATGTTTCAAACATGCTATTAAATGCGGTAAACACTTGGGAAAAATTGACAAAATTGCAGAATGAAGCACTAGAAGCAGAGAATGTAGCATGGGCGAGTTCTGGATGTGTAATAGATCTGAGTGAAATTTGGATTTTGAGGGATGGAAGCCCTGTTTTGCCTGATGCTATGTTTTCTCTTATAGCCAGACACTTCAATGGTCAAACACACACAGAAAGGGACACTGTGGTCTGCACCTTTCTTAGTTACTGGTATAACCCTAATTTCTGTGTCAATGTGGAGAACATGTGCCAAATATGCATCATGTGTCAGCAGTTTAATGAGAACAAAAGATCAGTTATAGTTATGAGTTACATAGGAAGGTTTAATGGGCCCTTTTGTTGGGGTGCCTGTCTGCAATGGGCTTTACTACATTCTGATAGTAGTGTGCCTCTTTTCCAGTTGGGATAAAACATACCCACCAGGATGTGTTATAGTCTCACTGTTGCCAAACTACAGTATTTTTGAGGGAATTATTTCCCAGGATCAGCCTACCACTCTCCTTGGAGACAGACCATGGAAACCATTTAATAATGAAATAATTAACTTGCTGTGTGCATCTTTGAATATAGATCAGAGGTTACACTGCAGTTGAAGATCAGAAGCCTCATGAATAGTAGAGCAAATTAATGGAGCTCTGAAATCCAAATGGCAAAGGTGTACACCTTTTGAAATTGGCCCAATATTTTTCCCCGTGTTCTTATGAGCCATCAAAGCACTCTTGTTTGAAAGCCTGGAATCTTCCTGCATGAACTGCTGAGGGAGAGATCTGTGAGAATTCCATCAGTGCCTGCAGCTGTGCTCGTGAAAATAATGGATTATATGAGTCTTGACTACTGCAAAGGATTGGCTGATGTGGTGCATTCTGTTTCACAACAGTTGACTTGGCAACCCATCTGTAAAACAAGAATGTGTCATGACCTCAGCCCAGGCAACTGGGTTTTGGTGACAAACCATGTCAGGAAAACATGTCTTGAGCCCTGTTGGAAGGGACTTTCCCGATGAATTCTTGTGAAGAACACTGCTGTTAAATATGGTGGATTCCCCACTTGATATATGGCCCCAATACCACAATAGAGAGACAACCTGGTGATAAAGTGGTGACAACAACCACTGATTTGCACTGTCATTCAGAGGGAGGAGAAGAAAGTATCAAAAATGTCTGAAATTCAAGTTTTGACAAGCAAACAGACTGTAGTGAATTAACTAAGAAGTAATAAATGAAGCAACTGAAAATGAGAGTGTGTAGGAGGCTGGACTGGCTTATAGTGGGTACCTGATGGTACTTACACTTTGTGCCTGGTCCAGTTATTCCTTATTAGTAGATTAGTAGTGTTCTAGCTGTTTAGGCTTATAGAAGTAGCTATAACAGAGCAACTTAGGCTGAACTAGGAGACATGCAAAGCTCCTACTATACCACTTATATCATATAGCACTATATCATAAGAAACACAATACTCAGAGTTACTAAAAATAAAGGTACTTTATTTTAGTGACAATATGCCAAAAGTATCTCAGAGGATATACTCCCTTAGGAGGTAAGTAATATACACAGAATATACACTCAAACCAAAATCAGGTAAGTAAACAGCTAGATAACTACTGTAAACACTGTAGAACACAATAGAATGCAATAGGAGAAAATAGGCCTAGGGGCAACACAAACCATATACTCCAAAAGTGGAATGCGAGCCACGAATGGACCCCAGGCCTAGTGTAGGGTGTAGAGGGTCACTGGGAGTGTAAGAAAACACTAAGGGTGTCCAAGATACCCCACCCTAAGACCCTGAAGAGTAGGAGTAAAGTTACCCCACTACCCCAGAAAGACAGTAAAGTCAAGATAGGGAATTCTGCAAAGACAACAACTGACTGCAAAACACTGAAGGCAGATTCCTGGACCTGAGGACCTGCAAAGGAAGGGGACCAAGTCCAAGAGTCACCCAAGTGTCCAGGGGGGGCAGGAGCCCACTAAACCCCGGATGAAGGTGCAAAAGGGCTGCCTCCGGTGGAAGAAGCCAAAGATTCTGCAACAACTGAAGGTGCCAGGAACTTCTCCTTTGGTCAGAAGATGTCTCACGACGTGCTGGAGGATGCAGAGTTGTTTCCACGCAGAAAAACTGCAAACAAGCCTTGCTAGCTGCAAGAGTCGCGGTTGAAGATTATGGGTGCTGCCAGGGCCCGGGAAGATTCCGTCGACCCACAGGGGATTTCTTCTTGGCTTCCAGTGCAGGGTGAAGAGAGCCCTCAGAGCATGCACCACCAGGAAACTGTCAAGAAAGCCGGCAGGATTAGGCGCTACAATGTTGCTGGCAGTCTTCTTGCTACTTTGTTGCGGTTTTGCAGGCGTCCTGGAGCAGTCAGCGGTCGATCCTTGGCAGAAGTCGAAGAGAGAAGTGCAGAGGAACTCTGGTGAGCTCCTGCATTCGTTATCTGCAGAGAAACCCACAGGAGAGACCCTTACTAGCCTTCAGAGGAGGATTGGCTACCTAACCAGGTGAGAGCCTATCAGGAGGGGTCTCTGACGTCACCTGCTGGCACTGGCCACTCAGAGGTCTCCATTGTGCCCTCACACCTCTGCAATCAAGGTGGCAGAGGTCTGGGACACACTGGAGGAGCTCTGGGCCCCACCCCTGGGGTGGTGATGGACAGGGGAGTGGTCATTCCCCTTTCCTTTGTCCAGTTTTGCGGCAGAGCAGGGGCTGGGGGATCCCTGAACCGATGTAGACTGGTTTATGCAAGGAGGGCACCATCTGTGCCCTTCAAAGCATTTCCAGAGGCCAGGAGAGGCTACTTTTCTCAGACCCTTAACACCTATTTCCAAAGGGAGAGGGTGTAACACCCTCTCTCAGAGGAAATCCTTTGTTCAGCCTTCCTAGGACTGGGCTGCCAAGACCCCAACAAGTATCTCAGTGAGTACCCTCAGTTAGAAGGGAAGTAATATACACAAGTTATATGTACACAAACCCAAAACAGGTAAGTAAGAGTAAGAAAAGTAATGCAAACAGTGTAGAATTACAATAGGTTGCAATAGGCAAACATAGGTCTAGGGGCAACACAAACCATATACTCCAAAAGTGGAATGTGAATCACGAATGGACCCCAGACCTATGGGAGCTTGCAGAGGGTCGCTGGGACTGTAAGAAAACAGTCAGGGTGTCCAAGATACCCCACCCCAAGACCCTGAAAAGTAGGAGCAAAGTACACCTACTACCCAAAAGAACACAATAGTCGTGATAGGGGGATTCTGCAAGAACCACAAACACCAGCAAAGCACTGAAGCCGGATTCCTGGACCGGAGCACCTGCAAGGCAAGGGGACCAAGTCCAAGAGTCGCGATAGTGTCCGTGGGGGGGGGGCAGGAGCCCAGGAAACCCCGGATGAAGGTGCAAGGAAGCTGCTTCCGGATGGAAGAAGCTTAGGATTCTGCAACAACGAAGAGAGCAAGGAACTTCTCTTTTGGATGGAAGATGTCCCACGGCGTGCTGAAGGTTGCAGAAGTGTTTCCACGCAGAAATACCGCAGTAGAGGATTTTGGGTGCTGCTGGGGACCAGGAAGGACCAGGATGTTGCCCCTTGGAGGAGGAGACAGAAGGGGCGCTCAGCAACTCAGAGAGCCCCACAAAAGCAGGCAGCGCCCGCATAAGTACCAGAGCAGGCACTTAGAAGATTTGTGAACCGGAGCTTGCTCAGAGTCACAGAGGAGGGTCCCACGACGTCGGAGTCCAACTTAGAGGGTTGAGCATTGCAGGAGGGAGTGCTGGGGACCCAGGCTAGGCTGTGCACGAAGTGATCCTTGGAGGAGTGCACAGAAGCCGGAGCAGCTGCAGATCACGCAGTACACAGGTTTGCAGTCTAGCGTGGGGAGGCAACGACTTACCTCCACCAAGCTTGGACTAAAGGATCACTGGACTGTGGGAGTCACTTGGATAGAGTTCCTGTGTTCCACGCTCATCAGGATGAGAGGGGACCCAGATGACCAGTGATGCAGTCTTTTGGTGCCTGCGTTAGCCCACGGGAGATTTCTTCTTGGCTTCCAGTGCAGGGTGAAGGCAGGTGACCCCCAGAGCATGCACCACCAGGAAACAGTCGGGAAAGCCAGCAGGATTAGGTGCTACAATGTTGCTGGTAGTCGTCTTGCTACTTTGTTGCGGTTTTGCAGGCATCCTGGAGCAGTCAGCAGTCGATCCTTGGCAGAAGTTGAAGAGGGAAGTGCAGAGGAACTCTGGTGAGCTCTTGCATTCATTATCTGATGAATTCCCCAGAGGAGAGACCCTAAATAGCCAGAAAAGGAGGTTTGGCTACCAAGAAAGGAGGATTGGCTACCAAGAAAGGTAAGAGCCTATCAGAGGGGGTCTCTGACATCACCTGCTGGCACTGGCCACTCAGAGTAGTCCAGTGTTCACCCAACAACTCTGTTTCCAAGATGGCAGAGTTCTAGGACACACTGGAGGAGCTCTGGGCACCTCCCTGGGAGGTACTAGTCAGGGGAGTGGTCACTCCCTTTTCCTTTGTCCAGTTTCACGCCAGAGCAGGGCTGGGGGATCCCTGAACTGGTGTAGACTGGCTTAGGCAGAGATGGGCACCATCTGTGCCTTCAAAGCATTTCCAAAGGCTGGGGGAGGCTATGCCTCCCAGCCCTTCACACCTATTTCCAAAGGGAGAGGGTGTAACACCATCTCTCAGAGGAAATCCTTTGTTCTGCCTTCCTGGGCCAGGGCTGCCTAGACTCCAGGGGGGCCGAATCCTGGCTGAGGGGTTGGCAGCAGCTGCAGTGGAAACCCCGGAAAGGCAGTTTGGCAGCACCCGGGTTCTTTGCTAGAGACCTGGGGCATCATGGAATTGTCCCTCCAATATCAGAATGGTATTGGGGTGACAATTCCATGATCTTAGACATGTTACATGGCCATGTTCGGAGTTACCATTGTGAAGCTATACATAGGTAGTGACCTATGTATAGTGCACGCGTGTAATGGTGTCCCCGCGCTCACAAAGTCCGGGGAATTGGCCCTGAATTATGTGGGGGCACCTTGGCCAGTGCCAGGGTGCCCACACACTAAGTAACTTGGCACCCAATCTTCACTAAGTGAGTGTTAGACATATAGGTGACTTATAAGTTACTTATGTGCAGTGAAAAATGGCTGTGAAATAACGTGGACGTTATTTCACTCAGGCTGCAGTGGCAGGCCTGCGTAAGAATTGTCTGAGCTCCCTATGGGTGGCAAAAGAAATGCTGCAGCCCATAGGGATCTCCTGGAACCCCAATACCCTGGGTGCCTAAGTACCATATACAAGGGAATTATATGGGTGTACCAGTGTGCCAATGGGAATTGGTAAATGTAGTCACTAGCCTGCAGTGACAAATTTAGAAAGCAGAGACAGCATAAACACTGAGGTTCTGGTTAGCAGAGCCTCAGTGATACAGTTAGGCACCACACAGGGAACACATACAGGGTACATACTATGAGCACTGGGGTCCTGCCTAGCAGGATACCAGTGACACAGGGGCTAAAACACACATACATACAGTGAAAACGGGAGTAACATGACAGGCAAGATGGTACTTTCCTACAATCATCTTCTGTGAAATTGAGTTGGTAGTTGTTATTTAGGTAACATAAATTATGTAGATGACATAGAAGAAAGGGATGGAAAGGCTTGCGGAAAGCTAAGCCTAGTACTTCACAAGTAGTAGGAGAAATATTTGGAGCCATGATGCCTTCTGTAGGGGTGGTCTTAAATGATTTGGAAATCAGAAAGCTCTCTACTTTGGTAGATCATGTTGTCTATTAACACGGTTGATACTTTAACAGCAATCATTGCAGAGCTCATGGCTATCAGAGCTCTGGTATTGCAAATTAGGCTGGCTTTTGACACCTTATTAGCATAGGAGGGAGGAATCTGCTGCATGCTTCAAGTTCAGTAATGCTGCATGTATGTGCCTAATGCAACCATATTAACAAGGTCATAACTAACATGAAAGATATCTCTCACAAGATGAAGGATTTTTAAGAGACGAGTCCTTGGGAAGCAATAAGGATAGGATTTTGAAACATTGGTAGGTGGTTAAGGGTTATTGGAGGGGGAATTCTCAAAACTAAACTAACAGCAATACTAATCCTTTTGATTTGTATGATATACATTTTTCTTTATATCTCAAGGATTAAAATGATTTTTAAAGAAAGGTGGGACAGATTGCAGCAGAGAAACACAGCTGTGAACAACCAGAGAAATAAAGAGGAAATACAAAAAATATTAAATGTATGATATTCTGGATAAAGTGTATTGTGAGCTTAAAGAGTTAGAATAGTACAGAAACAATCTGCACAAAATCAACAACTTCTGTGTAATTAAATATGGTAATGCAATTAGTGAATGTGTGATTTGTGATGATTCTCAGAATCACCATAGGGAAGGGTTGAATGAGTGTTTTCTATATTAAATGCTTTGCATTATAAAAACATTAATGCATAGATCTGTCAAAACTGTTTGTTGAGAGATAACATGTTCATGCAATTTTAGATTCCCTATAGTTAATGTAGGCTTGAATTTTAAAATGGCTTACATTGATTTTGCATCTTGCTTTGTGACATGTGAATATTTTGGCCCTCATTACAACCCTGGCGGTCAGTGTTAAAGCGGCGGTAATATAGCCAACAGGCCGGCGGAAAAAAATGGTATCACGACCATGGTGGAAACCGCCAACTTAGACAGCCACTTTAACACTCCGACTGCCACGGCGGTAGAAACAAACACCGCAGTGGTAACCGCCAACAGACAGGCGGAAGACAATGTACCGCCCACCCTATCACAACAGGCCTATCTGCCACCTTTTCCGGGGTGGAACCAACGCTCTCAAAAGCACGGCGGAAACAGTACACAGAAGGGAAACCACTCACCTCTCGACACCCAACGAGGAACCAGGATGCCATGGATCCTGAACTACAGGTCCTGACTATGCTGCTCTTCCTCCTGCTCTATCAGGAGCAGGACAGACGCCGTTGACGACCACAGTGAGTACTGCACCTACAACACATGGGATGGGGAGGGAAAAGCGAGTGACACACACACGAAACACGCAATACCCCCACCCTCACCCACAACAACATACACACAAATACATGCAGCAACATTACACATACACCCCCCACCCCCGGAAGAATGCAAGGACAAAATTAAATTATTGTAACGATTGTAATCATGAAAAATCTGATAGTCAAAGTTCAACATTCAGTATATACAAATATGTACACCAACTACACAAGTCCAGATAGTGTACTAATCCCTGTCCGTGGACCACTGGTCCCAAAAAGCATGGGCGAAGCCCACACAAGATACCTGACTGGAAACGGAGCGAACACTGCTGGGGCATCAGATCGAAAATAAACAGGCACCTCAGGGGGAGGAGGGCACCTCAGCCAGATGAACGCAAGATGCCACTGCTGCACGAGGGGGCTCCATGCCCATTGCTGTATCCTGGGGAGTGCAAAGCCACAGTCTCTCAAGTCTCTCCAGTGGGTGGTTTGCCCACTGCTTTATCCTGGGGAGTGCAAAGCCACGGTCTCTCAAGGCTCTCCAGTGGGTGGTTTGCCCACTGCTTTATCCTGGGGAGTGCAAAGCCACAGTCTCTCAAGTCTCTCAGTTGGGTGAATTGCCCACTGATTTATCCTGGGGAGTGCAAAGCAACAGTCTCTCAAGTCTCTCCAGTGGGTGGTTTGACCACTGCTTTATCCTAGGGAGTGCAAAGCCACAGTCTTTCAAGTCTCTCCAGTGGGTGGTTTGCCCACTGATTTATCCTGGGGAGTGCAAAACCACAGTCTCTCAAGTGGATGTCATTCTCCACCGGTTCTGGAGGGGGCCTGGTGCCCAGAGTGCTCCACATGCAGTGTGGCCGGTACCATTCCCTCACCCGGGTGTTTGCCACGATATTGCCGAGGAACAGGTAGCATGATACGCCATGGAGGCAGCGACATACCTCACACTGCTGCGGCTTCGCCTTCCACCTGCAGGTGCAAACAATGATGGAAGTCATGCCTCATGGAAGCTGGCCAGGGTCCAGGAAGTCTCCTCCAGCTTCGGACGACTGACTACTGGGGATGGTAGCCATGTCAGCGGTGGTGCCACTGTCCGAGCACGTCGCGGGGCTGGTGGCGGTGCTTGCAGCGGTGTCTGTGGCGGTGGTTCTGGTGGTGGTGCATGGGTCAGCACCTGCTGAGGGACACAGCAGGATGTCTCCTGCAGCCTCGGACGGCTGCCCACTGGGGAAGATGCTGGGGACTGTCGCTGAGACTGCAGATGTGCCCGTGGCTGTTAGGTGGTGGTGCAGGTGGCGGTGCAGCTTGCGGTGTTTGCTGCCGGACAGGTTGGTGTTGTCGTGGGAAGAAGGGGTGACACTGGTCCCTCAGTCTGTGCCACCGGGCCCTGCCCTGACCTGTTCTTCTGCTTTTGTCCCTTCCCCACGTTTGATGGTGCTGCAGGTGTCTTGCCACTATCCCCTTTGGTTTTTGCAGAGCCCTTGGTGACTGATAGGTGCGGCTTCTCCCTCCGGAATGTGGGCACCTTCTTCACCTAGGCAGGTGGCGGAATATCCTTGCCCTCGCTACGTGGCACACTGGCAGCCCTGATGGGTGGCGCACTCGATGACCCCGCAGTTGCTGGCACCACTGTGCCTGGGGATTTGCTGGCTGAGATGCTGGGCTGGGACCTGGAAAGCCTGGCCCAAGGGGAAGGACAGGGGGGAGGTGAAGGGAAGAGGTCAATGTTAGCCAGGAAAAGCTTCTTAGACACACCTGAACGGGAAGATGGAGGGGGTTTGGGAGTGGAGGAAGAGGTAGTGGTTGTAGAAGGTGTACGTTTGCTGAATTTGTGTGAAGGTGCATGGGCCGGAGGCAGTTGTGAGGTGGATGGCTGTTGGGTGGGTGTGTGCCTGCGTTTGTGTACTTTGGGAGGAGGGCTCACAGACACACTGGGAGAGGACACAGGGGATGTGTGCATGGTAGTGGGGGTGGTGATTGCACGTGAGCAGTGTATGGTGATGGGCGTTCTGGTGATGGAGGCAGTGGCTGAAGATGTAGTGCATGCAGGTGTGAGTGGAGACGAGACTGGGAGGGAGGAGGAGGACGTGGAGGAGGGGGACACAGTGGAGGCAGTGGATGTTGCTGTGTCTGCATGGGGATGGTGCTTGTGTGAGTGCTTGTGGGATGTGTGGTGCTTATGTTTGCCATGTCCACTCTTGTGTGTTGATGAGTGTGCATGCTGGTCTGATGGTGTGCTTGGGATAGGCTGAGGTACAGGGGATTGGGTCTGGGTAGTGGAAGTTGGAAGGAGGAGGCTGGACACTGGGACAATGGCTGCCATCAGTGCTGAGGCCAGAACCTGAAATGCTCTCTGTTGGGCCGCCTGCCCAGAATGAATGCCCCCAGGTATGCATTTGTTTGTTGTAAATGCCTCTCAACACCCTGGATGGTATTCAGAATGGTAGATTGTCCAACAGTGAGGGATCTCAGGAGGTCAATAGCCTCCTCAATGAGGGCAGCAGGGCTGACTGGGGCAGGGCCTGAGGTGCCTGGGGAGAAGGAGATGTCCACCCTCCCGGGTGAGCGGGCATGGGAAACACGCTGAGGGGCTGCTGGGAGGGCAGTGCTGGTAGGGGGGGCGGTGGCTGTACCTGTTGATGCGGTGGCACAGATGTGCCCGCCACCGCAAGGGAGCTCCCATCAGAGGAGGAGTCGCTGTAACTGGTGTATGCTCCTGTCCCCGTCGTGGAGCTCCCCTTCCCCTCCGTCCCACTGGTGGCATCAGACTCCGTTGCTTCACCCTCCAGGGCCATGTGGGTTGCAGCTCCCTCCTGCTCCGGTGCCACTGCTCCTCCGCCTGATGATGCTATTGGACACAAGAACAGAGAGACAACAAAAAGGGGGGAAAGGACAGAAGAAAAACATGTTCAGTGCATGCAACACCACTACCGTTGGCGGACACAACAGACAGGGAGCAGCCCTCAGCACTACGCCATGCACTAACAGTTCCTATAAAATTCACATGCCCATGGGGTACGAGGCCTAAGCCCAATTGCTGCATACCTGGAAGTCACAGGAGCATGACTAGGTGTAGATGGCTCTTACCACTAGTGGGGCTGTGGTGCCACAGAGCCTGCCTATCAAGGGACCTTGGCTACCAAGTTGGGCCTGGCCTAGGGGAACCCACAGCCCACCTCCCCCACCCAGACACTTCATAATGCGTGCAGAGTCAGCTGAATGAGAGTGTACTCACCCCCTTGTGACTGCTGTGATGCCCTCAAGCGCCCATCCAACTCCGGATAGGCCACCGCCAGGATCCTGTACATCAGGGGGGTCATGGTGCGACGGGCACCCCTTCCACGTTGGGAGGCCAACCCCAGCTGGGCCTCCACCATCTTCTTGCTCCAGCGGCGCAGATCCTCCATCATTTACGGCAGTGGGTGCCCCGTCTGTGGTAGACCCCCAGGGTCCGGATGTCCTTGGCGATGGCACGCCAAATACCCTTCATCTGGTGGGCGCTGACCTAGAGGAATGGTACGGGGGAAAGGAAATTACTCACCCGTCCGGACCATCATAGTCATTGCCCACCAGTTCCCACCCATGCCCTGACGCACATAAACTCACCATCCACACTTGCAGGCCTCAGCCCCCCCATGAATCTTCCATCCACACCACTCAAAACAGGCATTTCACATGCAGCATGCTCACATTGTACTCACCTGTTTGTCTGGAGGACCGTACAGTCGCGTGTACTGGGGGAGGACCCCATCCACTAGTTTCTCCAACTCCTCCGATGTGAAGGCAGGGGCCCTTTCCCCAGACACTGTAGCCATCGTCGCTTCCAGACACAGGCCATAGCAGCACTTGCAGTGTAGGTCCTCTCCTGTTGAAGGTCAGGTATCAAGTGAGTGGACAGCTAGAAAATGGCAGTCACGTCCGCGGCGGTGCATACCGTCACCGCCCGGCGTACATCGTCATTGGCTCCTGGGACCCGTAGGGCCCAATGTTAACCAATGCAGAATTGCGCTGCAGTGTTCGACCGCCCACCGCAACAGTGTACAGCGCCAGCGCAGTTACCTCATATCCTCTTGTCCCACCTTACAGGTCAGGCAGCCAGCATTTCAGGGGTCACATGGGATGGATAAAAACTGCGTCACACCTCTCTAGGCCAGGAATACAGACAGATACCGCCACATTGCGAATTACAAACGTTTCTGCAAATAACACATTGTGATACCTCAGTGTTGGATGACTCTCTGCTCGCTGTTCTTCTCCAATAGGGCACGTCTGCTGGGCAGGTGATGAGATGACGCCATCCTCCGGTGTACAGACCCCTGGTGGACCTGTCGACAATGGAAGAGAGACACATCATAATCACCTACTGACTTGATCGTGCAACAATCCAGGAACTGTGTGCCCAGTTGGAGCCAGACCCGATGTCAACTATCCCACAGGAATCCCCCCTCTAGTGAAGGTCCTGTCTGTACTCTATTTCCTGGCTAGTGGGTCTTTTCAAACAACAGTGGCCATGGCATCAGGGATGTCCCAGCCAACGTTCTGTAACGTGTTGTCCAGAGAGTTATCTGCCCTGCTGAAACACATGTGCAGCTACATCGTTTTCCCTCAGCTGGAGGATTTGCCCACAGTGAAAGGTGACTTCTATGCCCTGGGACAAATCCCCAACATCATTGGTGCCATTGATGGAACACATGTGGCATTTGTACCCCCCCGCAGGAATGAACAGGTGTACAGAAACCCCAAAAGCTACCATTCGATGAATGTGAAGATGGTGTGTTTGGCAGACCAGTACATCTCCCATGTCAATGCCAAGTATCCTGTCTCTGTGCATGATGCTTACATTTTGAGGAATAGCAGCATCCCTTATGTGATGGGGCAACTCTAGAGGCACCAGGTGTGGCTAATAGGTGTGCCCAAGGTCCCAATACTGTGGATATAGGTGTCTGGGTATGGGCTTGTCCCTAAGGGTTTGTGTGGATCTAACAGTTGTCCCTCGACATTTGCAGGTGACTCTGGTTACCCCAACCTGTCATGGCTAAAGACCACAGTGAGGAATCCCAGGACAAGGGCAGAGGAACGCTACAATGAGGCATATGGGCAAACTAAGAGGATTATAGAATGCACCTTCAGCCTCCTGAAGGACAGATTCTGGTGCCTCCATCTGACAGGTGGATCCCTATACTACTCACCGAAGAAGGTGTGCCAGATAATCGTGGCCTGCTGTATGCTGCACAACCTGGCTTTGCGACGGCAGGTACATTTTCTGCAGGAGGATGGGCCAGATTGTGGTCTTGTGGCAGGTGTGGAGCCTGTGGACAGTGAAGAAGAGGAGGCAGAAGAACAGGATGTGGACAACCGAAACAACATCATCATGCAGTACTTCCAGTGCGACACAGGTAAGAAGATGTAACAGCTTCCCACATCTCATACTATTGTTGGAGCTAGCATAAGTCTGTCATTTTCACTCAGTGCATGGACACTGACTTGTCACTTTGGCTTTCCATTTCACAGATCTGGGTCCCACTTTGTGCCCTCTGCTATGCTTACTGCTGGCCTACAGCTGTGTTACATTGGTATGTGAACAAGTACATTGACATTGATATATTCCATAGATATTGCAATTACACATTTGTGAAAGGACAGACTGACACCAGATTGTTTTGTGATTAAAGTGTGTTTATTTCTGTGCAAATAAGTGGAGGTGGTTGTAAAATGGGCTGGGGTGATGGTGGAGGAATGTCCATGGCAGAGTCCAGTCTATTTGTTTCACAGGTGCATTGTTCAAAGGGGCATGGGAAGTGGAGCAATGGCAGTTTAAGGTGGACAGGATCACAAAGTGGGACAGAATGGTGACATTCAGGGGGGTCTTATTTCCTGGCGGGGGTCTTGGCAATGTTCTCTGTCTTGTTCCTGGATCTCAGGGACCATTTGGCGGGTGGTTCTCCATCTGCAGGAGGTGGAGTGCTGGTGGCCTGTTGTTCCTGTGGCGGTGCCTCCTGTCCACTAGCGCCGGCGGAGGTGAAGGGCTGTTCATCATCCAGGCTAGTGTCAGGGGCCTGTTGGTGTGCCACTGTGTCCCTCCTGGTGTTGAGAAGGTCTGCCAGCACCCCTGACATGGTGACCAGGGTGGTGTTGATGGACTTCAAGTCCTCCCTGATCCCCAGGTAGTGTTCCTCCTGCAGCCGCTGGGCCTCCTGAAACTTGGCCAGTACTGTGCCCATGGTCTCCTGGGAATGGTGGTAAGCTCCCATGATATTGAAGAGTGCCTCATGGAGTGTTGGTTCCCTGGGCCTGTCCTCCCCTTGTCACACAGCAGTCCTCCCAGCTTCCCTGTTATCCTGTGCCTCTGTCCCCTGAACCGTGTGCCCACTGCCATTGCCCCCAGGTCCCTGATCGTCCTGTGTTAGTGGGGTTGCCTGGGTTCCCTGTAGTGGTGGACACACTGCTGATTGACGTGTCCTTGGGACAGAGGGTTGGGCCCGCTGGGTGGGTGCTGTGGTGGTGTTTCCTGAGGGGGGGAGGTTCAGTGGTGGTTTGTGAATGTGTCAGGGGAACCGTCTGTCCCGAGGTCCCTGATGGGCCGGGCTGGTGATCTTGATCCAGGCGTGCAGAGCTGCTGTCATCACTGTGGGCCTCTTCTGTGGGGGGACTGGATATGTCAGGCACCTCCTGTCCGGTGACGTTGGGTATGGGTCCTGTTGTGCTGTAAATGCATAGTTATTGTATCTGTGTGTGCCATATTGTGCAATGGGTGAGTGATCCTCTACTCCTGTGCTTGCATTATTGCAGTGGCCCTTGTGTGATTGGTGATTTGGGGGTATGAGTGCGTCTCTCTAATGGACATGTCATGCTGCGGCAGCCGCGGCGCTTGCCGCGGCCGCGGGCTCAGGTTGCCGCGGCGCGGCACTCCATTTACACCGCGGCCGGCGCTTGGGCTGCGGGGGACGCCGCGGCTGGCGCGTGGGCCGCGGGGGATGCCGCGGCTCGGGCGCAGGCCGCGGATGCTCCAAGGAGCTTGATTAGGGGCCGCGGCACTCGCCGCTCCCCTTTCTTTAAGTTCTGCCATAAAGGCAGATGCGGCAGGGCTTGAGACCCCGAAGGGGTTTCAGGCCTGACCGCGTGTAGCACATTATGCGCGTTTACAGCTAATCTCTGCATTCTGCTTTGCACACCTGCTCACCACTTACCATGTCTCCAGTCAAAAGCCAAACCCTTGCACATGGTGGTATTTTTGTACCTGCCTTTTCCCTTCCCAGCATGCTGAGCACTTCCTCTCCTCCCAGCATGCATTATTTTTCTTCTTTAGGTGCATGTACCTGATTCACTATTGCATTCTTTTCCCCAATCCAAGATGGTGGTATTTCTACTTCCTGTTTCCTACTTCCTGCTTGGGGGTAAATAAGGGGAATTCAGCTGCTGGTTCATTGCGTTGCAACACTCCTTGGTGTTAGTCACGCTCCGATTGATTTCTTCCTGCGAATCCAGTGTTTCCTGACCTGTCTTTGTTCTCCAGTCTTCCTGATCTTCAGTCCTAACGCCTTGGTGTCCTCCTTTCGTTTCAGGGAGTTCCTGTGGAGGTTTTTTACCCTACTGGGGTTTTTCCTCTGGGACTCCTTCTGGGGGGCACGGACTGTAGTGGTTTGCTCTTGCCAAACAGCACCGTGGCTACCGGAAGGGGTCGCCCCTACCTCGGCCAGAGCAGAACCTGCCGGAACCGGGGACGTTCCCCTACGCTTCTCAACCTCGACGGTAAGCCCATTGAAAACCGTGACAGATTGCAGCGCCCAAAACTCCAGTTGCAGTCCGGTATCATGGATAATCCAGTGGCAAACACGGAACCTACGAGCCAGACCCTGCTTATGACGATACAACAACAGGCTCAAGAACTCCAACAGTTACGTACTGAAAATACCGTCTATCGACAAGCCTTTGCATCCAGGACCACAGATGTCCCCTCAGTAGCTGCCACTACACCTCGTTTTTCCGGAGATCCTAACAAATTAAAAGAATTCCTGGATGCCTTGACGGTTTACTTTGCTTTTCGCCCCTCGCAATTTATACAAGACAAGACCAAGGTGGGGTATTTGATTAGTGCCTTATCGGGGGCCAGCCTTGGCTTGGGCCACCCCTCTAGTAACCAGAAACGATCCCTGCCTATCTAATTATTCCACCTTTATCACTACTTTTAAACAGATGTTTGAACGCCCTGGACTCGAGGCGTCCGCAGAAGAAGCTCTTTGCGAAGTTCAACAAGGGAATCAAGATGTATTACAATACATCACCCGTTTCAGACAATTAGCAGCAGAAACAACTTGGGTGGAACGTGCCTTGGTGACACTGTTCCGTAGAGGTCTCAGAGAGGACATTAAAGATGAATTAGTGCACTCTGCTAGAATAGAGAACCTTAAAGGATTGATGGATCAGGCTCTGACGATAGAATATCGGTTAAATGAACGAAGAATGGAGAAAAAGAAGAGTCGTTTGCCATCGCACTCAGTACCGTCTCGCTCTTTCTCTCATCGTACCAAGGAAGTCCGTCCTGAACCTAAGGGGAATACCGAGGAAGAACCAATGCAGATTGACACGGCTCGAGGACCTTTATCAGCCAGTGAAAGAGAACATAGACGAAGGAAGGGGCTTTGTCTATATTGTGGTGCAGCTGGTCACCTAATTCGCACTTGCCCCATTCGTCCAACCAAGCCCTTGGGAAACGCCAACTCCCGTCCCCAGTAAGAAGGGTGAGGACGGGATATAGTGACATCCCTTCTATTTGTTCTTCCAGGGAGGAAGGAACTGCCCTTTTTCTCTTACCAGTTATCCTTCATCTAACTGATGGCCGGGAAGAAAGAACCTTGGCCTTATTAGACTGCGGAGCCAGTGGCATCTATTTAGATGAAGCCTGGGCCAAAGAACGACAGATAGCACAAATACCTAAGGAAGTACCAGAACAGGTACATACCGTGGATGGGTCACTCTTGGCCTCTGGACCTGTACAATATACTACCCCTACCTTCTGGCTACAGTTTGGAAAACACCAAGAAAATCTTTCTTTTGATTTAATTTCATCACCACACCACGTCATGATCCTGGGCATTCCATGGCTCACACGGCACAATCCTTACATTAACTGGGAAACAAAAACCATTTCCTTGTCTTCTCACTTTTGCCAACACCACTGCTATCACGCCGGGGATTATTGGTCCCCAAAAGGTCTCTCAGCAGCAATTCCTAAGGTGGGATGCTCCATTAACGTCCTACAGGGAGTTCCCAGGCATTATCAGGATTATGCCGATGTATTCCAGAAGCCAGAAAAACCTGAACTGCCACCCCACAGAGAATACGACTGTGCCATTCCTTTAGAACCAGATACAGTGGTTCCTTTTGGGCGTATGTACTCCCTCACAGAACCGGAGAAACAGATTCTGAAGGAGTATCTTGATGAGAACCTACAAAGCGGGTTGATTACTCCCTCTTCTTCACCCGCCGGGGCTCCTCTTTTCTTTGTACCAAAGAAAACTAAAGATTTGCATCCTTGTATCGATTTCAGAGGGTTAAACAGGATCACTATTAAAGATCGGTATCCGTTACCCCACATAAAGGACATCTTAGAAGCAGTCAGAGGAGCAAAGAGATTTACCAAGCTGGATCTCCGAGGAGCCTACCATCTTCTAAGAATAATAGAAAGTGATGAGTGGAAGACCGCCTTTAGAACACCTTTTGGTCACTACGAATATAGAGTAATGCCATTCGGGCTTACTAATGCCCCTTCCATTTTTCAAAGGTTCATGGATTCTATTTTTTCTGATCTTTTGCAACAAACAGTGGTGGTGTATCTTGACGATATTCTAATCTTTTCTGTTCATCCAGAAGAACATTCCAAGCACGTTCGCCAAGTCTTAGAGAGACTCCGACAACATAATTTATTCTGCAAACCTGAAAAATGCGAATTTCATCAGACGGAAGTAAAATACTTGGGATATTGCATAAACCAAACCGGAGTCGCCATGGATTCAGACAAGGTGCAGGCTATATTGAATTGGCCATCTCCTTCTTCCATCAAGGAGACTCAGGCCCTCATTATGACCCTGGCGGTGTTGCACTGCCAGGGCCAACGGGGGCGGGAGCACCGCCGACAGGCCGGCGGTGCTCCCTTGGGCATTCTGACCGCGGCGCTTTGGCCGCGGTCAGAAATGGAAAACCGGCGGTCTCCCGCCGGTTTTCCGTTGCCCATTTGAATCCCCCATGGCGGCGCAGCTCGCTGCGCCGCAATGGGGGATTCTGACACCCCCTACCGCCATCCTGTTCCTGGCGGTTCGCCCGCCAGGAACAGGATGGCGGTAGGGGGTGTCGCGGGGCCCCTGGGGGCCCCTGCAGTGCCCATGCCAATGGCATGGGCACTGCAGGGGCCCCCGTAAGAGGGCCCGCTAGTATTTCACTGTCTGCATAGCAGACAGTGAAATACGCGACGGGTGCAGTAGCACCCGTCGCACCTTCCCACTCCGCCAGCTCGATTACGAGCCGGCTTCATGGTGGGAAGGTCGTTTTCCCCTGGGCTGGCGGGCGGCCTTTCGGCGGCCGCCCGTCAGCCCAGGGGAAAAGTCAAAATACCCGCCGCGGTCTTGCGACCGCGGTACGGTATTTTGACGGCGGGACTTTGGCGGGCGGCCTCCGCCGCCCGCCAAGGTCCGAATGAGGGCCTCAGTGTTTTTTGGGACTAGCCAACTTCTATCGACAGTTCATAGCAGACTTTGCCCAGAGAACCAGCTATATTACTCAAACCCTTAAAAAAGAACACCTAAAGAAGGGTTTTTGTTGGACACAAGACGCTGAGTTAGCCTTTCAGGAATTAAAGAAAGCCTTTATTCAAGCCCCTATCCTACGACACCCAGACACCAACAAGCAATTCATTGTTGTCGCAGACACCTCAGAAAGGGCCATTGGAGCTGCCTTATTGCAAAGACAAGACGATGATGATTTAGAACACCCTGTATTTTACCTATCACACATTTTATCTGATTCAGAGCGGAATTATTCCGTGTTAGAACGTGAATTACTCGCTTTAAAAAACGCGTGCACAGAATGGAGACACTTTTTGATGGGATCAAAGGAACCTTTTGAAGCCCGGACAGATCACAGAAATCTACAGTGCTTAAGAAACTTTCAGTGTCAAAATAGCCGGCAGGCTCGACGGGCTTTCTTTTTCAGCCAATATGACTTCTATATCACTTACATCCCTGGTTCTCAGAACATCCTGGCGGATGCCTTGTCCTGACGTTATCCTGAGTGCAGCGATTCTACTGTTCAGAACTTATTTGACAACGACAAGATCATTGGGGTAGCACAGACTTTTTTAGACCAAGTCAAGTCCGAATATGCCCGTCTAGACGAAACAGAACTGAAAGAGTTGCGTCCGCAACGGCATACAGATCATGACTATTATTATCATGACAAGGCCCTGTTTTTACCCACTAAAGTAGTACAAACTGAAGCTTTACATATGTGCCATGATTCCCCTATCGCAGGTCATCGAGGAATGAAAGCAACCCAAGAACTTTTGCTGCGCTCCTTCTGGTGGCCAACTCTCAAGGCTGATACTGAGACATATGTATTGCCTGTCCTATATGTGCTCAAGCCAAGACACCCCGTACCAGACCAGTAGGATTACTCCGTCCATTACCAGTTCCCCCCGGCCCATGGCACACCATCTCCACAGATTTTATGTGCGCATTACCTTCCTCAATGGGAAACCACGTAATAATGGTAACCGTGGACTCCTTCACCAAAATGGCTCACTTCACGGCCTTAAGAAAGTTACCAATGGCTAAGGAATTGGGTCAAATCTTTACTCAAGAAATCTTTCGGCTTCATGGGTTACCTCAGGTCATTATATCGGATAGGGGCCCTCAATATATCTCCCGATTCTGGAATCAATTTTGTAAGACCTTGGGAATCAAGTTGGCCTTGTCATCCGGGTTCCACCCTCAAACCAATGGGCAAACGGAACGACTCAATCAGGGTCTCGAACAGTATTTACGTAGCTTCTGCAATGCTACACAAAGTAATTGGGCTACCTATTTACCGCTTGCAGAATTCTCCTATAACAACTCTCTACACAGTGCCTCGAAGGTCTCTCCTTTCTATGGCTCCTACGGTTTCCATCCCAAGGCCTTCCCAACTCCCCTGAGAGATAACTCCAATCTTCCTGCCATCTCCTCCTATGTTCGACAGCTACGGGGTATACAACGAATTATCCATTCAAACCTTGTGGCCACTAAGTTCCGCATGAAAAAGATAGCAGATAGAAGACGTTGTGCGGCTCCTCAATATCAGGTTCATGACAAGGTCTGGCTCTCCTCTAGATTCCTACCTCTCCGACTCACTCAGAACAAATTCAAACCTCGCTTTTATGGCCCCTTCCTAATTCTCAAAAAAATCAACCCTGTGTCTGTGCGTCTTCGCCTGCCCCGGACGTGGAAGATCCACCCTGTATTCCATGTCTCTCAATTGAAGCCTTACCGTCCCGATCCTTTTCATAGGCACTTACCCTGTCCCCCTCCTCTGTTGGTTGATAATGTACCTGAGTACGAGGTTCAGGAAATCTGTGACTCTCGGTTTTTCCATGGGCGCCTCCAATATCTTATTCATTGGAAGGGATACCCTATGAGTGAGTGTTCCTGGGAAGATGCTCCTTCAGTTCATGCTTCTCTTTTGGTCCGTCGCTTTTTTCGTCTCTTCCCTCACAAACCTGGGGCCTCGGGGGGGGCATACTGTTATGCCGCGGCAGCCGCGGCGCTTACCGCGGCCGCGGGCTCAGGTTGCAGCGGCACGGCACTCCATTTACACCGCGGCCGGCGCGGGGGCCGCGGGGGCCGCCGCGGCTGGCGCGCGGGCCGCGGGGGATGCCGCGGCTCGGGCGCAGGCTGCGGATGCTCCAAGGAGCTTGATTAGGGGTCGCGGCACTCGCCGCTCCCCTTTCTTTAAGTTCTGCCATAAAGGCAGACGCGGCAGGGCTTGAGACCCCGAAGGGGTTTCAGGCCTGACCGCGTGTAGCGCATTATGCGCGTTTACAGCTAATCTCTGCATTCTGCTTTGCACACCTGCTCACCACTTACCATGTCTCCAGTCAAAAGCCGAACCCTTGCACATGGTGGTATTTTTGTACCTGCCTTTTCCCTTCCCAGCATGCTGAGCACTTCCTCTCCTCCCAGCATGCATTATTTTTCTTCTTTAGGTGCATGTACCTGATTCACTATTGCATTCTTTTCCCCAATCCAAGATGGTGGTATTTCTACTTCCTGTTTCCTACTTCCTGCTTGGGGGTATATAAGGGGAATTCAGCTGCTGGTTCATTGCGTTGCAACACTCCTTGGTGTTAGTCACGCTCCGATTGATTTCTTCCTGCGAATCCAGTGTTTCCTGACCTGTCTTTGTTCTCCAGTCTTCCTGATCTTCAGTCCTAACGCCTTGGTGTCCTCCTTTCGTTTCAGGGAGTTCCTGTGGAGGTTTTTTACCCTACTGGGGTTTTTCCTCTGGGACTCCTTCTGGGGGGCACGGACTGTAGTGGTTTGCTCTTGCCAAACAGCACCGTGACTACCGGAAGGGGTCGCCCCTACCTCGGCCAGAGCAGAACCTGCCGGAACCGGGGACGTTCCCCTACGCTTCTCAACCTCGACGGTAAGCCCATTGAAAACCGTGACAGGACATGCTTTGATGATGTCTTCTTGCTTTATGCAGTCCCTGACATGGTCAGGCTGCCTATAGATTTTACTCTTGACAGGCATGCTGTCTCCAGTATCAATTGTGTGTTCACACCAAGATGTGGTGCCTGGCACAGTTGAAAAGAGTTCAGAAAACTGACCTAGGAGATTTATGCAGTTGTCTTTCTGCTCAGCAGTAAGACAGTCTGCCAAAACTACACCTTCCACTAGAGCATCCTCTTCTGTGGAAGAGAAGCGATCAGGGAGAGGGTCACTCTCTTCTTCCTGTCCCTCATCTGTTGCCATGAAGAGGGTGAGATCAGCCCTGTCATAGTAGGGTTTTAGGCGGTTGACATGAATCACCCTAAGGGGATTCCTGGCAGTGCCTAGGTCAACCAAGTAGGTGTCCTCGCCCTTCTTTTCAACAATGAAGTGGGGTCCACTCCATTTGTCCTGGAGTGCTCTTGGGGCCACAGGCTCCAACACCCACACCTTCTGTCCTGGTTGGTACTGAAGCAGAACAGCCTTCTGGTCATGCCATTGCTTTTGGAGCTCTTGGCTGGCTTGAATGTTTTTACTGGCCTTTTTCATGTACTCCGCCATTCTAGATCTTAGGCCAAGTACAAGGTCCACTATATCTTGCTTAGGAGCTTTTAAAGGTTGTTACCAACCCTTCTTCACAAGTGTTAGAGGACTTCTTACATGGTGCCCAAATAGGAGTTCAAAGGGGCTGAAGCCCACTCCTTTCTGGGGTACCTCCCTGTAAGCAAAAAGGAGGCAAGGTAACAGGACATCCCATCTCCTCCTGAGTTTTTCAGGGAGTCCCATTATCATTCCTTTGAGAGTTTTATTAAACCTCTCTACCAGTCCATTTGTTTGTGGATGATAAGGTGTGGTGAATTTGTATGTTACACCACATTCCTTCCACATAGCCTTCAAGTATGCAGACATAAAGTTGCTACCCCTGTCTGATACAACCTCTTTTGGAAAACCCACCCTGGAAAAGATTCCCAGGAGGGCTTTTGCCACTGCAGGTGCTGTAGTGGTCCTGCAGGCTTTTTCACCTGTTTCCTGGTGGTGCATGCTCTGGGTGTAGCCTGCCTCCTTCTTACACCAGGAGCTCTGAATAAATCTCCCGTGGGTCGACGGAATCTTCCCCCTGCAACCACAGGCAACAAAAGACTGCATCACTGGTCCTCTGGGTCCCCTCTCAGGATGACCAGCGTGGTCCCTGGAACTCAGGAACTCTGTCCAAGTGACTCCCACAGTCCAGTGACTCTTCAGTCCAAGTTTGGTGGAGGTAGGTCCTTGCCTCCCCATGCTAGACTGCATTGCTGGGTACCGCGTCATTTGCAGCTTCTCCGGCTCCTGTGCACTCTTCCAGGCATCGTGGGACTCCCTTTTCTGACTTTGGGTGGACTCCAGTTCACTCCTCTTCTAAGTGCCTGATCTGGTACTTATGCGGGTGCTGCCTGCTTCTGTGAGGGCTTCCTGACTTGCTGGTTACCCCCTCTGCCTCCTCATCCAAGTGGCGACATCCTGGTCCCTCCTGGGCCACAGCAGCATCCATAAACCCTAACCGCGACCCTTGCAGCTAGCAAGGCTTGTTTGCAGTCCTTCTGCGTGGGAACAACTCTGCAAGCTTCTTCACGACGTGGGACATCCATCCTCCAAAGGGGAAGTTCCTAGTCCTATTCGTTCTTGCAAAACACCAAGCTTCATCCATCCAGTGGCAGCTTCCTTGCACCCTCAGCTGGCATTTCCTGGGCTCCTGCCCACTCTCGACACTGTTGCGACTCTTGGACTTGGTCCCCTTGTCTTACAGGTACTCAGGTCTGGAAATCCACTGTTGTTGCATTGCTGGTGTTGGTTTTCCTTGCAGAATCCCGCTATCACGACTTCTATGCTCTCTGGGGGTTGTAGGTGCACTTTACACCTACCTTACAGGGTCTTGGGGTGGGCTATTTTTCTAACCCTCACTGTTTTCTTACAGTCCCAGCGACCCTCTACAAGCTCACATAGGTTTGGGGTCCATTTGTGGTTCGCATTCCACTTTTGGAGTATATGGTTTGTGTTGCCCCTATACCTATGTGCTCCTATTGCAATCTATTGTAACTTTACACTGCTTGCATTACTTCCTTTTGCTATTACTGCATATTTTTGGTATTGTGTACATATATCTTATGTATATTTGTCATCCTCATACTGAGGGTACTCACTGAGATACTTTTGGCATATTGTCATAAAAATAAAGTACCTTTATTTTTAGTATATCTGCGTATTGTGTTTTCTTATGATATTGTGCATATGACACCAGTGGTATAGTAGAAGCTTTGCATGTCTCCTAGTTCAGCCTAAGCTGCTCTGCTATAGCTACCTTCTATCAGCCTAAGCTGCTAGAAACACCTCTTCTACACTAATAAGGGATAACTGGACATGGCACAAGGTGTAAGTACCTCCGGTACCCACTACAAGCCAGGCCAGCCTCCTACAGTAATACGATGCAGCGTTTTCCTGGATGGCAGTGCGGTGCTGGTGGTGGAAAGGGCCAGGACCCATCCCCTCCCAGACGGCCACCTCGCTGAAGCAGGTAAGTTGATCATCCGAAAGGGGGAAGTGGAAGGGTGGGGTTGTTTTGTGAATGTGAGTGGTGTCTGTGTATGTGTATGTGTATGAATGCAGGAATGCAGGGGGAAAGGGGTGTCTGTGTGTGTGTGAGTGCGTCTATGCGATGGGAGAGGGGGTTGTTTGTGTGTGTATGTGAGTGTGTGTATGTTTGTTTAAATATGGAGGGGGGAATGGGGTGTCTGTTTGAGTGCACGTATGCCAGTGTATGTGTATGAGTGCTTGCATGCAAGTGTATGTGTATGTCTGAGTGCGTGCATGTGAGTGAATGGGTGTATCTGATTGTGTGCATGCGAGTGAATGGGTGTATCTGAGTGCGTGTGTGAGAGTGAATTGGTGTATCTGAGTGCGTGTTTGGGTGCGAGTGTGTGGGGGTATATGTAAGCGAATGAGGGGGTGGGTGGGGGTGCAGGAATGTAGGTGTGTGGTCATGTGGGGGGTGTCTGCCAGTGACAGGAATGGAGATTCCTGTCGCCGGGTGTAGGAAAGTACCCTCTTTTTGCAATGGTTACCCCCATTTTCTGCCGATGTCAGTGTGCTTGACTGTGTTCACTGGGATCCTGCTAACCAGGACCCAGTGATTATACTCTCTCCTCTAAATTTTGTTGTTGCATACTGGTAACCCAGTATTTCACCCAAAATTGGCATACTGGTGCCCCCTTATATGTTTCTAGCATATAGTACCTAGGAACCCAGGACATTGGGATTATAGGGGATCCCTACGGGCTGCAGCATTTCTTTTGCCACCCATAGGGAGTGCATGCAAAGGCTTCTGCAGGACTGTCATTGCAGCCTGCGTGAAAAGGTGCATTCACCCTTTTGCTGTAATATACACTGCACCAGGTCACTTATAAGTTACCCTTATAGCAGGCCCTCCAGCCCTGAGGGCATGGTAAAGATTACCTGTGTGTGAGGGCACCTCTGCACTAGCAGAGATGCCCCCTTGACCTCCAGGACTATTTTCCCGGACTTGGTGAGTGCAAGGATGCCATTTTATACATGTACTGGACATAGGTCACTACCTATGTCGAGCTACTTCATGGTAACTCTGATCATAGGCATGTTTGGTATCATACATGTTGGAATCATACCCCAATGCTTTTGTAAGCATTGGTTGTATGAATCCATGCACTTTGGTGTGCTCCTTAAAGGACCCCCAGTATTGCCATTCCAGCCTTCTGAGGTTTTCATGGCAGACCCATCTGTTGCCACCTCTTAAACATGTTTCTGCACTCCTGCTGCTTGAGCAGCTCAAGCCCAGGAAGGCAGAAACAAAGGATTTCCTTTGGGAGAGAGGGGTGTTACACCCTCTCCCCTTGGAAATAGGGGTTACAGGCTTGGGTGGGGTAGCCTCCCCAAGCCAATGGAAATTCTTTGAAGGGCACATTTGGTGCCCTCCTTGCATAATCCAGTCTACACCAGTTCAGGGAACCCCAGTCCCTGCTCTGGCATGAAACTGGACAAAGAAAAGGGGAGTGACCACTCCCCTGTCCATCACCACCCCAGGGGTGGTGCTCAGAGCTCCTCCAGAGGGTCCCTGCTGTTAGCCATCTTGTTTTCCAAGGTGTGGGTACACTCTGGAGGTCTCTGAGTGGCTAGTGCCAGCAGGTTATGTCAAGGACCCCTCCTGAAAGGTGCTTACCTGGGTAGGTAGCCAACCCCCCTCTCAGGGCTATTTAGGGTCTCTCCTCTCTGTGTCTCTTCAGATTCAGCTTGCAAGACTCCTCCAGGAATTCTCGGGATCCTCTGCTTCAGCTTCTGACAGTCAGATCAACCGCAGACTGGTCCAGGAACCACTGTAACTGCAAGAAAGTATCCAGGACGACTCCGGTGGCCTGCAACTTCAGCTCCATCCAGCATTTGCAACAGTTTCCAATGTGTGCACACTCTAAGGACTTCCTATCTTCACCCTGCACCAGAAGAACCGAAGGAATCTCCTGTGGAGTGATGGAGTCACTTCCCCGCTCCTGCAGGCACCTTCTACAATGACGACTGTTTCTCTGGGACTCCTCTCCTGTTGATGAGCATGCTCCCTGGAAAACATGTTGTGGACCAACATGACCCAGACTGTCCTAAGGTCCAACAGTCCAGGTTTGGTGGAGGTAAGAGCTTGCCTCCCCGGTTTGCAACAGTACCCATGTGCACCGCATCACCTCCAGCTCCTTGAGCTTCTGTGCACTTCTTCCAAGAATCATTTATGCACAGTTTAGCCCAGGTCCCCAACACTCCATCCAGCGACGCACAACTCGCTGAGTTGTTCTCCGGTGGAGTGGGACCTTCTTTTGTTGTGCTGCACCAACAACATTTTGCATCCTCTTTGTCCCCATGTCCTGGGACTCCCTTGGGTGCTGCCTTGTCATCTGTGGGCTTTCTCCAGTGTTGGGAGCCCCCTCTGCCTCCTCAGTCCGAGTTGAGGCCCCCTGGTCCCTCCTAGGTCCAGGCAGTGCCATTTTTAAGCGAACTCGACCTTGCTTGAACCAAGGCTTGTTGGACGAATCCAGCGACCCAAACAGCCTGCATCCAACCTCTCGACGTGGGACATCTCCTGCACCATGCAGGAACCCGCAGCCATCTTCTTTGGTGCTCTTCTGCAGACTTCTTCTAACTGGAGAATCCTCTTTTGCACCATTTTCTAGGTTGGCAGGGGCTCCTGTCCTTCCTGGAATCTTCTGCGACTTCTGGACTTGGTCTCCTCTCTTCACAGGTCTTCAGGTCCAGGAATCCACCATTTGTTCATTGCAGTCTTGCTTGGTTCTTGCAATATCTCTTATCACGACTTTCTGTGTGTCCTGAGGAAACTTGCAGTACTTTACTCCTACTTTCCTGGGCTCTGGGGTGTTTTTTTTTTACTTACCTTTGGTGTTCTCTTACACTCCTAGCGCCCCTCTACATACTACACTTGCCTAGGGGGGATTCGTGATTTGCATTAAACTTTCTTGTTTTGCCCCTAGGCCTATTGCATTCTATTGTATTTTCTACTGTTTGCACTATTCTATGGCTATTTACTTACCTGATTTTGGTCTCTAGTGTACATATTGGTGGTCATTACGACCCTGGCGGTCAGAGACCGCCAGGGGTAATGTGGCGTCCGTACCGCCAACAGGCCGGCGGTTTCCCACCATTTTAGCCCCAGCGGTGATAATCCGCCAGGGCTGCGCTGCAAGCAGCGCTGCCCTGGGGATTATGACCCCCCTACCGCCAGCCTGTTCCTGGCGGTTTGCACCGCCAGAAAGAGGCTGGCGGTAAGGGGTGTCCTGGGGCCCCTGGGGGCCCCTGCACTGCCCATGCCACTGGCATGGGCAGTGCAGGGGCCCCCTAACAGGGCCCCGGCCAGCTTTTCACTGCCTGCATAGCAGACAGTGAAAAGTGCGACGGGTGCAACTGCACCCGTCGCACGGCCGCAACACCGCCGGCTCCCTTAGGAGCCGGCTCCTATGTTACGGCCTCATTCCAGCTGAGCCGGCGGGCGCAAACTTGGTTTGCGCCCGCCGGCCCAGCGGGAATGTCATAATGGGGGCCGCGTGAGTGCGGCCGCACGGCGGTTACCGCCTGGCGGGCGGTGGTAGCCGCCCGCCAAGGTCGTAATGACCCCCATTGTGTCTAATATGTACTTCCAGAAGAAGTATTGTCTCTCAGATATTTTTGGCCTTGTGTCACTAAAATAAAGTACTGAGTATTGTCTTTTATTGTGTATAAGTACTGTGTAACTATAGTGGTATTGCAGGAGCTTTGCATGTCTCCTAGTGCAGCCTAAGCTGCTCTGCTACAGCTACCTCTAGACAGCCTAAGCTGCTAGAACACTGCCTACATTTCACTAACAAGGGATAGCTGGACGTGGGATAAGATCACTACCTTGTAACTACCTTATAACGTGTAACTACCTTAGGTACCCACTACAAATCAGGCAGGCCTCCAATAGATACTGCATCACAGGCGGTGCGCTGAAGTTGGCATGATGGTCCTGATGTCCTAATGTCCAACTTTGGTGGAGATAAGAGCTTGCCTGCCCACGCAAGACAGTACCCCTGTGCACAACATGTTTTGCAGTTGCCAAGGCTTGTTGGCATCCTCCCATGAAGTTCTTTGTGCACCGTGCAGCTCCGCCCCCCAGCACCATGTCCTGCAATGTAAAGCTTCCTATGTGGTTCTGCAGCGTCATGGGACCCTTTGTTGCAGTGCTGAATGGGCCTCCTTTTGCACCTTCTTTTCCCCATGCTGTGGGACTCCTGCACATGCTGTCTGGTCTTCTATGGGCTCTGAAGTACTAGAGATTTTAATTATCAGGGTAATATAACAAAGAACTTGGCAAAGAAGCTGAAATATGAAAAGACATCTTTATTAAACTCAAATGAGTGAGACTACGTCTCCCAGAAGCTGACCTATAGCAACTGAAAGAGGCAGTCTCTCGAAATGGTCTTAGCTCAGACCTTTTATATCATTTATTATGCCCTAGGCATGCAAGGGGCTGTACCAGTCACATTTCTAAACAAATGAGAAAAGCTAGAGAGGCAACATGTGAGTAGCCTTTGGGGTTTTAACAGGATTACAGTTGACCATGCACATATTTTCACTACAAAGAAATAGCAGGTTTATGATGACAAGCCCATATTCCAGTTTGTCCAGCCCTCAATCAATTACCCGGCAAGGCTTAGTACTTTCATCAGATATCGACGGACCCCCAATAAAAACGGGCACCTCCTCCTTGTAAAGCAAGTCATAAAGAAAGAAACAGGGACAGGTGTGTGTAAGATTAGGCATGGTTTGTGTGTGATGAAAGGTTTATGATGTGTTGTGCCTTGATACTAATCTCATTCGGCCACTGGGAAAGAAACTGGCCGAACAGGTTTGGCTTCAGGCAGTGGAGTCAGCTTGCCCAGGTCACAGAGGAGTCAGCAAAGGTGTACGTGTCCTTCAGACTCGTTTTCAGCATTAGACATTGGCCTATGTGAGGGCAATCACAAAATGGCTGTCGTTTAAATGGAACACGAGGGTTCAAGACGGAAACTCTGATATTCGGGTGATTTCGTTACCCGAATATGAATACAATGCTTGTGCATACTATTCTAATCATTCTCGGTCTGCTGATACCAAAATCGTTGTGATACGACGATGTTTATAACACAGGTCCAGAATTTTCAGTACCACAGACCCTCCTTTTGCCCTTACATAGGCAA